>NC_138306.1:39540000-39915000 GCF_965601325.2 Salmo salar | reverse complement strand
AGCTGCTGTCTGTCAGTGACTCAGTGGTGTTATAACACCAACCAGGCTTTTGTCTTTGTTCCCCACTGAGACCTAGCTAGTCTGTCTGCACAGAGAGACTGTGACAGCATTTTGCTCACTCAGCCTCTCGCTAAAGACAACCAACAGTGTTTTGGTTTAGCATGGCTTGTGTTGCCATGGAGACGGATGTGACATTGCAGTATGACATCAGATAGATTAACGTTGGCCAAAAGATTCAACCACCTGAGGTATTTGAGTCTGTGTGAGTGACATTGAATTCTACCACAATTCAAGCAATGACTGGAGACTTTTTTCATTACAAAAGATCAAAGCCCTATTCTCGGTTCATGAATAAGCGCGGCACCTCAACTTGCAGATACTGGCACTCTGTTTCAGCATGAGAGGATTAGCTTCGCTTTCTCTATAAACAACAAAAACAAACAGAGAGACAATTAAAAAACACACCGTTTGAGCTGGGAAACAGTCACATTGAATCATTAAAGTCTTGGTGAGAATGGAAGCGTTCTTTACCTAATGGTAGGCCAAGGGGTAGATGGTACATTACATGACCAAAAGTATGTGGACACATCTCATTCTGCTCGTCAAACATCTCATTGCAAAATCATGGGCATTAATATGGAGTTGGTCCCCCCTTTGCTGCTATAACAGCCTCCACTTTTCTGGGAAGGCTTTCCACTAGATGTTGGAACATTGCTGCGGGGACTTGCTTCCATTCAGCCACAAGAGAATTAGTGGGCGCGAGCACTGAGGATGGGTGATTAGGCCAGGCTCACAGTCGGCGTACCAATTCATCCCAAAGGTGTTCAATGGGGTTGAGGTCAGGGCTCTGTGCACGCCAGTCAAGTTCTTTCACACCAATCTCGACAAAACCATTTTTGTATCGATGCCGCTTTGTGCATGGGGGCATTTTCATGCTGAAACAGGAAAGGGCCTTCCCTAAAATGTTTCCACAAAGTTGGAAGCACAGAATCGTCTAGAATGTCATTGTACTGTATAATATTGTCACAGGCATCATAGAGAATAGACCAATGCGCAGCGTGTTGAGTGCTCATCGTCTTTTATTATGAGAGAACACTTAAACAAAAATAAACAAACGACAAACAACAGTTCCGTAAGGTACAACGACTATACGAAAAACAACCACCCACAACCCACAGGAAAAACAGGCTGCCTAAGTATGGCTTACAATCAGAGACAACGAAAGACACCTGCCCCTGATTGGAAACCATACTCGGCCACACATGGAAAATGAACATAGAAAATGAAAACTAGAACAAATCCCCTTGAAACAAACCAACCCCAAAACACACAAAAACAACACCCCCTGCCACGCCCTGACCATACTACAATGACAAATGACCCCTTTTACTGGTCAGGACGTGACAAATATAGTGTTAAGATTTCCCTTCACTGGATCTAAGGGGCCTAGCCCGAACCATGAAAACAACCCCAGATCATTATTCTTCCTCCACCAAACTTTACAGTTGGTACTATTTATTGGGGCAGGTAGGGTTCTCCTGGCATTCGCCAAACCCAGATTCATCTGTCGGACTGCCAGATGGTGAAGTGTGATTCATCACTCCAGAGAACGTGTTTCCACTGCTAAAGAGTCTAATGGCAGCGAGCATTACAACACTCCAGTCCACGCTTGGCATCGGTAATGGAAACCCATTTCATGAAGCTCCCAACGAACAGTTCTTGTGCTGACGTTGCTTCCAGGGGCAGTCAGTTTGGAACTCGGTAGTGAGTGTTGCAACCGAGGAAAGAGGTCCCATTCTGTGAGCTTAGATTCATAATGGCGCCGGAGGGGATAGCTGCCATTTTACGGGCTCCTTAACAACTGGGCTATTTTGTGTGTATTTTCGCAGTGTTTGTAACTTATTTTGTTCATAATGTTGCTGCTACCGTCTCTTATGACCGAAAAGAGCTTCTGGATATCAGAACAGCGATTACTCAGCTCGAATAGATGAAGATTTTTTCTTTAATGAGTCCGACGCGAAGGATGTACTGCTTCTCCGAGACCAGGCCCAAATCCCTGACAGAAATACAGGGGGCGGAGATCAGGGTACCTTGTGAGAATTCGTCGGTGAGTGGGTAACCCAGCTCTACCATCCGTTCTATTGGCCAACGTGCAGTCACTGGAAAATAAACTGGATGATCTCCTCTCGAGACTATCCTACCAATGAGACATTAAAAACTGAAATATCTTATGATTCACAGAGTTGTGGCTGAACGATGACACCGATAATATTCAGTTGGCTGGGTTTTCCGTGCATCGGTAGGACGGGACAGCTACATCTGGTAAGACGAGGGGTGGGGTGTATGTCTATTTGTCAATAACAGCTGGTTCACGATGTCTAAGATTAAGGATGTCTCAAGGTATTGCTCATGATAAATTGTAGACTACACTATCTAGCAAGAGAGTTTTCATTGATATTTTTTTGTAGCCGTCTATTTAGCACCACAAACCGATGCTGGCAACTAAGACCGCACTCAACAAGCACTATAAGGCCATAAGCAAACAAGAAAATGCTCATCCAGAAACGGTGCTCCTGGTGGCCGGGGACTTTAATGCAGGAAAACTTAAATCCGTTTAATAAACTCTAGACCACCTTTACTCCACACACAGAGACGCATACAAAGCTCTCCCACGCCCTCCATTTGACAAATCTGACCATAATTCTGTCCTCCTGATTCCTGCTTACAAGCAAAAACTAAAGCAGGAAGTACCAGTGACTCGCTCAATACGGAAGTAGTCAGATGACACCGATGCTACGCTACAGGACTGTTTTGATTGCACAGACTGGAAAATGTTCTGAGATTCATCCAATGGCATTGAGGAGTATAACACCTCAGTCACCGGCTTCATCAATAAGTGCATCGACGACGTCGTCTCCACAGTGACCGGACATACAGTGGCAAGAAAAAGTATGTGAACCCTTTGGAATTACCTGGACTTCTGCATAAATTGGTCATAAGATTTGATCTGATCTTCATCTAAGTCACAACAATAGACAAACACAGTCTGCTTAAACTAATAACACAAACAATTATACATTTTAATGTCTTTATTGAACACACTGTGTAAACATTCACAGTGCAGGAGGGGAAAGTATGTGAACCCTTGGTTTAAATAACTGGTGGAGCGTCCTTTGGCAGCAATAACCTCAACCAAACGTTTTCTGTAGTTGCTGATGAGACCTGCACAATGGTCAGAAGGAATTTTGGACCATTCCTCTTTACAAAACGGTTTCAGTTCAGCAATTTTCTTAGGATGTCTGGTGTGAACTGCTCTCGAGGTCATGCCACAGCATCTCAATCGGGTTGAGGTCAGGACTCCAGAAGGCGTATTTTCTTCTGTTGAAGTCATTCTGTTGTTGATTTACTTCTGTGTTTTGGGTCGTTGTCCTGTTGCATCACTCAACTTCTGTTGAGCTTCAATTGGCAGAATGATAGCCTTACATTCTCCTGTAAAATGTCTTGATAAACTTGGGAATTCATTTTTCTGCCGATGATAGCAAGCTGTCCAAACCATGATGCTCCCTTCACCATACTTTACAGTTGGGATGAAGTTTTGATGTTGGTGTGCAGTGCCTTTTTTTCTCCACACATAGTGTTGTGTGTTCCTTTCAAACAACTCAACTTTAGTTTAATCTGTCCACAGAATATTTTGCCAGTAGCGCTGTGGAACATCCAGATGCTCCTTTGCAAACTTCAGACATGTAGCAATGTATTTTTTGGACAGCAGTGGCTTCGTCCGTGGTGTCCTCCCATGAACATCATTCTTGTTTAGTGTTTTACGTATCGTAGACTCGTCAACAGAGATGTTAGCAGATTCCAGAGATTTCCTTAAGTCTTTAGCTGACACTCTAACACGGAACCCAAACCAGCTGTGCACGTGCGCCATCGTGCGCTATCGTGCATACATTTATTTTGTCCGCCTACACCAAACGCAATCACGACACACAGGTTAAAATATCAAAACAAACTCTGGACCAATGACATTAATTTGGGGACAGGTCGAAAAGCATTACACATGTATGGCAATTTAGCTAGTTAGCTTGCACTTGCTAGCTAATTTGTCCTATTTAGCTAGCTTGCTGTTGCTAGCTAATTTGTCCTGGGATATAAACATTGAGTTGTTATTTTACCTGAAATGCACAAGGTCCTCTACTCCTACAATTAATCCACACATAAAACGGCCAACCAAATCTTTTCTAGTCATCTCTCCTCCTTCCAGGCTTTTTCATCGTTGAACTTATATGGTGATCACATTTACACTTTCATAGTATTACCACGACAACCGGCAAAACAGTTCGTCTTTCAATCACCCATGTGGGTATAACCAATGAGGAGATGTCACATGGGTACCTGCTTCTATAAACCAATGAGGAGATGGGAGAGACGGGACTTTCAGCGCGATCTGCGTCAGAAATAGGAATGGTCTGGTCAGCATGTAAGATTCTACTTAACCTCATTGAGCATTTTGCGGTGTGCTCTTGCAGTCATCTTTGCAGGACGGCCACTCCTAGGGAGAGTAGTAACAGTGCTGAACTTTCTCCATTTATACACAATTTGTCTTACCGTGGACTGATGAACATCAAGGCTTTTAAAGATACTTTTGTAACCCATTCCAGCTTTATACAAGTCAACAATTCTTAATCTTGGGTCTTCTGAGATCTCTTTTGTTTGAGGCATGGTTCACATCAGGCAATGCTTCTTAAGAATAGCAAACTCAAATTTTGTGAGTGTTTTTTATAGGGCAGGGCAGCTCTAACCAACATCTCCAATCTCGTCTCAATGATTGTACTCCCGGTTAGCTGACTCCTGACTCCAATTAGCTTTCGGAGAAGTCATTAGCCTAGGGGTTCATATACTTTTTCCAGCCTACACTGTGAATGTTTAAATGATGTATGCAATATAGACAAGAAAAATACAATAATTTGTGCATTATTAGTTCAAGCAGACTGTGCTCATCTGTTGTTGTGACTTAGATGAAGATCAGATCTAATTTTATGACAAATTTATGCAGAAATCCAGATAATTCCAAAGGGTTCACATACTTTTTCTTGCCACTGTACATATCCCAACCAGAAGCCATGGATTACAGGCAACATCCGCACCGAGCTAAAGGCTAGAGCTGCTGCTTTCAAGGAGCGGGACGCTAATCCAGACACTTATAAGAAATCCCGCTATGCCCTCAGACGAACCATCAAACAGGCAAAGTGTCAATACAGGACTAAGATTTAATCCTTCCATAATGGCTCTGACGCTTGTCGGATGTGGCAGGGTTTGCAAACTATTACGGACTACAAAGGGAACCCAGCCGCGAGCTGCCCAGTGATGCGAGCCTACCAGATGAGCTGAAGCATGCATGACAGCACCAGCTGTTCCGGACGAGTGTGTGATCACGGTCTCTGTAGCCGATGTGAGTAAGACCTTTAAACAGGTCAACATTCACAAGGCCGCGGGGCCAGACGGACTACCAGGACGTGTACTCAGAGCGCTCGCTGACCAACTGGCAAGTGTCTTCACTGACATTTTCAACCTCTCCCTGACCGAGTCTGTAATACCTACATGTTTCAAGCAGACCACCATAGTCCCTGTGCCCAAGAAAGCGAAGGTAAACTGCCTAAATGACTATCGCCCTTAGCACTCACATTGGTAGCCATGAAGTGCTTTGAAAGGCTGGTCATGGCTCATATCAACACCATCAACACCATTATCCCAGAAACCCTAGACCCACTCCAATTTGCATACCGCCCCAACAGATCCACAGATGACACAATCTCAACCGCACTCCACACTACCCTTTCCCACCTGGACAAAAGGAACACCTAGGTGAGAATGCTGGTCATTGACTATAGCTCAGTGTTCAACACCATAGTGCCCACAAAGCTCATCACCTAAGGATCCTGGGACTAAACACCTTCCTCTGCAACTGGATCCTGGACTTCCTGACGGGCTGCGCCCAGGTGGTAAGGGTAGGCCACAACACATCTACCGCGCTGATCATCAACACGGGGGCCCCTCAGGGGTGCGTTCTTAGTCCCCTCCTGTACTCCCTGTTCACCCACTCCAACACCATCATTAAGTTTGCTGACGACACAGTAGTGGTAGGCCTGATCACCGACAACAATGAGACAGCCTATAGGGAGGAGGTCAGAGACCTGGCAGTGTGGTGCCAGGACAACAACCTCTCCCTCAACGTGAGCAAGACAAAGGAGATGATGGTGGACTACAGGAAAAGGAGGGCCGAACCTGCCCCCATTGACATTGACGGGGCTGTAATGGATCGGTTTAGAGTTTCAAGTTCCTTGGTATCCACATCACCAACAAACTATCATGGTCCAAACACACCAAGACAGTCATGAAGAGGGTACAATAACACCCTTTCCCCCTCAGGAGACTGAAAAGATTTGGCATGGGTCCCCAGATCCTCCAAAGGTTCTACAGCTGCACCATCGAAAGCATCCTGACCAGTTGCATCACTGCCTGGTATGGTAACTGCTCGGCATCCAACCGTGAAGACTACAGAGTGTCATGTCTTTGGCTATGCCGGACTAAGTGATATGACATGCTATTCTATAAAATAATTTCTCTGTAATTAATATTACCTGATTAAGCTAATCAGGTAAATGTAATTAACTAGAAAGTCGGGGCACCATGAAAGAATGTTTATAGATCTGTTATCTCCCGAATAAACTCTTAAAGACCTAGTAATCTTTTACATCACTAGCAGTCAATATTTAATCGTCACCTTATTTCAGTCTCATCTGAAAGTTGTAAATTCTTGGTTATCTTCACGAACCCCTGCTAACAATTGAATCAGCAATACAAAATTTGGTTTAATTATTTATTTACTAAATACCTAAATAATCACACAGAATTACATATACACAGAATGTATCATACATTGATTACAAATTATGTCATAAAGGAAAACATCCCTAGCGGACGGAACAGATACGACAGCTGGTTTCACAAAGAGAGGGGGTTGGGTTTGAGTGAAAGAGCGGGAAGACTGAGGAGCAAAAAGGTTTTGTGTCTCTATCGGGCCGTAGGCAGCTATGCTAACGTAAATACAGTATCTTATGTGTTCTAATTTACCGCCCATTTGAAAAAGGAAAATGCAATAAATATTTACTCTGAGCTGCGCTTCGATCGGTTGGTCGTAGATGGGAGGCTGGGTTGTCCTTTGAAGAATGTCTGTCCGTTGAGTTAGCGCAGCAACGTCTACAGTTGCTGCGCTAACTCAACGGCTAGGAGGTATCACTTCTTTAGTGAATAAGGGTTCAAAGTTCATACTAAGTTGCCATGCTATATGCTCATGCTATATTCCGGCTGGTATAGTCGAAATTCATCCTCCCGGCGTGTAGGTCATCACATTCACATTGAAATTCGATGCTAATTTCATTAGATTCTTGCTGAGGTTGGCTTAGTTCTGTAGGTGGTCTTTGTCCTTTCAACGTGGGGACCTCAAGACCACACGTCCTTGGAACAGGAAGTTAGATTTTCGTAAAGGGGCTTACATAGGGTTGGGAGAGAGGGCCGTGTTTCATAGTTTACAACCAGTGACTGTTCACATGGGCGGGGCCACTGAGTTGAGCATAGTTCACTCCTGAAAACCAATTCTCTCATTTAGGAGCTAAAATTAAATTTTATCTTTTCACAAATAGTTTCATATTTAAACATTTAAATTGCACAACAATTCCATGTGAATCTGATAAATAGAATGTGTAGACTTTCCAAAATACAGTTTATGTCGTCCTATCATCAGTAATAATCTCTCAGACACCAACTGATCTGACATCATATTCATTAAGTACCAACGCATATTTTCAACTGGTTGGATTACTGAAATAGGGTTCAGTTTCTCACCTTTTGATGTTACCCGACTCTCCATGTTAACAAAGGGATTTTCAATAGTCACATCGGTAGAGTAGAGAGAGGAAAAGGGGAAAGGTATTTATGGGGGTCATAAACCTCCCCCAACAGGCCAGCGTCATGACAAGAGGGTAGTGCGTATGGCCCAGTACATCACTGGGGCCAAGCTTCCTGCCATCCAGGACCTATATACTAGACAGTGTCAGAGGAAGGCCCAAAAAATTGTCAAAGACTCCATCCACCCAAGTCATAGGCTGTTCTCTCTGCTACCACACGGCAAGCGGTACCGGAGCGCCAAGTTTAGGTCCAAAATGCTCCTTAACAGCTTAACAGCTATTCGCTGTTGATTATCTGGGCATAGTCACTTTGCCCCTAGCTCCATGTACAAATTACCTCGACTAACCTGTACCCCCGGACATTGACTCGGTACCAGTACCCCCTGTGTATAGCCTCGGTATTGAAAGCATCCTGTTGGGCTGTATCACCGCCTGGTACGGCAACTGCACCGCACGCAACCGCAAGGCTCTCCAGAGGGTAGTGAGGTCTGCCCAACGCATTGACTGGTGACAAACTACCCGCCCTCCAGGACACCTATAGCACCCGATATCACAGGAAGGCCAAAGAGGTAATCAAGGACATCAACCACCCAAGCCATTGCCTGTTCACCCCGCTGTTATCCAGAAGGCGAGGTCAGTACAGGTCCATCAAAGCTGGGACCGAGAGAGCTGAAAACAGATTCTATCTCAAGGCCATCAGACTGTTAAACAGCCATCACTAGCACATTAGAGGCTGCTGCCTAAAGGCATAGACTAGAAATCACTTTAAGGAATGGAACACTATTCATTTTAATAATGTTACATGTCTGGCATTTCTCATCTCATATCTATATACTGTATATTATACTATTCTACGATATCTGTCACTTAATAATGTTTACATATCTTGCATTACTCATCTCATATGTATATACTGTATTGTATACTATTCTACTTCCACTCTGACATCGCTCGTCCATATGTATATAGTCTTAATTCATTCCTACTTAGATTTGTGTGTATTGGGTATGTGTTGTGGTATTTGTTGGATATTACATGTTAGATATTACTGCACTGTCAGAGCTAGAAGCATAAGCATTTCGCTACACCCACAATAACATCTGCTAATCACGTGTATGTGACCAATAAAATTTGATTTGATTTGTATTGTTATTTTATTGTGTTACTTAAACATTTTTTTTGTTAAACTCTATCAATAACTCTAGTTCTTCAACTGCATTGTTGATTAAGGGCTTGTAAGTAAGCATTTGATGGTAAGGTCTACACCTGTTGTATTCGACGCATGTGACAAATAACATTTGATTTGATTTGTGTGTCCTACCACTTCGTGGCTGAGCCGCTCTTGCTCCTAGATATTTCCACTTCACAATAACAGTACTTACAGTTGACCAGGGGAGATCTAGCGGGGCAGAAATGTTACGAACTGACTTGCTGGAAAGGTGGCAACCTCTGACGGTGCCACATTGAAAGACACTGAGCTATTCAGTAAGGCCATTCTACTGTCAATGTTTGTCTATAGAGATTGCATGGAGGTGCTCGATTTTATACACCTGTCAGCAACGGGTGTGGCTGAAATAGCCGAATCCACAAATATGAAGGGTTGTCCACATACTTTTGAATATATAGTGTAGATTGTAAATCCACATACCCATGCTATTCTCCCTCACCGTGGCCTCTCACATCTCATCCCCACAAGTCCATTCCACTATAAAAGCCTGAATCCTCATCAGACACAGGCCCTACTGTCCCTCTCCCGTCAGAGTTCAACCGTCCTCACTCCCGGGTCCCCTGGCCCAGTGCGATGGTCCAGAGCCATTGATCTGCCAGTGTGAAAGTTTACGCTGCATGAGCTTGGCCAGGGGTCAAAGATCCCTGAGTGGGTCAAGTGAGATTGAATGTGCCTGCCTCGCTGCCAGGACACAGGGTCTCGTTTGCCAGTTCATTTTGCTGCCTTTGTAAGTCAGTAGCTCTTTGCGTCCATCAATGGAACTGTGATTCGTCATTCAAATGTTTTTATTTGCAGCCTGCGCATATATCCCTGGTAAATAAGGCTGGGGTATATACACTCAGGCGCCAGTTTATTAGGTACACCCATTTACTACCAGTTCGGACCCCCCTTTGCCTCCAGCACAGACAGAATTCTTCAAGGCATGGATTCTACAAGGTGTAGCGTTCAAACGATGCTCAATTGGTATTAAGTGACCTGACATGTTCCAGGAAAACATTCCCCACACCATTACACCACCACCACCAGCCTGTACAGTTGACACCAGGCAGGATGGGGTTATGGACTCATGCAGCTTACGCCAAGTCCTGACTCTGCCATCAGCATGACGCAACAGGAAGCAGGATTCGTCGGACCAGGCAATGTTTTTCCACTCCTCAATTGTCCAGTGTTGGTGATCGTGTGCCCACTGGAGCCGCTTCTTCTTGTTTTTAGCTGATAGGAGTGGAACCCGGTGTGGTCGCCTGCTAAAATTGCCCATCCATGACAAGGATTGATTAGTTGTGCGCTCCCGTAATGCCGTTCTGCACACCACTGTTGAACTGTGCCGTTATTCACCTGTTTGTGGTCTGCCTGTTAGCTTGCACAATTCTTGCCATTCTCCTTCAACCTCTCTCATCAACAAGCTGTTTTCGCCCACAGGACTGCTGCTGATGTTTTTTGTTTGTCGCACCGTTCTTGGTAAACCCTAGACATTGTAATGCATGAAAATCCCAGGAGGCTGGCCATTTCTGATATATTGAAACCGGCACACCTGGCATCGATGATCATACCACGCTCAAAGTCACTTTGGTCACTCGTTTTGCCCATTATAACATTAAATGGAACAGTAAATGAATGCTTCGATGCCTGCCTGTCTGCCTGCTTTATATAGCAAGCAAAGGCCAATTGACTCAGTGTCTGTTGGAGTGAACCATTTTCATGAACGGGGTTGTGTAATACACTGGCCACTAAGCGTAGATGTGCACTCTGGTGGATTGATTTTGGATGGCAATCATCTTGACCTGCAGTCAGGGTGCTGGCTAGCGAATCGTCTGGTCAATATCCATCAAACGTGGCATAGCACTGTTGCACAGCTCATCTACTGGGTCATAAGGCCAATGGCAGCTGTGCATGGACAGGCACATTTGATCAAAACATCGTCAAAACCTATTCATTTTAAACCTTTACCAATCAAATCACTCCTGGGAAATGTGTCCGAATTGATCACCCAAAAATGTAATAAACATAATGTGGCATAGTATTGAAAATACTGCAAAAGTAAATCTGCTCGTTGGAATACTTCCCGTCTCCTGCTCGGAGATATCAGCTTTGGGATTTCATCCACGTCTGGATCAGCAGCTAAATTGGACAGGTGTCCGTTCCCCCGCACTTTGGACTTCAGAGCGCGGCCCACACTCCCTCGGAAAAGCTGGGATGTCATTTGTATTCCGTCAGAATTATCTGGCAGCAAAGACAGCAGACCCTGCACTGCAGTCCTACACAGAGGGAGAGGAGGAGAGAGAAGGAGGATGGAGAAGGAGGAGAGAGAGAAGGATACAGAGAGATGCTCACATGGAAGTGTTAGTCTTTGGCAGGGACTAAGGGAACAGGGGCCGGATTGAGAAGAAAGGGGTGGTTTTGGAGTAGAAAAGAGGGGGCCAGCTACAAAAAGAGGGTATGAGAAATCAAAGACACCTGAGGGGAAAATCTGACATCTCCATTCTCTGTTCACTCTCCTTGCATTGTTAGAGAGCTATACAAGAAAGCAAAAACCTCCTCCTTTCTCTCTTTCTCGTTCTCTCTCCTCTCTCCTTTCTCTGTCTCCCCCTTGCTCTGCTTGTCACAGTGAGGTGTGTAGGCTGCATTGTGATAGGAATAGATGTTCCCCTAAGCGAGACCTGCAAAAGCCATTTGAAAATCTGCTTAATGGAGAACAGTAGGTAAGGAGTGGGCTGCTCGGCTCGCTGCTTTCTCTCTCCTTTTCTTCCACCGTCTGTCATTCTCTCCCCATCCTCTTCTCCCACTCGCGCTCTTTTCTCCCCTCTCTCTCTCAATGTCCTTTCTTTCAGCCCACTGTTCTTCAACCCCACGCCTGTCTTCCTGCACTCCAAATGTTTCTCTCCAAGGTGGCACATACCCCCATCCCTCCCTTCTATCCTTCCTTCTATCCATCCATCCACTTCTCCTCACCCACCTCACTCTTCTTGACCTTGCTCTCTCTGTCTATCTGTGTCTATCTCTCTCGCTCTGCTTCCCCTCTACGCTCTGTTTTTCTTTCACTTTCTTTTATCTGGGCGCACATTCCTTTCCTCCCACACTCAACATTCTCACTAAATGATTCCAAGTGTCTAGGCCCCGTGACTCCCCAAGCAGCCGACACACACATGCTGGGAGCTGTTGGAAGGGGCTGGGTGCTGTTGGAAGGGGCTGGGTGCTGTTGGAAGGGGCTGGGTGCTGTGGGAAAGGGCTGGGTGCTGTTGGAAGGGGCTGTGTGCTGTGGGAAGGGGCTGGGAGCTGTGGGAAGGGGCTGGGTGCTGTGGGAAGGGGCTGGGGCTGGGGGGGGTGGGGCTGTGGGAAGGGGCTGGGAGCTGTGGGAAGGGGCTGGGTGCTGTGGGAAGGGGCTGGGCTGGGAGCTGTTGGAAGGGGCTGGGAGCTGTTGGAAGGGGCTGGGAGCTGTTGGAAGGGGCTGGGAGCTGTTGGAAGGGGCTGGGAGCTGTTGGAAGGGGCTGGGAGCTGTAGGAAGGGGCTGGGTGCTGTGGGAAGGGGCTGGGTGCTGTGGGAAGGGGCTGGGGCTGGGAGCTGTTGGAAGGGGCTGGGAGCTGTTGGAAGGGGCTGGGAGCTGTAGGAAGGGGCTGGGTGCTGTGGGAAGGGGCTGGGGCTGGGAGCTGTTGGAAGGGGCTGGGTGCTGTGGGAAGGGGCTGGGAGCTGTTGGAAGGGGCTGGGAGCTGTTGGAAGGGGCTGGGAGCTGTAGGAAGGGGCTGGGTGCTGTGGGAAGGGGCTGGGTGCTGTGGGAAGGGGCTGGGTGCTGTGGGAAGGGGCTGGGAGCTGTTGGAAGGGGCTGGGTGCTGTGGGAAGGGGCTGGGAGCTGTGGGAAGGGGCTGGGTGCTGTGGGAAGGGGCTGGGAGCTGTGGGAAGGGGCTGGGTGCTGTGGGAAGGGGCTGGGTGCTGTGGGAAGGGGCTGGGTGCTGTGGGAATGGGCTGGGAGCTGTTGGAAGGGGCTGGGTGCTGTGGGAAGGGGCTGGGTGCTGTGGGAAGGGGCTGGGTGCTGTGGGAAGGGGCTGGGAGCTGTGGGAAGGGGCTGGGTGCTGTGGGAAGGGGCTGGGTGCTGTGGGAAGGGGCTGGGAGCTGTTGGAAGGGGCTGGGTGCTGTGGGAAGGGGCTGGGAGCTGTGGGAAGGGGCTGGGAGCTGTGGGAAGGGGCTGGGTGCTGTTGGAAGGGGCTGGGAGCTGTGGGAAGGGGCTGGGTGCTGTGGGAAGGGGCTGGGTGCTGTGGGAAGGGGCTGGGTGCTGTTGGAAGGGGCTGGGAGATGTTGGAAGGGGCTGGAAGCTGTGGGAAGGGGCTGGGAGCTGTTGGAAGGGGCTGGGAGCTGTGGGAAGGGGCTGGGTGCTGTGGGAAGGGGCTGGGAGCTGTTGGAAGGGGCTGGGAGCTGTGGGAAGGGGCTGGGTGCTGTGGGAAGGGGCTGGGTGCTGTGGGAAGGGGCTGGGAGCTGTGGGAAGGGGCTGGGTGCTGTGGGAAGGGGCTGGGAGCTGTTGGAAGGGGCTGGGAGCTGTTGGAAGGGGCTGGAAGCTGTGGGAAGGGGCTGGGAGCTGTGGGAAGGGGCTGGGTGCTGTGGGAAGGGGCTGGGAGCTGTGGGAAGGGGCTGGGAGCTGTTGGAAGGGGCTGGAAGCTGTGGGAAGGGGATAACGGGGAAACAAAGAGAGAGGGCTTCATTAACTCTTAGTAGTGTTCCTCTCTGCTCCACTCAGCAGCAATCCCCTCAGCACAGGGAAGGACTGACCTTTTAACAGTCTCCTCATCCGGCCTCTAGCCCTCTCACTCAATCTCGTTTCTTTTTTTCCCTCTCCCACTCTCTCTCGCTCTAATCTCTCTCTGTTTCTCTTCTCATGGTGTTTTGATTGAGGCCTGCTGGCCCATCGTAACCTTTTAAACTACAGTAGCTACTCATACCCCTTGGGTTAGTCTGGGTTAGTTCCCTATAGGTGCATATCTGTGGATAATTGCGAATAACTTCCCTAAAAGGATGAATAAGTATGGAATATAATGATAAAACAATAGCTTTCCTCTCCATTGCATCAGTCTGCCTAGCCCCCATAGGAAGGCTGCAGAGCATGCAGGAGACAGTTAGCTTTCTGTTGCCTGTCTCTCTGTTCTCCTCACACATCAATAATTCAGCATTGAAGTTGAGGATGAATTATTCACATCCTGATGTCAGACATAAGTGCACTGTGCTCACGTTACAAGGCTGCAACCCCTCTTTGAAATATACTTAAAACGACGAGGTACCTCCGTCACAAAGGCAAACGCTAATCCACCTTCACTTTTCTTCTATTCCTCCTTATACCCCTCTGCCGTCCCATTTCCAGTCGCTTCACACAAATTCAATTCTCTTTCTTTTCGTTCTTGTCACCTAGATTACATGCGTGTAGAGCGAGGCGCCTCTGTTTGAATGAGACAACACAGGGACAAGGATAAGTAGTGATGTCTGAAAAAGGGATTTGTCTGCCTATCCTCTCAGTGCACAATGCCGCCAACAATCACACAAACTAATCCCATCGCTTAAAACTCAGGGTATAAACACACGGTACGCAGGCTGTACCACCACCAGGACACAAACTCTGCTCAGATATACAGTACAGTATATATCCCTCCTTATACCGTTCTCCTCAACCCTCCGTCTGCTGCAATCATAACAGTGTGAGAAAGTCATACGCTAATGATGTCTTATCTTGCCTTGGGGACTATACACACACACACTGTCTCTTTACCACTGTGCTCAGATAAATCACTTTATTCAGCATGAAAGGCATTTCACTGTGACATTAAAAACTTGAAACTACGTATCTGTCAATATCATTCATCTACTTCTGTCTCAGCACGTCTAAAGTATATCTGTATATCTGCATGGAGATATAACCAGAATGGACACCAGTGGAGATGGTATCATTAGACAGCCACTGACTGACCATTCTATCCTAGGCACAAGGATGTGTCACAGTGTATAGGAACATCTGAGCCATACATGCAGCCCACTTTCTGAGAGGGAGACAGAGGAGGGAGAGATAGAACAAGAGAGTGAGAACGAAAGAACGAAAAGAAAGGTGGAGACGCACCACCTGCGCGTGGCGAGGCTAGACATGCCAGAAGCTCAAGGGAGAGGGCTGAGGTTAGACAGACCCAAGCCCTGACAGAACAGCGGCCTGTGCCAGGCTTGGGAGACACAGAGACTGTGGGAAGTGTCCCTGTGTAGGCACAGACTTAACCTCACCCTCCCTCCCCTCCTCTCACTTTTTTAAATGTATTTTTAAAATCTCCTGCCCACACTGCCATGAAGTGTTTAAGTAATTTTCATGTAAGAATGCACCTCAGCGTTCGCCCAGATTACCACCATCTACATTTCATACTGAGCCCTTCAGAAGAAGGTCGGGCAGGGCTGCTCCCCCTCTATCCACTATCAGAAAACATATACACACAGAGAGGCCTGTTACAGCTCAGGTAATCACTACCAGGCCAGTGTTTGGGGTGATGGAGGGAGGTGGGATGTTACTAGTGGCCATGATGGCTCTCTGTTAGCAGGCCTGGTGGAGAGTCACACCAGGGAGGGAGACAGGTATGAAGCTGTGACATACAGTGGCTGATAGCTGTGGTCAGAAAGCTCAGTCAATGGACCACATAATGGCAAACCCATACAATGGAGAGGTTTTGTGGCAGTCAAAATATACTTTTATTTAACTAGGCAAGTCAGTTAAGAACAAATTCTTATTTAGAATGATGGCCTACCCCGGTCAACGCCGGGCAACGCTGGGCCAATGCCCTGTGAAATGTGAAATTCACTGTATACAAAATTGTGTCTATCACAAATTTCCAATAAGTAATGTGTCTATTTCACAATAACCTGTGATACTGTGTTGGGAGAGTGTTGTCCAACACAAATTGATCACAATGGTAGCACTTTATTTGGACAGTCCATCTGTAGATGCTATAGAGACTATCAGTAACATTTTATCTACTAACACTAACCGCAACTCTAACACTGACCTTAACCCTTATCCTAACCCTAAACTTAACCCTTACCCTAAAGCTAGCTGTAACCGTAAACTTAACCCTTACCCTAAAGCTAGCTGTAACCCTAAACTTAACCCTTACCCCAAAGCTAGCTGTAACCGTAAACTTAACCCTTGCCCTAACCCTTATTCTAAACCTAACCTTAACCAGAACATTAGCAAACAGTTGCTTATCAACAATTTGTTGATAGAATGGCCATCTGTAGAGCATCTACAAATTAAAAATCCGGACAATTCAAATAAAAAGTGTGACCAAAATAATATTTAGGTAAGCTATGGGATGCTGATTGTGGTACATACTTGTAATATGTAGAATGTAGTAGTAAAGGAACAACCTAACAGTGGTGTAAAGTACTTAATAAGTAAAAATACTTTAAAGTACTACTTAAGTAGTTTTTTGGGGTATCTGTACTTTACTATTCATATTTTTGACAACTGTTACTTTTACTTTACTACATTCATAAAGAAAGTAATGTACTTTTTACTCCAGACATTTCCCTGACATCCAAAAGTACTAGTTAGATTTTGAATGCTTAGCAGGACAGAAAATGGTCCAATTCACACACTTATCAAGGGAAAATCCCTGGACATCCCTACTGCCTCTGATCTGACAGACTCACTAAACACAAATTCTTAGTTTGTAAATCATGTCTGAGTGTTGGAGTGTGCCCCTGGCTATCCGTAAAAATAATATATATATGAAAACATTTGTGCTGTCTAGTTTGCTTAATATAAGGAATTTGAAGTGATTCATACTTTTAGATTTACTTTTGATACTTAAGTATATTTTAGCAATTACATTTACTTTTGATACTTAAGTATATTTAACACCAAATACTTTTAGACTTTTACTCAACTAGTATTTTACTGGGTGACTTTCACTTTTACTTGAGTCATTTTCTATGGAGGTATCTTTACTTTTACACAAGTATGACAATTGGGTACTTTTTCTACCACTGCAACCTAATATAATTCAAATCATATACTCAGACTGTGTTCACTCTGATTGCATAAAAAAGCACATTGATTCATGATAAATATAATGCTGTGGCTGTTTAAAAAAAAAAGAAGAGTCTAAGCCGGGAGAGGCGGGGTTCTACTAAGTTATATGGAATATTTTAAGAAGGTCCTACCAAGCATAATTTAGCTGTTTGATTTTTTATTTGAAGACCCCTTGAAGTATCAAAATAATATATAAAATCAAGCAATGGCTCAGCAGCGAAGTGGTAGGCCACACAAGCTCACAAAACAGGACCACCGAGTACTGAAGCACGTAGCGGGAAAAATTGTACGTCCTCGGTTGCAACACTCACTACCATGTTCCAAACTGCCTCTGGAAACAACGTCGGCACAATAACTGTTTGTTGGGAGCTTCATTAAATACGTTTCCATGGCCAAGCAGCCACACACAAGCCTAAGATCATCATGTGCAATGCCAAGTGTCGGTTGGGGTGGTGTAAAGCTAGCCGCCATTGGACTCTGGAGCAGTGGAAACGCATTCTAGACAATTCTTTGCTTCCAACTTTGTGGCAACAATTTGGGGAAGGCCCTTTCCTGTTTCAGCATGACAATGCCCCCGTGCACAAAGCTAGGTCCATAGAGAAATGATTTGTCGAGATTGTTGTGGAAGAGCTTGACTGGCCTGCACAGAGCCCTGACCTCAACCCCATTGAACACCTTTGGGATGAATTGGAACACAGACTGACTGCGAGCCAGGCGTAATCACCCAACATCAGTGCCCAAGCTCACTAATGCTTTTGTGGCTGAATGGAAGCAAGTCCCCACAGTAATGTTCCAACATCTAGTGGAAAGCCTTCCCAGAAGAGTGGAGGCTGTTATAGCAGCAGAGGGGGGACCAACTCCATATTAATGCCCATGATTTTGGAATGAGATGTTCAATGAGCAGGTGTCCACATACCTTTGGCCATGTGGCGAATAAGAAAGATCAGGATTATATTATTATAATTTTTTACATGTATCTAACCCCTTATTTTTGGCGCTAAACAGTCTCCATATACAGTCTTCTTCCATTAATTGTTTCAACTGGTACCAAGGGACCTTCAGACAAGTCGTGTTAGGCCTGTGGGCATCCAAGAGCAAATCAACTGACATGTACGTGTTTGTGACAGTCTAACCTTTACACCGAGGGGTGTGTAGTCCAAACTGTTCGGACGCTACAGACAGAAGTTGGCAGATCGGCTGTACCAACTTCAGACGAGTCCCAAGATGCTTGTGGGGGTCTCAGTGCAAAACTGAGAACACATGAGCATCTCAAAAGGTTGTAGGCCAAATCATTCGGATACTACAGCCGATTTTGTGAGATAAACGATTTTTGGGATGTCTCACTGTCTGACAAACACCACTCTAGCTCTGTCACCTTTCACCGCAGATGCGGAAGGGTTACATATGGCGATGTGGTGGATTGAGACGCATCCAATGCCAAAAAAAAAGATCTCTAGCTTAAACTGACAGATTTTTATGGGGATTTTTTAATTATGCTAATTAGATGTCCGGGGGGGTGCGGACATTGACATTAGGGGGTTAAATAAATAGGAGGAAGCAACCTGTAGAGCGGAAAAAACTGCCGACGAACAGTATACTGTACAAAGCCATGGGAAGTGGAGTTTTGTTGAGATCTGCAAGTAAGACAGAGACAGTTCTGAGGCCTCTTTCACTTTGCCCAGTCATGATTTATCGCTGTGCAGAGTTGAAAAGATGACCTCTGTCGAGAACACCTGGAGAAAGCAAACAGAGTCAACACACAAGGAGGGGAGGTCATTTTCAAAGAGCTCTTAAAAATATGTTTTTTTTTATATACTTAACTTCAGTATCAGAGAGCCAACCAACCAATGTAAAGGCCACCAGTTAAAGTGCTTGCGCTGTATGTAGGGGTCTGTGGTGTGTGGTCAGCATTTTGTCTCTGTGTTAAAAAACCCAATACAAAAGGGCAGCTTCCTGTGCTGGGCGACCGGGGGACAGTACCCTAGTTCTGCATTCACTAGGGTTTTAGTCACAACAATCACCGCTCAAGAGCATTATTCAGCCCTGCTTTTTCTTTTATTTTTTCTCTCTCTCTTTCTCTCTCTGTTGGTTGATGTGTCAGCAGCTGGGCCTCACAGATCTTCATCTCCGGCAGAGAGACAGAAAGGTCAGAGACTCCAGGAAATGGCCCCCAGCCACATGTTGGGCTGTTTGAGATGTGCTCGGTTCTTACCAGGGCCAAATTTAGAACCCGAGGGCCATGAAATAACCTGAAGAGCAAGTGTTTATCTTTACTATTTCGAAGTGTGGACAAGTCCTTATCATTGCATGTAGCTAGAGGGTACGTCATGTCTGCTCCCGGTGCCCTCTAGCCTCAGAGACTCCTGTGTGAATCTCAGGCTGTCCTCTACCTACAGGCTGTTTAGATGGGTTGTAGGTTGTCTTTGGTAGCTGTGGCATTTTCCCTGAGAGCAGGTCATACTCCGGAACTTTTGTAGCCACTGTCCAGACCTGGCCTGCCTGCATTATTCCCCTGTACCTCAACTGGCAGTACCTCTACCCCAGTGTTTTCCCATTGTCTCTAACTGCTGAGCTGCAGGGCCGAGAGGGACAGACAGAGCCCTGAATAGTGTGCGTGTGTACGCTTGTGCGTGCATGTGTGTGAGAGAGAGAAAGAGAGAGAGAGGAAAAGAGAGACGGGGAGAGAGAGAGGAAGAGAGCGAGAGGAAGAGAGAGTGTGCCTCAGTGCATGCATGCGTGCATAAGTGCTGTCTGCGTGCATCTGTGCGTGTGTCCCTAGACCCAGCCATGCCCGTTACTCACCGGGCTGCGTGATGCTGTGATCCCGGCAGGACCCTGAGCCAAGCCTGCGGCGAGGCCAGGAGGAGCTCGCTAACTCCAGAACCTTTACATGTTATCAGGCCGAGTGGTGGAAACAGAGAGCTGGCAGCGCCTGCAGCTACCATTAATATTCTGGAGAGTCAGGGGCAGCAGGCGGCTGTCAGCACATGGCTCTCCAGTTTCAGATCCACTGTGGCACTGGTCCCATAAAGGAGATGGCAGACATGACTCACCTACACTACACAGCAGGACAGGGGGAGCAGTAATGGGCCCACAGACGCACAGACCTACCTCAGCTCCCAGTCACCCTCCAAGCCACTGACGTCATACGACCCAGATAGACATGCCTTCCGAAATAAAATAGCCTAACCCCCCATGACCAGGAGAGAGAGTAACTTACCAGGCTTTGTGCATCGCTGCTCTACTGAAAATCAGGCAGAGAAACACTAGGGAGTGGAAAGGCGAACACGAAGTCACACTCCAAGCAGAGTGTATGAAAATAGAGGAAGGGGTATAGGTTAGGGCACCGTACTTTGTTATGACACAAAACAACGGACGGGGTGAAAAAACATACAAAAGTGGAAATGAGAGACAGGAAAATGTCCAAATGAAAGATAAATCATGTCCAGCAGTTAGAATAATGTCCAGCTAAACTCCTTGACCAGAGGTCTGATTCTGGAGAGAAAGCCTGCACTAGCAATTTATGTTAGCAATAAAGGCCCATGGGGCAAAAAGGAAATGAGTGTGTCCAAAAATTATTTAAGAAAGAGCTACAAAGAAACGGGAAATGAAAAATGAACACAAATGTCATTCAGACCCATAAGTTGCCTTTTCCTTTTACCAAGAAGAAACCCAAATAAGTAGACAAGTCTGATGTGGTTTTTTGAAGGTCTGTCAAATCAAGGGAGCTCCCGTTTCTTTTGGACAGGAACCAAGTTTGTCCATTCTGGGTTGAGATATGGAGGACAGCTGTCCAGGCCCTCCCAGTCAGCATCCCAGTCTACTCAAACAGAGAGGGCCCTCATTATATGACAACCCACACCACCATCGCTCTTTTCAGAGAACTTTAATTTGCACAGCTGGGCCTCACAGGCAACAATTAATTGTGAAATTTATGCTATGGCAAAGTCCTAATATGCCAGCGCAATCTCGGCATTGATTTTGTAAAAATCGATGTAGTTCTGGGGGCTGACTGCAGCCATTTATAGAGTTGTCAGTCCAGACTTCCTGTAGTTAGTTCTACAAGGTGAGCATGTACAATAGCTCTGGCCAGGGTTTGTTTAGGGCCAAGGCCCTGTGTGTATTGACACAGCTGCCAAGGAGGGCGACAAAGGAGAGGGAGGGAGAGGGAGGGAGAGAAGTTTGGGTAAGACTGCCTTGAGCTTTGGGTTCAGGGGCAATGATGAAGGTGAGATGCAATGCATGGGGGTGGGAGAGTTGTGTCGAAGAGGGCAAGAAATGTGATTCCATCAGAAAAAGGAGTTTTGGCTTCCCGTATACACAATGATATCTGTTAATCTACTGTGTGAAGGAGCCAGAGTGTGTTTACGTACGTGGTTTGTGAGTGTGCGTGGGTGTGTGTGTGTATATACGTGGGAAAGGGAAGTAAGGAGGACTGGCTCATCATTATAAGCATTCATCGTTCAGTGTGACCTCTTGCTCTGTCATCAGCATGCCGTTTGTCTGTGTCGGGATTAAAGGGCTTTTCTGCTAGAGGAAGCTTGAATGATACTTAGCCGAGGTTGCCTTAACCCTGCAGCAAACGACCTTTGTCCAAACCTCATGTTTCTCACTCCACCACAAATATCTTGAGATTAAATTGCATAGCGCACCAATGGATCTTAGCAACAATAACATAATGGATAAACGCTTCTATTTCTACATTACTTGAGGTTCTAGGTTTCCTGAATTATTAAACACAAATTTGTCAAGGTTACACTTGAATCAATACGGCAATTGCAAGATTAGTCTAGCAGTGTGTTGTTTTGATTGAAGCAGTAAGCCTACTACAGTAGATTGATAAAGAGAGAGGCTCTTCTCTCCTCCAGAGGTGATGTTGATAAAGAGAGAGGCTCTTCTCTCCTCCAGAGGTGATGTTGATATAGAGAGAGAGGCTCTTCTCTCCTCCAGAGGTTATGTTGATAAAGAGAGAGGCTCTTCTCTCCTCCAGAGGTGATGTTGATGAAGAGAGAGGCTCTTCTCTCCTCCAGAGGTGATGTTGATAAAGAGAGAGGCTCTTCTCTCCTCCAGAGGTGATGTTGATAAAGAGAGAGAGGCTCTTCTCTCCTCCAGAGGTGATGTTGATAAAGAGAGAGGCTCTTCTCTCCTCCAGAGGTGATGTTGATAAAGAGAGAGGCTCTTCTCTCCTCCAGAGGTGATGTTGATAAAGAGAGAGGCTCTTCTCTCCTCCAGAGGTGATGTTGATAAAGAGAGAGAGGCTCTTCTCTCCTCCAGAGGTGATGTTGATAAAGAGAGAGGCTCTTCTCTCCTCCAGAGGTGATGTTGATAAAGAGAGAGGCTCTTCTCTCCTCCAGAGGTGATGTTGATATAGAGAGAGAGACTCTTCTCTCCTCCAGAGGTGATGTTGATAAAGAGAGAGGCTCTTCTCTCCTCCAGAGGTGATGTTGATAAAGAGAGAGGCTCTTCTCTCCTCCAGAGGTTATGTTGATAAAGAGAGAGGCTCTTCTCTCCTCCAGAGGTGATGTTAATAAAGAGAGAGGCTCTTCTCTTCTCCAGAGGTGATGTTGATAAAGAGAGAGGCTCTTCTCTCCTCCAGAGGTGATGTTGATAAAGAGAGAGGCTCTTCTCTCCTCCAGAGGTGATGTTGATAAAGAGAGAGGCTCTTCTTTCCTCCAGAGGTGATGTTGATAAAGAGAGAGAGGCTCTTCTCTCCTCCAGAGGTTATGTTGATAAAGAGAGAGGCTCTTCTCTCCTCCAGAGGTTATGTTGATAAAGAGAGAGGCTCTTCTCTCCTCCAGAGGTGATGTTGATAAAGAGAGAGGCTCTTCTCTCCTCCATAGGTGATGTTGATAAAGAGAGAGAGGCTCTTCTCTCCTCCAGAGGTGATGTTGATAAAGAGAGAGGCTCTTCTCTCCTCCAGAGGTGATGATAAAGAGAGAGAGGCTCTTCTCTCCTCCAGAGGTGATGTTGATAAAGAGAGAGAGGCTCTTCTCTCCTCCAGAGGTTATGTTGATAAAGAGAGAGGCTCTTCTCTCCTCCAGAGCTGATGTGGATAAAGAGAGAAGCTCTTATCTCCTCCAGAGGTTATGTTGATAAAGAGAGAGGCTGTTCTCTCCTCCAGAGGTGATGTTGATAAAGAGAGAGGCTCTTCTCTCCTCCAGAGGTGATGTTGATAAAGAGAGAGGCTCTTCTCTCCTCCAGCGGTGATGTTGATAAAGAGAGAGGCTCTTCTCTCCTCCAGAGGTGATGTTGATAAAGAGAGAGAGGCTCTTCTCTTCTCCAGAGGTGATGTAACTCCCTATTATCTTGTCAAAGATAACAAACAGAAGAAGTCACTCTGTCCAAGAAGTCAGACACAATGTAATTGAAATTCCACTGAGCAGAAACTCCCTGCTTTCACACTGGAAATACCAGTCAGACTCAACTTTACTTACATAATAGTGTATAGCCAACACCACCACAGAGACACAGACTCCTTGACTCAGTAACCACGGACACCGACCAGACAACAAAGACACCAAACATCCAGAATGACGACTATGTCTTTAGTGGTCAGCGCACACTGGACTGTGAAGAAACAACACAGCAGGACTTTGACATGCAGAGAAATTGACTAGTGTTCCATAAAAAACGGCCATCGGGAAACAGTCTATTTTGGGGACATTTCTGCCACCGACAAACTCCTAATAGTGTGAGAGTAAAATAAAAAAAACTATTCCTAATAGAATACAACCTTGCTGAATTAGAACAACGGAAGCTGTGCCTATGGGACCATATGTCACAACCTACTGTAAGAATATTTCAAAGATAAATACACAACGCAGAGGACGAGAGGTCAATAGAGTACTAACGATCAATGGAAATAGTGTTTTTTCTGTAATAACAATGGGTCAGAGACATGGGAGGAATTTCAGTCCCGGACTCATAGCTACATGGCAAGTTCTCATTGGTCCAAATTGTTTATACATTGAACCTGAAATAGGATACTTGTTATTTGGGCATTGGCCCAGTTTTATTGCAAGGAATTCTAATTGGTCAACCACAGGCTAGGGCTGGGTTATACAACTGCATCCTGTCCCTTTGTTCTGTTGAGAGAATCACAGGAGATAATCACTGGAGAGAATCACTGGAGAGAATCACAGGAGATAATCACTGGAGAGAATCACGGGAGAGAATCACTGGAGAGAATCACGGGAGAGAATCACTGGAGAGAATCACTGGAGAGAATCACGGGAGAGAATCACGGGAGAGAATCACTGGGGTCCGGAGAGAATCCTGGGGCCAGGAGAGAATCACTGAGGACAGGGGAGCATGAACATCACCATCTACCTCCCCACATGATTTGTTCTCTTTGAATAAACCTATTTTCCTCCCCCTGATTTGCTTTGGGGTCTGTGTTATTGAAGAGTAACATCAACTGCTGACACTATCGTCATATTTAATTGACCAATACTGATATAAAAATCAAGGGAAAATAAATCAAATTAGGCGCTGGAAAGTAATGTAATTATTTAGCACTTCAGTGAGTAGGAGAGTTGGGGGGGCCGAACATTCTCGAAATGACAGGATTTGATGCGGAAAATGTATTCCACTGTCAATATCATTTATATCTGTGTGGGTGAGGAGGGGTGACATATTGCAGCTAAATCATACTGACTCCTTCAAGTTGAGTCTTAACGCAATGATGTTGCTATGACACAAAAGCAACGCATGAACCTGACCTCTCAATCTGACAAGATATGAGACAATTTTCTCACCAGATAGTGATTTTGTAGTGCAAATGGTTTTACCACCTCAATCACTAATGCATTAGTGCTGTTTGAGTCCTGATGAGAATAGGTGACACAGCTTTCTTGGAATTAGAGAATGGTGAGCTCTTTCTCTCTCTCTCTCTCTCTCTCTCTCCCCCTCTCTCTCTCTCTCTCTCTCTCTCTCTGTCTCTCTCTCTCTCTCGCCTCTCATCCCACCCAAGATTACATCTCTCCAGTTCCTTTCATTTTCTGCCTTGAACTTCATATGAACTTACGCCTTCGCAAGCTATCAGAGAGGAGAATTCCATTCAGACAGCTTGATGCATTAGGCCGGTTTCTCTGTCTGACTAACACCGGGCCAACAGCAGTGCCAGTGGGCATGGAGGGGGCACCGACAGTCCATCACATCAAACCACACTCTCAACCTGCCACAGATACTAGAGAGAGTGGGTGAGTGCAAGAGAGAGAAAAGGTAGGGAAGGGTAGAGAGAAAGGTTGGGGAGAAAGAGAAGGGAGGAAGGATAGAGAGAGAGAAAGAGAGAGAGACAGAGACATAGAATGCATTACTATATAATTTGCATTTGGATACTCAGTGCGTTAAAACCCACAACAAACATATTTGCATTTTCTTTGCAATCATTTGCATAAGCAAGACAGGAATTACAAGTGTTTTAACTCATTGTCTGTAAAGGTACAGTACATTTCTAGATAATTACTGTTTTTGGTAGGTAGCCTAGCTGATGTTTACATTACATAACTGTGCCAGAATGTCTACCACCCACACTCCCCACCATACGACATGCTGTTATGTTGAGGCCACAAGACTATGTTTAAAATTCCCCTCAGGCTATGTCCTTGCCATTGGTACTTCATGGACAGAATGTCACAGCAGACAGACAGAGAGAGAGAGAGAGAGAGAGAGAGAGAGAGAGAGAGAGAGAGAGAGAGAGACAGAGAGAGACAGAGAGAGAGAGAGAGAGAGAGAGAGAGAGAGAGGACAGAGAGAGACAGAGAGAGAGACAGAGAGAGAGACAGAGAGAGACAGAGAGAGACAGAGAGAGAGACAGAGAGAGAGAGAGAGAGAGAGAGAGAGAGAGAGAGAGAGAGAGAGAGAGAGAGAGAGAGAGAGAGCTAGCTGAGGCCTGAGGGACGGTGCTGAGAGTATCAGCCCTGAGGCTGTCCTACATACAGTAGAGTGTAGACAGGACTGAACAGGCTCCCAGTCTGTCCCACAGTGTTATATCATAGCCCTGATACAGGTAACAGGATGGAAAGCGTTGGAGAGACAGACTAACAGGAACAGTCATTTGACTTAGAGATAATCTAGAAGATAATGCAAAGGTTGGAACATTGTTGATATGAGAGGAGCAAACAGTAGGTGGCATTACAGTTGTCCCTGGCCTTTCCTCCACTCTTTCCTCTGTTCCATTGGTGTAGTGTAACATTCTGCCTCCATGTGACTCACTGCTCCTGCCTCGCCGGACGCTGGCTGACATTATATTCCACACGTTCAGTGAGGTAAGCCTTGACCTGGGAGCTACCCCTCAACAAGCTCATATGTCGCATGCAGACAGTGACATACATACACACAAACACTGCACGGTAGATACATATACCTTAGCTCACACACACAATGACAGTCGCACACACACACAAACATACTTACTTTATACCTACCTACACTCACCCATACACGTGCTACCTCACACACTCTATGCACATGAACTGATTGACAGACTGAAAAACAAACCATCTCTTTCTTCTCACACTCACTCGGAATGAAAGACAAATACTATATCCTTCTTTCTGTGTCTCTCTCAGATACCCACCCACCCACATAGAGACACGCACGACTGCACAAAGTACCCTTCAAACGCAAATACATAGCATCCCTGGAAGCCTCATGTACCTTTCTCCTTCCATTGGCCAACTCATGAGCCTGAGTCACTGGAGGTCCCAAATAGCTGTGTAAATGTTAAGGTAACTAGCTGCCTCCCTGACTTGATTTGCCCCAGCCCACGGACACCGCTATGATGACTTTATCTGAACTGTCCCTAAGCCATATGAATCCATGCCTCTTACTCTCTCTCTCTCTCTCTCTCTCTCTCTCTCTCTCTCTCTCTCTCTCTCTCTCTCTCTCTCTCTCTCTCTCTCTCTCTCTCTCTCTCTCTCTCTCTCAATTCAATCCAATTCAATTCAATGGGCTTTATTGGTAAGGGAATCATGTTTACATTGCCAAAGCAAGAGGAATAGGTAATAAACAAAAATTAAATTAAAAATCTGAAATTAACAGTAAACATAACACTCAGAAAGTTTCAAAAGGACAGAAACATTTCAAATGATATATTACTGGCTATGTACAGTGTTGTAACAATGTGGAAATAGTTGAAGTACTAAAGGGAAAAGAAATAGACAGATATAGGTTGTATTTCCAATGGCGTTTGTGCTTTACTGGTTGGCCTTTTGTTGCAATGAGTCACAAATCTTGCTGCGGTGATGGGATACTGTGGTATTTCACCTAATAGATATGGGAGTTTATCAAAATGTGTTTTTTTTTTCAAATTCTTTGTGGGTCAGGAGGTTAGAAAGTGTGTGTCAGTTTCCTCATGTTGTGGCCAGTGTGCCTTCTCTCGCCTACAGCAGTCTCTCTCAATAGCAAGGCTATGCTCACCGAGTCTGTACATAGTCAAAGCGTTCCTTAGTTGTGGGTCAGACACAGTGCTCAGGTATTCTGCCACGGTGTACTCTCCATTTAGGACCAGATAGCATTCCAATTTGTTTAGTTTTTGGGTTATTTTTTTTACAATGTGTCAATGAATTATCTTTTGGTTTTCTCATGATTTGGTTGGGTCTAATTTGTTGCTGTCCTGGGTCTCTGTGGGGTCTGTTTGTGTATGTGAATAGAGCCCCAGGACAAGCTTGCTTAGGGGACTGCTCTAGGTTCATCACTCTGTAGGTGATGGTTTTGTAATGGAAGGTTTGGGAATCGCTTCCTTTTAGGTGTTTGTGGAATGTAACGTCTCTTTTTGGGATTTTGATAATTAGCGGACATTGTCCGAATTCTGCCCTGCATGCATTATTTGGTGTTTTGCGTTGTACACGGAGGATGTTTTTGCAGAATTCTGCATGCAGTCTCAATTTCGTGTTTGTCTCATTTTGTGTATTTTGGTTGGTGAGCGGACCCCAGACCTCACAACCGTAGAAGACAATGGGTTCTATAACTGATCCATAAGTGATTCATAACTGATTTAATGGGTACTATAACTGATTCAAGTATTTTTTGCCAGATCCTAATTGGGAAGTCGAATTGTATGTTCCTGTTGATGGCATAGAAGGCCCTTCTTGCCTTGTCTCTCAGATCGTTCACAGCTTTGGTGACGTTACCTATGGTGCTGATGTTTAGTCCGAGGTAGGTATAGTTTTTTGTGTACTCTAGGTGTCTAGATGGAATTTATATTTGTGGTTCTGGCAACTGGCCCTTTTTTGGAACACCATTATTTTTGTCTTACTGAGATTCATTGTCAGGGCCCAGGTCCAGTACTTTCCCCCAAAAACATAATGTATCTTTCATCTCTCTGTGTTTCATGATTTTCCTTCAATTCGCACGAGGCTGAATGTATCGCACCAGAGAAAGCATCCGAGTGAACTAAACAGCTCCCCTCTTTCTCAGTACGTGTAGCCCATCTATCTGAACTGTCTGGTCAAAAGAGTATGACAGTGTTGCCGCCTGTAGCATTGACTTCTGACTTATTCTCTGATGATTTCTGCTTTAATGATTTCTGCTCTCGTAAAAGCCTGGGTTTTCTGCACGTTAACACTAGAAGCTTATTAGCTAAAATTGATCAATTGAAAGTGTGAGTTCACAGCTCCAATCCAGATGGGTTGGGGGTCATTACTGAGACATGGTTAAGGAAGAGTGTTTTGAACACTGATGTTAACCTTTCTGGTTATAACCTTTTTCGGCAAGATAGATCTTCCAAAGGTGGTGGAGTGGCAATCTTTACCAAGGAACACCTTCAGTGCTCAGTTGTCTCCACCAAGTCTGTCCCCAAACAATTTGATTTGCTGGTTTTAAGCATGAAACTTTCAAATAGCTCTTCGTTGACTGTCGCTGGGTGTTATCGTCCTCCATCAGCACCGGCCACTACCATACCTGCCCTAAGCTCTCTCCTGGCCCCTTACACTAAGTCTGAATTTGTCCTGCTAGGTCATCTAACCTGGGACATGCTTAAACCACCTGACCAAGTCTTATAACAATGGCAGTCCCTTAATCTCACTCAGATTATTACCAATCCCACAAGGTAGGACTCCAAACACCCAGAAAAGGCTACTCTCCTCGATGTTATCCTCACAAATAATCCTGATAGGTATCAGTCTGGTGTTTTCTGTAATGACCTTTGTGATCACGGTTTTACGGCCTGTGTTCCTAATGGCTGCTCAGTTAAAGGAAAACTCCACCCAACAACTGTCTTTTGGTATTTGTTTCATTAGTCCATTGTTGACATAGTCCCAAAATGTGTTGCTTGTCAGCAATCAAGTTTTCAAGGTATTTAACTTAAAAATAAATAAATCATCCCTGAATGATGCATTTTGCATTATATGAAACTGCGTTTTGCATCCCATGATGCAAAATGCATCATAAGGGAATGATTTATGTGTTTTGAAAGTTACATATCTTGAAAACTTGATTGCCTACAAGCAAAACCTTTTGGGACTATGATCTATACCATGTTTATTGTAAGATGGCAATGTCTGTCTTTCTGATTTCTTTGGTGAAGTCTGGGTTCCTGCTCTTTAGGCCAAAGGCAGATTACCTCAGACCTTGTAAATTCCAGCAAGAGATAGCAAAGCTTTGTTTTCCATAGTATCCAGCGTAGTTATGTGTGTGGGTTATGTTCGGACCCTTAGGTGTGAGTAGAGCATGCTGAGCATCTGCTGAATGCCTTTTAGATCGCAGGATGGGGCTTGGGTGGGTGTAGTGGTGGGGGTTGAGCCTGTTGCTCTGCTCATGGACTGGGCATATGTGTGGCTGACATGTTGAGGTCCTTGTTGCAGGGTTGGGGGGAATAAATGCACAAGCCTGATTTGAGGGGGGGGGGGGGCTATCTCTCTCTCTCTCTCTGCAATCATTTTGGTGCAGTTTATAATCCCACCACCACCTCCACTCACTCACTCACTCACTCACTCACTCACTCACTCACTCACTCACTCACACACACACACACACACACACACACACACACACACACACACACACACACACACACACACACACACACACACACACACACACACACACACACACACACACACACACACGCACGCATACACTCTCTCTCTGAGTTTTCTACTACTACATCAATCAACTCCCAAAGGCACAATGAGATGACCTTGTTTGGAACATCCTGGCCAGCCTCACAGAATGGGTTTCAAAGGCTACAGGAGTCAGGAAGAAAGATTTGAGTATCTGATTTGTGTATCTGGGTGAAACACATGGCATAACAGCGGTTGGATATCAAACAGGCCCAAAGTGTACTGTAATCAAACATTTACTCTGTGGGGTGACAAGGTAACCTACAATTAAGGAACATGGACTAGCATGTCATTTGTGGAAGGACACAGTGTCAGAGTTAGACATACATCATTATTTTGCCAGGAACAATCTGTTGTTTGGTAGTCTTTACCATACATTTATATGTTATGTTTTATGGATGAACTGTAATGTGACAAATATGTCCTCTACGTGCAGTGTCTTTTCTTAGTTTGTGAGCTGCTAGGAGAGGGATGTTTTGGACAGAAACACAATGGTCCTTTTTCTAACGGACTGAGAGGGGGCGGTAGTGTGAAGGGTAGGGGTTGTGGGGGTGGTTTTGGGAGGTGTGTGTATGCCTGCCTGTCTACGTATATGTGTAGGAGTGTGTATTGTAGGTGTGTGTGTCAGGTAGGAGTGTGTACTGTAGGTGTGTGTGTCAGGTAGGAGTTTGCTTTGTTCTTGCTGACATTCAGGTCCTGCTTTAGTTAGCGTGCGCTGTACACTGCAAGCCTGAATGAGGACTGCGTGGGTCTGGTCTGATCTGCACTCTCTCCACCCACACAAACACACACAGCCCGCCGGTTGGAGCTGTCTTTATTTTCTCCTTGGCAAACGTGCAAGTGTGTGTCTGTGTGTATAGCAGAGACTGAGTTTCTATCTCCCGTGTTTGTCCAAGGCAAATACAATTCATACCTTCATGCAGCATTTTACATATTCCTCAGGAGAAAGAAAGGCTTCAGCTGTACCTATGACAACCTCAAACCATCTGTCAATCAGCAAGCTTACCTAATTTTCTGACTATGTGTCTGTCTCTTCAGGGTTGACCGGTGTGCAATTGGCGCCACACAAAAACAATAACAAGAACATGGTAACGTACATACAGCACTGTACACTGCATTCTATGTCACAAACATTCATTTTTTGATTCCTTTATGAGCTTGACTCATAGTTCTATGCTAGTATCATTCAGCCAAACCCCATTGGAATAAACAGGATCTTTAGAAGCCCTGAGACAGGACAATGATAGGACTTGATATGACGCACAGCATCACGCAGAACTATACTGAACATGCCACGATTTCAACAATTTTACTGAGTTACAGTTCATAAGTAAATCAGTCAATTGAAATAAATGCATTACGCCCTAATCTATGGATTTCACATGACTGGGCAGGGGCGCAGCCATGGGTGGCCCTGGGAGGGTATAGGCCCACTCACTTGGGAGCCAAGCCCACCGACTGGGGAGCCAGGCCCAGTTAATCAGAATGAGTTTTTCCCCACAAAAGGGCTTTATTACAGACAGAAATACTCCTCAGTTTCATCAGCTGTCCTGGTCTCAGATGATCCCGCAGCTGAAGAAGCCGGATGGGGAGGTCCTTGGCTGAAATGGTGGCTCCCTGCAGGGAGACAGCGTTGTGGAGCTGGTCCGAGTCTCCTGGGTCAGTCATGACCAGTTTGTACTATAACGACACAGGGCGAAACCCAGATGCAGACACAGGAGGCAGATGGTTCGAGTCTCTGATATTTATTGAAATACAAGGGGCAGGCAATGGGCAGGTCGAGGACAGGCAGAAGTTCATTTGTGGCATTGTGCTGTGTGACAAAACCTTTTATCGTCCCCAGCACAGGGTGCACCTGTCAAATCAAATCAAATCAAAGTTTATTTGTCACGTGCGCCGAATACAACAGGTGTAGACCTTACAGTGAAATGCTTACTTACAGGCTCTAACCAATAGTGCAAAAAAGGTATTAGGTGAACAATAGGTAAGTAAAGACATAAAACAACAGTAAAAAGACAGGCTATACAGTAGCGAGGCTATAAAAGTAGCGAGGCTACATACAGACACCGGTTAGTCAGGCTGATTGAGGTAGCATGGACATGTAGATATGGTTAAAGTGACTATGCATATATGATGAACAGAGAGTAGCAGTAGCATAAAAGACGGGGTTGGCGGGTGGTGGGTGGGTGGTGGGACACAATGCAGATAGCCCGGTTAGCCAATGTGCGGGAGCACTGGTTGGTCGGCCCAACTGAGGTAGTATGTACATGAATGTATAGTTAAAGTGACTATGCATATATGATAAACAGAGTAGCAGCATCGTAAAAAAGAGGGGTTGTGGGGGGCACACAATGCAAATAGTCCGGGTAGCCATTTGATTACCTGTTCAGGAGTCTTACGGCTTGGGGGTAAAAACTGTTGAGAAGCCTTTTTGCCCTAGACTTGGCACTCCAGTACCGCTTGCCATGCGGTAGTAGAGAGAACAGTCTTTGACTGGGGCGGCTAGGGTCTTTGACAATTTTTAGGGCCTTCTGACACCGCCTGGTGTAGAGGTCCTGGATGGCAGGCAGCTTAGCCCCAGTGATGTACTGGGCCGTACGCACTACCCTCTGTAGTGCCTTGCAGTCAGAGGCCGAGCAATTGCCGTACCAGGTAGTGATGCAAACAGTCAGGATGCTCTCGATGTTGCAGCTGTAGAACCTTTTGAGGATCTCAGGACCCATGCCAAATCTTTTTAGTTTCCTGAGGGGGAATAGGCTTTGTCGTGCCCTCTTCATGACTGTCTTGGTGTGTTTGGACCATTCTAGTTTGTTGTTTATGTGGACATCAAGGAACTTGAAGCTGTCAACCTGCTCCACTACAGCCCCGTCGATGAGAATGGGGGTGTGCTCGGTCCTCCTTTTCCTGTAGTCCACCATCATCTCCTTAGTCTTGGTTACGTTGAGGGATAGGTTGTTATTCTGGCACCACCCAGCCAGGTCTCTGACCTCCTCCCTATAGGCTGTCTCGTCATTGTCGGTGATCAGGCCTACCACTGTTGTGTCGTCTGCAAACCTAAGGATGGTGTTGGAGTCGTGCCTGGCCATGCAGTCATGGGTGAACAGGGAGTACAGGAGGGGACTGAGCACGCACTCTTGGGGAGCTCCAGTGTTGAGGATCAGCGTGGAAGATGTGTTGCTACCTACCCTCACCATTTGTTGCTACCTACCCGGGCTGCCCCATCAGGAAGTCCAGGATCCAGTTGCAGAGGGAGGTGTTTAGTCTCAGGATCCTTAGCTTAGTGATGAGCTTTTGAGGGGACTATGGTGTTGAACGCTGAGCTGTAGTCAATGAATAGCATTCTCACATAAGTGTTCCTTTTGTGCAGGTGGAAAAGGGCAGTGTGGAGTGCAATGGAGATTGCATCATCTGTGGATCTGTTTGGGAGGTATGCACATTGGCGTGGATCTAGGGTTTCTGGGATAATGGTGTTGATGTGAGCCATTACCAACCTTTCAAAGCACTTCATGGCTACGGACGTGAGTGCTACGGGTCTGTAGTCATTTAGTCAGGTTGCCATTGTGTTCTTGGGCACAGGGACTATGGTGGTCTGCTTGAAACATGTTGGTATTACAGACTTAATCAGGGACATGTTGAAAATGTCAGTGAAGACACCTGCCAGTTGGTCAGCACATGCCTGGAGCACACGTCCTGGTAATCCGTCTGGCCCCGCAGCCTTGTGTATGTTGACCTGTTTAAAGGTCTTACTCACGTCGGCTACAGAGAGCGTGATCACACAGTCGTCCGGAACAGCTGATTCGCTCATGCATGCGTCAGTGTTGCTTGCCTCGAAGCGAACATAAAAGTGGTTTAGCTCATCTGGTAGGCTCGTGTCACTGGGCAGCTCGTGGCTGTGCTTCCCTTTGTAGTCTGTAATAGTTTGCAAGCCCTGCCACATAAGATGAGCATCGGAGCTGGTGTAGTATGATTCGATCTTAGCCCTGTATTGACGCTTTGTCTGTTTGATGGTTCGTCGCAGGGCATAGCAGGATTTCTTGTAAGCTTCCGGGTTAGAGTCCCGCACCTTGAAAGCGGCAGCTCTACCCTTTAGCTTAGTGTGAATGTTGCCTGTAATCCATGGCTTCTGGTTGGGGTATGTACGTACAGTCACTGTGGGGACAACGTCCTCAATGCACTTATTGATAAGGCCAGTGACCGATGTGGTTTACTCCTCAATGCCATCGGAAGAATACCGGAACATGTTCCAGTCTCTGATAGCAAAACAGTCCTGTAGTTTAGCATCTGCTTCATCTGACCACTTTTTTATAGACCGAGTCACTGGTGATTCCTGCTTTAATTTTTGCTTGTAAGCAGGAATCAGGAGGATAGTTGTGGTCGGATTTACCAAATGGAGGGCGAGGGAAAGCTTTGTACTGGAGTGGAGTACAGGTGATCTAGAATTGTTTTCCCTCTGGTTGCACATTTAACATGTTGATAGAAATTTGGTAGAACTGATTTAAGTTTCCCTGCATTAAAGTCTCCGGCCACTAGGAGCGCCGCCTCTGGGTGAGCGGATTCCTGTTTGCTTATTTCCTTATACAGCTGACTGAGTGCGGTCTTAGTGCCAGCATTTGTCTGTGGTGGTAAATAAACAGCCACAAAAAGTATAGCTGAAAACTCTCTAGGCAAGTAGTGTGGCCTGCAATTTATCACAATATACTCTACTTCAGGCGAGCAAAATCTAGAGACTTCCTTAAATTTCATGCACCAGCTGTTGTTTACAAATATGCACAGAGCCCCCCCTCGTCTTACCGGAGTGTGCTGTTCTATCCTGCTGGTGCAGCGTGTATCCCGCTAGCTGAATATCCATGTCGTCATTCAGCCACGATTCCGTGAAACACAGGATATTACAGTTTTTGATGTCCCGTTGGTAGGATATTCGTGATCGTACCACGTCTAATTTTTGGTCCAATGATTTCATGTTGGCAAGTAGTATTGACGGTAATGGCAGCTTTCCCACTCGCCTTTTCCGGGTCCTGACCAGGCATCCGGCTCTTTGTCCTCTGTACCTGCGTCGCTTCCTCTTGCAAATAACGGGGATGTCGGCCCTGTGGGGTGTTTGGAGAATGTCTTGTGTGCCCTTTGTCTAATCTGAGGTGAGTGATCGCTGTCCTGATATCCAGAAGCTCTTTCTTGCCGTAAGATACGGTTGCAGAAACATTATGTACAAAATAAGTTACAAATAACGCCAAAAAAAACACATAATAGCACAATTGGTTGGGCGCCCGTAAAACTGCTGCCATTTCTCCCGGCGCCATTTTAATAATGATCATGCTGTTTAATCAGCTTCTTGATATCCTACACCTGTCAGTTGGATGGATTATCTTGACAAAGGAGAAATTATCACTTACAGGGTTGTAAACAAATTTGTGCACAAAATTGGAGAGAAATTAGCTTTTTGTGCACATGGAACATTTCTGGGATCTTTAATTTCATGAAACATGGGACCAACACTTTACATGTTTATATTTTTTGTTCTGTAATAGATGCATCCACAACCCCAGTGTGTTTGTACTGACTGACTGCCTGCCTGCAGAGTGTACTCACTGTGCCTAACTGCTTCAGTAATTGCTTTTTCTTCTCTAAATTTATCATCATCATCTGCCTGGCCTGTCATGTTAGCTGAGCTGAAGTACTGGACGACGAAGGAATCTGCTAGTGAGCCGGCACCAGGGTAGAGAACCGCTCTACTGCCTGAGGGGAGGGAGGGGAGGACTGGTTCCCCAACAAAATCTAAGTGACGGACCTCCGTAGATTACAGATAGTCATGAATGTATCGTTAATAGTGATGAGTGATGCTAGCGTCCACATTAATGTAGAAGTGTTCAGAAAAATATTATATTCATATTTACAATGAAAGTGACTCCAAAATGACACAATACATTACTTACCATCAATTTCTATTGGGCAAAACATAATTAGAAACAGAACCAAAACAAACTGCAAATGCCTCCAACAAGTTTGAAGAATCACAAGCTGGATGTAATCATTGTGTTTAGGAATATGGGACCGAATACTAAACTTTTGACAAAATGTTTTACATTATAAGTGAATTTGTCCAAATACTTATGACACATTCATATCAGGAGACTAGATACATTAATTAAGTGATTTCATTTCTAAACATATATCTATGAAAATACCCTCAAATAAAAAGGTGGGTGACATTCCACATTTCTGGGTTTTTAAAGTTTTTTTATTTAACCCTTCATTTACCAGGTAAGTTGACTGAGATCACATTCGCATTTACAGCAATGTTACAGGGGAGAGGAGGGCGGATGAATGAGGAGTATAGAGCCAAATGAAACATTTTAGCTTCACTGTTCAAATAAATGCGCAGGGGAGTGTATGTTGTTTGAGTGTGTGTAGACAGAGCGTCTGCCTGTGGCTGGTGGGGGTTTGATGCTGATAATGCTCTTTAATAGGAATGAACAGGGAAGCGTGAGGGGAAGAGATTGGCAGTTCATTTGGAGCCAAGCCATCTATGAGCAGTGTGGTGCGCTCTCCTATTTATTCCCCCTGCCACCGTGGCTCGGCTCTGACCTTTCTTATCCAATGACAGTAATGTCACATTGACACTAGGGCGTTTAACCTTTGTGTGGTGTTCATGTTTTTGTTATTCACCCAATGTTCGCGGGTCTGATGAACCCACAACATTACTGGGTTTTTAAAACAATACAGTCATAACAATTTACGTAAAAATACTTAATACTTCGATGAAGACTTATATTAATTACAAGCAATATAGACAGCATAGATGGTTAATATTTGTCGGTTACCTCTGCTAGATCACATGTATCAATAAAAGCACTATTCATATTTTTTTTATATAATGTTATTTAAAAACATTTTTTATTATAATCAAGACTTGGGTGAAATAAATCATGTTAATCTTGAACAAATATAAATGAAACAAGGTTTTCATCACTATTGATTGTTTCTTTTCTTTGAAATGAACTAATTGGAAGGACATTTTACATACAGTATTTTATGGAAATGGAAATGGGCCCCACTGAACACAAATTAAGGCCTGTTTACACACCAGATGAGGGACAGAGTTTTAATGTGTGTGTGTTGCAAATATATTTCTTGCACTTGATGCATGTGTACTGTCTTCCAGTCGTTCTTGGGTCCACACACATCGCAGCGCTTCTTCTTGTTGCTACCGGCTGCAATCTAGAACGATGGGAAAAACACATAGTTCAGGAATTTTTCTAACATCTCACTCACTCACTCACTCACTCACTCACTCACTCACTCACTCACTCACTCACTCACTCACTCACTCACTCACTCACTCACTCACATATTTAGTTACAGCAGGCCAAGGTAGGAGAGTCAGACACACACACACAAGCATCAACATCCCTCACATTTACTTCCGGTATTGGTGTTGTTGGTTCTGTGGGTCGGGCGGATGAGGCACCAGAATCCTCCTCCTGAATCCTCCTCACGATGGCTGCAGAAGCTGGGGTCCTTGGGATGTTGCCTCCTCTGGATTTGAGGTCTTACCAATGCCTTGCCCAGCTCCTTGAGAAAGAGTCATCTCCTCTGGAGCTTCTCTCTGTTGCAATTTGGGTTCAACGCCATCCAGATGACAAACGCGTTGCACGTCAAGATGTCCAAGATGTTGAAGAATATCACCATTGGCAAGCGTAGGGTTCTTCTTTTGCAGCTGTAGCCAGTCACCAGCTGGTCAAAATTGTCCACCCTTCCTTAGTGGCATTGTATTCCATTATGATTTATGGTTTTTGATATTCCTGGCCACAGATTCTCCCATCCATATGCAGAGTACCACATTTTTGCCTTACTTTGGCACGTAGGACACTCATGCCAACTTAGAGGAATTGATAAGCCTATTCCGTGTATTCAACAGCTGAGGTGGGAGCGCTGGCTTGTTTTTTCGCACTGTTTCTACCATCGTCAGCTTCCTCTTGAGGAGTTCCTGCCCCAGCTTGTGCGAAGTAAAAAAGTTATCACATGTGATGTTACGGCCACTGAGTCCCTGTGTCACGTCCAGGACAGCCCGCATCCCTTGGTTCTTCTCCCGAGTGAAGCAGCGGTCTAAGGAAATAATGTAATTCACACCAAATGCGTTGTGAAGAAAATCGTGTAATACACGAATTTCACAACTTTCGATTAAGTAATTTGGGTGGCACGGTCCATGTCTTCAAAGTGGGCTCCTGAGTGGCGCATCGGTCTAAAGCACTGCATCTCAGGGCAAGAGGTGTCACTACAGTCCCTGGTTTGAATCCAGGCTGTATCACATCGGGCTGTGATTGGGAGTCCCATAGGGTGGCGCACAATTGTCTGGGTTTGGCCGGGGTAGGCAGTCATTGTAAATAATAATTTATTCTTAACTGACTTGCCTAGTTAAATTGAGGTTAAATAAAATAATTATCAGGGGCTCCTCCCTCTGGCTTCCCCGTACAGACTTGCAAGTTCCACGCATATGATGAAGCAGCATTGCAGTCCAGGTCTTGATTCCCTATTTTGCGGGTTTAGACGGTATGTACTGCCTGAAGGGGCACCGGCCCCTAAATGACATAAGCTGCTCATCAACAGTAATGTTGGGCCCAGGGTTGTAAAACAGGGGACAGGTGGTCCACCCACTTGTCCCACACTGACCTGATTGCAGCTAGTTTGTCTCTCTGCCACCAAGCTGGTCTGGTGTCTCAGTTATTAAAGCGAAAATAACATTGTGTAGATTCCAGCAAGACATTTTGCAGTTTCACACACTACAAAGTGTAAAGAGTGCGAGAAAAGCAGGAGACAGGCAGGGTGACAGACAGGTTCTTGGTGCTATGTTGAAAGAGCAGGCCCAGGGAGCAGGAAGATAGAGTGAAGGCACACAGCAAACCTTTTTGTTTCATTATTACTTGCTTTGACCTACACACACACACTTTTAACACCACATATGTAATATAAATGTGTTGGGGTGTATACAGTGTGCACTCAATGAAAACTTGTTATTTTACACAATCTTCACAGAAAATGAAACAAGGCCAATGAGTCTCAGGTTGAACAAATTATTCATTGTATCATTTTTCTTTTAGTAAACATTGAAAATGGGTCCCACAGACCCGAACACCACACAAGGGCTAAGATCCCATTGACACTAGGGTGTTTAAAAGCCTCAAAGCCCTCATACGATTTTCAAAATTCACCAGCCATATCTTGTCACAGCCAGACAGAGACAGACCAACCACCCTTCAGACAGGGCCGGTAAACACTCCCAATTGAAAAGAATTGTGCGCATGTAAAGTATTCCAGGTTTGACTATGCAAAACCAGGGATTAGGAAAGAGAAAAGGAAGAAAGGAAAGGGAGGGAAATAATTGTGTTGGTTATCGGGAACATCAACTGTATTTTCAAGGCTTGGGCCTATCTATACATCTGCACGTAGCAACTACAAAGACACGAATAAGACAAAAGCAAAAAAGAATGACAGTGCTATGTAAACATTCATGAACCGGCAGCCATTGTGTACTACTACTCCAGATGGCCAAAAAACGACCATATACAAAAAAAACAGACACGACGTCATACATGAGACATCAAAATTCCAACAAAAAGCACACATTCAGCCAAAACAAACAGATAACACTCCCTCCTCCCTCCTTCATCCTATACCTCTCCTCCCTTCTTCCCCCCTCTCTTCCCTTCTCCCCTCCCTTCTTCCTTCTCCCCACAAAGCCATCGTCCTATGCGGTTGGCTCTGTGGAAGCAGAGTTCACCCAGAGAAAAGACTAGAATGAAAGCAGCCCTGCATTATAAGAAATCTAAAAATAAATGAGTCCTTGGTTGCCGGAGAAGCAGGAAGAAATGTTCTGCAGCTTAAAATAGCTGGCCAAACACAAAGGCATGAATAAGCGAGAATTCCTCTCTCTCTCGCTCTGGCTTTCTCTAGGGCTCCCTCTCTCACAGCTTCCCCGCGGTTGCTAGGTTACGTCACTTGCAGCCGTCCGTACGCTGGAGGTGCTTGACAACGGCGAGAGACACGAGAGGCAGCCTGGCTTTTAATCCATCATTTGAAACATAGGAACACATGGATCTCAATTAGGGGAATGCCAGACAGTCAGTGACACCCAACACAACTATTTTTACAAACACATCTTGGTTTTTAGATGGTGTGGAAGCATATTTTCTAGCACTAAAGCTGTCTTCACAAGGATTGGTGATACATTTAGTGGTGCCAAATTAAAAAGCTGCAGTCAGTCCAATGTGTTTTAACTATGCAGTGTTTATTCGTCTTCATGGAAACCATTTTCTTAATGAAAACCCTATTAAACATCATATTCTCTGTTTAATGTTAATACCAGTGAATTTCTTCCAGTTTCAGAATGTGGCTCTGTTTTAAAGTGAGATTCCCCTCAAAGCCTCAAATGTTTATTCCAGTGGATTCCTCATCCTCTACTTTGTCATGTTATTGTAATAACGTCAAAACACTGAGAAGTGATCACTACCACTAGCCGAAATGATCAATGAACAAAAATGAATTTAGGATGTTTTGGAGGTAATATACTCTGGATCAGTGAAGCTCTTCTATAGACATGCTCCATTGACTAACACAATGGTCTGCCTGAAAGCAAGATGCCCCAGTAACGCTTCACAAAAACCAAAATGTCACAGTTCAATTTGACAAAGCAATTTTAATCAATAAATCTTCTTACATGAATGGATATTATTGCAGCTGTATTACATTGTGCATTGTTGACTGATCATCACGTCTCATTTGTTACAAAGTAAACCTCATGTCAGTTATATCAGCATCAATCTGCCCTGTGCACACGTACCCTTATCCACCTCACCCTCTCACCCTGACTTCCCCTCTCAGTCATGACACTTTAAACATACAGTCACATGCACGCACACAGACACACACACCCATTAAAGACTCCATCCTGTTCAAACAAAACCATGCCCCAAACCCAGACCTATAGACCTGGAGCCCACATTTCATGAGGCAGGGGTCAAAGTTGAAGCCCCAAGGACATGCTGCTTCCCTTTCCTCCCTGGGAGACAGAGGGAGTAGCGGACATTGTTTACAGGATAGGAGGTCTCTGGCCTCACTGGGACCGGTGGGAGTGTGCCTTTGCCTGCCTCCTTTAGAGCACAGAAATCAAGGTGATTTAAAACTCCTAAGTCCCTAGCAATAGGATCCAGGCCCATTCCCCATTCCCCCAGTTCCTGCATTTCATTCATCCCCAGTAAAATGATCACAGTGCCTGTCACCCAGTGTTTTGGGGGCTGTTATGGTGTCCTTGAGCAGCTGATTTACAGGGTAACCTTGTGTGCAGAATGGCAGAGAGCTGCTGTGGCTCTCCATTAATTGTGGGGCTGAAACAGAGACACAAAACTCTGTTTTTTGGGGAAGGGGAGAGGCTTCTCTGGCCAGCAGGCTGGAGATGAAATGTCTTATTAGGGAGTCAATAGAAACCAGACGGGCCTGAGCCGAGCCAGGGCCTCCATTAACCTGTCCTCCAGGAAAGGGGCTCGTAAACAAGGCTGTGATGGCAGGAAGGGCATGGGGTGCTGGGGGTACGGGGGCAGGGGGCATTTAGGGAGGTCAGAGGCCTACAAAGAGTAGACTGAGCGGAGGCTTAGAGGAAATCCTAAGGGTAGTGAAACTACTAGCAATCATTCTTTGAAAGGGAGACATGAGAGCGACAGAAAAAGTAATTGATCTTCTCTCGTACTCAGATACCTACTAAACCTAAGCCAAAAAAGTAATGCTAACAGAAGCCTGTCAATGCCAAGCTGTTGTATTCTCATGCTACTGTGGCACTGGCTGGGAGATATATTCCCTGAATGCTAACTAGGCCCCCTCCTACACTAGGCATGGCTGGGCCCCCTCCACAGCCCTGAGGCACTTCAGGGATGCGGGCCAAGGCTGGGTACGGAAACGGGAACAGGAGTGCTGCTCTAGCCCCCACAGCCTCCGGAGCTCAGCTGTCTCCATGGCTGGGCTGTTTTCTCTGACAGGCGGTGAACGCCAGGAACAGGAAGACACAAGGGACCCGGACACCTCGACAACACGCGCCCCCTCAATCTGCTCACAGCGACCGTACCCCCACTCTCCTTCTCTCGCCCTTTCTCTCCTTTAATCACTTTCTCTCTCTTTCCCAGACTTATTTCTCTGCCTCGCTGTCATCTCTTGTTTTTGCTACAGCCATAAATAATTTCTTCAAAAACAGCAACGAGAGAAAAAACCTGTGGCTGAAAGAGCGGAGGAGGTTAAAAAAGCATGTGAAATGAGATGGAGGCAGCGTGAATAACCTGCCTATCAACTGGCTGCAGAGATGCAATTGATAGGCCGGCTGGGATTTAATAAGCATTTCTCTGGCATTAGTAGACTCTGTTTGCCTCGATGCCAAAGCAGAAGCATTACATGGTTTCCACCATTCTCAGACCCAGATGGGGGAGAGAAAATGGCTGAGGGCTATTGGGGGCTTTTACTTCTGCCTTTTCCCTGGCTGGCTGAAGATGGAGCTTGGGACCACGGTGATGCTGAGTGCCTGAGGGGGAGCGATGGAGCTGGGGGACAAGGTTGGGAATGAACTCCCCTGGAAGGCCTGGAGGTGGGAAGCTTGCATGGTAAATAAACAGCCCACTCTCCCTGCATGATGTGTATGTACTCTTCTCTCCTCCTCTCTCTTCATTTTAAACCCAGAAGGACAGTTTCACATCACCGTGGACTCCCCCACTCCCTCCTTCTCTTTCCCATGACACACCTCTACACATACACCAACATCCAAACACACTAGATCAAAGGGGGTTGAAAATGGGATCTTTGTAATTCATTTTTTTTCCTGCCAACCCACACCATTGTGAATTTTTTGTGTGCCTTTTTTAAAAGGAGAGGAGAACAATGAACAATGTGGGATCTGTCACCTAACCTTGTACCCTGGGAGAGCACTTCAGAGGGGCTCCTCTAAGGATGGGGGATGAAATGCTACAACACTCCCAGTAAATTAACAAGCTTTAAAGTGTAACACTGGCACAAATTCAGGGGTGGTAGCCAAAACTTGTGTGCATATTAAACTTCTGTGATATTAGATTTGTAAGGATTTGTGATGGGTTCAATATTTGTTTGACAATATTGAACCAAGCAAAATGTTCTCAACCCTCCATTGCCATATTAGATTTGGTAGAGGATTTGTGACTGGTTCAATATTTTCAGCAACATTGAAATAAAGAAAATGTTTGCAAAACTCACTATTAGATTTGTTTATTTTCATTACATATAGGTCTTTTCAAAATCATTTGTCTTATCCATTACATCAAAACAAGTTATTTGTTTCCCAAACCCCTTGTGTCCTTCAAAACACATCTTAGTCAGACAACCACTGACTCTGACAGGGCATTGGGTTTAGATGCACGAAAGTGACAGACGTCAAAATAGCATTTCTAGGACATAGTTATACAACCTTTACTTCACCATAGACAAATCACATCCGATCAGCCCATTTCTCAGCCTACCCACACAATGTACAGAAGCTATACCCTAGTCGTGACTGTCATATTGTGTATGAATCTAAATAGCATCTCTTATATAGCAGTTGTATCTCTGCATGGCTTTATTTCTCCAAGTACTCCTAGACCTGTCACTGTGCTCCTCAAACTACATGAGACAAAGGCTTGACCCAGTTGTTGATGGTGACGTCCCCCACCCCCACAGTGTCTTCCTTCACTACACACCATCTACTGATGAATAAAACATGTCATTATTTGGACTTAATAATTCTATAAATTAAGCATGTTCATGAGGACCTTTCACGTCACTGAAGATCGCTGCACCTGACAGGCAGCGCACACACACACAGGCTCACCACACCGTCTCTGCTAGACTGGCCTCATTTTGCAGTCACTTCCCTTGTGCATATGCTGTCAATGTGCGGGGGAGGCTGTGTGTGTGTGTGTAAGTGCATGTACTGCTCGCTCTAACTATCCGATGGGCATGCCCACTTTCTTTTATATAGTGTTCCTATTCCACTTCACAATAACATGTCAAACAGGTTCAGCGGATCCCAGGCCACCACGCAGACAGTTTTAAAAAAGGCAATAATGTTTACTGTAAGACTTGGAAAGGTTACAAATCTTAAAAAACACAAAAGAGTCTCTCTCTCTCTCTCTCTCTCTCTCTCTCTCTCTCTCTCTCTCTCTCTCTCTCTCTCTCTCTCTCTCTCTCTCTCTCTCTCTCTCTCTCTCTCTCTCTCTCTCTCTCTCTCTCTCTCTCTCTCTCTCTCTCTCTCTCTCTCTCTCTCTCTCTCTCTCTCTCTCTCTCTCTCTCTCGTCTCTCTCTCTCTCTCTCTCTCTCTCTCTGACATTACAGAAAGAATTCTCGACCCCGCCACTTCTTTGGCTGTGTCTCCCCCCCGATAGAGAGGCTTCTCCTGGCCTGAAGCCTAGTGTTCTGAGCTGAACTGACAGAGCTTTCCCCCAGGGCAGGTTTAGCTCCAAACACACACTCACCACAGAGAAAATGCACCGCATCACACACATTCTCACATGGCACAGACACACAGCCATGCCCCCCAGAGACATGCAGCCCTATACGGCTCTATATTGCAGAGGGCAGTGTGTGTGTGTGTGTTGTGTTGGGGGCAGAGAGTGCATTGGGTGTGCCAGGGGAAAGGTCACTACAAAGGCATCCATGCGCAGCTAAGGCCTTCCATGTACTGAACCACTCTTGAGGTGTGGCCTACAAACAGGAGGTGGGCCACAACTAAAGAGCGGTTCAGTACATGGAAGGTCTTAGCTGCACACGAGAAGAGAAGAGCCTCTCATAAAGTGTCTGCTGTTGAATGTGTAGGCTTAAAGTGAGTCTAGCGGGGTGCTGAAGATGGCTGTGAGTGCAGACGAGATTTCAGCTTACTCCGAGTAACCTTAACTTATATCCCTCTCAAACTTACTTAAATGTAACGGAACTTCGCTTATAGTAAACACAATGGAGAACAACGCTTAGTTAACCGTTAATTTGATCTGAAACTTCGAGAAATGGAAGGAAAAAATGTGCGAAAGAGCAAAGGGAGGAGAAGGCAGTTGCTAGCTGAGCACTCATACGTTGGAGAAAAACCGCCACCTGACTCCTCAGGAGAAGAAATGGAGGATTCTGGACACTCGGTTGATTCTGAAAATCCAGTCAATAGTCCCGCACCCAAAAAGACACAGAAAGAATTGTCTTTGCGCGAACTACAGGTCAACATAATCGATGCTGTCTCTGCAAAGATAAACGAAAGAGCCGACGGTCTGGAGAAAATGATACGCGAAAACACATAAAAAATAGTTGACCTCGAGACCTCTCTGAATCATGCATACAAGAGTATCGAAGAGCTTAAACTTGCAAACCCTGCTACTTCTGAGAAATGTACTGCACAGGAGAAGACCATTGCAGACATGCAAGAGGACTTAGTAGAAGAAGAGCGATACCAGAGAAGGTGGAGGCTACGGCTTTACGGTGTCCCGAGAGAATGTGAAGCGCTTAGTAAGAGACATCTGTAACCGTGTGGCACCGGACTTCCCCGATGGATATATGGATATGGCGGTGGATGTTGCTCATCGTATTGGGAAGAAACAAGATGTCATCGTCATCCGCTTGATCATCATCCAGTTTGCTTTTCGCACAGCGAGAGATGCAGTTTGGAAGAAAGTAAAGGAAAGCGCCTTTTTAGATTTTGTGAGGACTTGACTGCAGCAGACAAGGCAGCAAAGGCAAAATTGTGGCCTCTTGTACAACAGGCCCAAAATCAAGGAAAGGGTGGATACTACAGGGGAATCAGAGCCTTTTTCGCCAACGGTAAAGAAATACGACCGGGGTGATTTGTTCTGTCGGTAGGTTTACAAGGTAGCTCCTTCCCCACTGCAAACTGAGCATTCTAGTTTTGAATTATGGTGTTACTGTTTACAAGTTAAGACTTCTGTTAATAGATATATGAAGCAACTTTTTATAGAGGGTAGAGTTGAGATTGCATAGGATTTTTCTTTCTATTCTATAGATATGGACTTGAAGTTTATGTCAATCAATGCCAGGGGGATATGAAACCTGTTGAAGAGAAAAGCATTTTTTTGTAAGGACTGCAACGCAGATCTTGTATTCGTTCAAGAAACACATTCATGCAAAGAGGACTATAATTATTGGAAAAATCAGTGGGGCAACGGGACTAATCATTCAGCTGGGGTTGCAATTTTAGCACACAATTTCAAAGGGAAATTTGTGTTTACGCAAATGGACTCCAATGGACATTGGCTAGTAACGGTCATCAACCACATGGACAGATTATTTGTGTTGTGTAATGTATATGGATACTGATCTAGTCCTCCAAATAACTTACTTCTAGAGGAAATTTAAGAAATTCTTAAGAGTCTTCTGAGAAAATATCCATCCAGTCAGATTATAGTTGGTGGAGATATTAATATGGTTTATTCTAATGAGACTGATAGATTGCCCCATAGACCTAACATTGGTGTGAACAAGTTGGTGAATTTCTGCCAAAGCCTGGACTTAATTGACATATGGAGAGTTAAAAACCCTGAAGAGAAACAATACACATGGAGTAATAAAGATCGTTCTTTACAATCAAGAATTGATTTGTGGGTGATAACCTCTAGTCTTGAGCCCAACACTGTAGAGGTAAAAATACTGCCTGCAGTCCTGACGGATCATAAAGTCATATGGTTGACTGTAAGAAATACTCTGGTGGTTATTGGAAATTAAATAACTCATTGTTATTGCATGATGATTTAAAAAATGTGAATAAGAATCTAATTTCTGTTTACTGGAGTTTAGCTACATCTAATGCAGAATATGGGAAATATTGGGAACTGCTGGAATTTAAAATCCACTCAGCCTGTATTACTTATGGAAAATGGCTTACTTTAAGAAGGAGATGTGAGGTAGCTGAACTCTCTAAGACAATTGCGGATATCACAGAGATTGAGCATCTTGATCTTAATGAGAAAGCTAAATTGAATGATTTACAGAATCAACTAGAAACATTGTATGAGGAAAAGGCTAGAGGAGCTTTCATACGATCCAGAAAACAATGGCTTGAAAAAGGTGAAAAGAACAGTAGATACTTTTTTAATTTGGAAAAGAGGAGAGGGGAACTCAATACACTTCGGAAATGTAAGATTAATGGGCTTACCACTGAGGATAGAGAGTTGTTATCAGACTTTACCACTAAGTTTTATGAGAATCTTTACTCCTTAGATAACAATTTGAGTGACTCTAAGGATCTCCTTGATTCTATAGAGAATGTTAATTCGGTTAGTGAAGAGTTCAATCGGTCTTGTTGTCAAGATTTATCCATTATGGACATCCAGTACGGGGTTGCTCAGTTAAAAAATTACAAATCTCCAGGTTGTGATGGATTAACCTCTGAATTTTACAAAACCTTCTTTGAAGAAATAGCACCTTTTTTACTTGAAACCTTTAAGGAGGCTATAAAGAAGGGAAAACTACCTGCCTCTCTGAAGCAAGGGGTTATTACTCTTATACCTAAACCACACAAGGATCTCTTAAATATTGATAATTGGCATCCAATCACACTCCTACTTAACGACTACAAAATTATAGCCTTAATCTTTGCAAAAAGGTTAAAGTCTTGCTTGAATGATCTGATTGATGAATGTCAATCAGGGTTTATGAAAGGGCGCCATATATCTAATAATCTGAGGCTGGTGTTAGACTTGGTTGAGTATTGTTATCTATTGGATGACTTCCCTGTTATCCTATTTTTGGATTTTCAGAAAGCATTTGAGTAAGTCACAATTTTATCTTTGATTGTCTTAAGCATTTGAAATTTGGTCGTTTTTTTGTTGATGCTATTAGAACTCTGTATAATCGTGGCAATGGCTGTATCAAACTCTGTCATGGAACATCCTCAAGGTTTAACATTTAGAAAGGAATATAACAAGGTTGTCCAATTTCACCTTTTTTTATTTTTGTTAGTATCTCAAATTTTATGCTCATTAGTTCATAAAAGTCAATTTGAAGGCATTACATTCCAGGCCAGAGAGATCAAGATATCCCAACTGGCGGATGACACCTCATATTTTTTTTAAATGTGTCACAAGCTAGATTAGCATTGGATATCGTGAAGCAGTTCTCCAAAATCTCAGGTTTGGCATTCAATCTTTCCAAATGTGAGATGTTTGTTTTGAAAGAAGCTGTCAATCCAGCAGATTGTAACATCTCTGAAAAAGGTACTGTAACCTACCTCGGTGTAAAGATCACCAAAAATCTTAAGGCTGTGAATGATCTTTATTTGAACCCTGTAACTGAATCTGTCAAAAAAAATATATATCCTCATGGTTAGGGAGGGATTTAAGTCTTCAAAGAAGGGTGCTTTTATCCAAAGCTGAGGGGCTATCTCGTGCATCCTATCTTTTTTCATCTATTGACATTCCCAAATCCACTAGCTGTACTTTAGATAGACATTTAGATAGGCTTTTGTACAACTTCATATGGAAAAACAAGCCACATAAGATAAAAAGAGACAGGGTTTGTGATGGCGGACTAAATGTCTTAGACTTCACTCTCTTCAATCAAATATCAAAGGTCAACTGGATTAAAAGGTACATAAAAAATCCTCATAGTTTCTGGGATATTATACCTAATTTTGTTTTTCAGAAGTTTGGAGGGCTTAATTTTTTACTACAATGTCCATATATTGTGGGTAAACTTCCTGTGAAACTGGCAGCTTTTCACAAGCAGTCTTTAATGTGCTGGGCTTTGTTGAAAAAACAAACCTTTTCACCTCATAAATGTTTTATATGGAACAATGGGTCAATATTACATTGAAACAAGATGTTATTTAACCATAAATGGTTCTCAAAAAACATTGTCCTTGTCAGCCAATTAGTTAATATTAGTGGGAATCTATTTACACGGAGAGAATTTATGGAAAGATACAACTCTGAGGTTTTTATTTATTTTATTTTATTTCACCTTTATTTAACCAGGTAGGCAAGTTGAGAACAAGTTCTCAATTACAATTGCGACCTGGCCAAGATAAAGCAAAGCAGTTCGACACATACAACAACACAGAGTTACACATGGAGTAAAACAAACATACAGTCACTAATACAGTAGAAACATAAGTCTATATACAATGTGAGCAAATGAGGTGAGATAAGGGAGGTAAAGGCAAAAAAGGCCATGGTGGCAAAGTAAATACAATATAGCAAGTAAAACACTGGAATGGTAGATTTGTAGTGGAAGAAAGTGCAAAGTAGAAATAGAAATATTGGGGTGCAAAGGAGCAAAATAAATAAATAAATACAGTAGGGAAAAAGGTTGTGGTTTGGGCTAAATTATAGATGGGCTATGTACAGGTGCAGTGATCTGTGAGCTGCTCTGACAGTTGGTGCTTTAAGCTAGTGAGGGAGATAAGTGTTTCCAGTTTCAGAGATTTTTGTAGTTTGTTCCAGTCATTGGCAGCAGAGAACTGGAAGGAGAGACGGCCAAAGGAGGAATTGGCTTTGGGGGTGACCAGATAGATATACCTGCTGGAGCGCGTGCTACAGGTGGGTGCTGCTATGGTGACCAGTGAGCTGAGATAAGGGGGGACTTTACCTAGCAGGGTCTTGTAGATGACCTGGAGCCAGTGGATTTGGCGACGAGTATGAAGCGAGGGCCAGCCAACGACAGCGTACAGGTCGCAGTGGTGGGTAGTATATGGGGCTTTGGTGACAAAACGGATGGCACTGTGATAGACTGCATCCAGTTTATTGAGTAGGGTATTGGAGGCTATTTTGTAAATGACATCGCCGAAGTCGAGGATTGGTAGGATGGTCAGTTTTACGAGGGTATGTTTGGCAGCATGAGTGAAGGATGCTTTGTTGCGAAATAGGAAGCCAATTCTAGATTTAATTTTGGATTGGAGATGTTTGATGTGAGTCTGGAAGGAGAGCTTACAGTCTAACCAGACACCTAGATATTTGTAGTTGTCCACATATTCTAAGTAAGAACCATCCAGAGTAGTGATGCTGGACGGGCGGGCAGGTGCGGGCAGCAATCGGTTAAAGAGCATGCATGTAGTTTTACTTGTATTTAAGAGCAGTTGGAGGCCACGGAAGGAGAGTTGAAGCTTGTCTGGAGGGATGTTAACACAGTGTCCAAAGAAGGGCCAAGAAGTATACAGAATGGTGTCGTCTGCGTAGAGGTGGATCAGAGACTCACCAGCAGCAAGAGCGACATCATTGATGTATACAGAGGAAAGAGTTGGCCCAAGAATTGAACCCTGTGGCACCCCCATAGAGACTACCAGAGGCCCGGACAACAGGCCATCCTATTTGACACATTGAACTCTATCAGAGAAGTAGTTGGTGAACCAGGTGAGGCAATCATTTGAGAAACCAAGGCTATTGAGTCTGCCGATGAGGATGTGGTGATTGACAGAGTCGAAAGCCTTGGCCAGGTCAATGAATACGGCAGCACAGTATTGTTTCTTATCGATGGGGGTTACGATATCGTTTAGGACCTTGAGCGTGGCTGAGGTGCACCCATGACCAGCTCTGAAACCAGATTACATAGCGGAGAAGGTGCGGTGGGATTCGAAATGGTCAGTCATTTGTTTGTTGACTTGGCTTTGGAAGACCTTAGAAAGGCAGGGTAGGATAGATATAGGTCTGTAGCAGTTTGGGTCAAGAGTGTCCCCTCCTTTGAAGGAGCAAGGAATATGACACTGTTATTAAAGCTATACCTAGTGGGATAAAAACTTTACTTCAGAATAATGGATATTTTGGAATATCTCCGATTGTAAGCGATATCCAGGTGAATGGCATTGGTCTACTAGATACGAAATTCAACAATCGTTTATTAAGGGATATTTTCTACAGGACGTCTATTCCCTCTGTGATATTTTGTTGGGCTTCATTGTTTGATGTAAACTGGCGCCGTGCTTGGCTCACTCCACACAAATTTATGGTGACCAATAAAGTAAAGGAGCTCTCCTTTAAGATTATCCATAGATTCTATCCGTGTAATAGCTTGATTTGTAAGTATATACCTGATGTTACCAGTGAATGCAGTTTTTGGGAACTAGAAACTGAATCTATTGAACACTTATTCTGTTGTTGTTTATATAGTGAAGTGTTCTGGACTGATGTAAAACTATATCTTGGCCTTAAATTGCATACAACCATTGAAATTTCTAAGTTTGACATATTATTTTACTACACTGATTCCACAATTGAACGTGAGTATGTCATAAATCTCTTTATTTTATTAGGAACATTTTTCATACACAAATCAACATTTATGAAGAAAAAGCCCCTTTTCTTAATTTGTTTATCTAATTTGGAAAACTATTTAGAGTCTTTAAAATGTATACAAAACAAAATGTCCAAAAAATGTATTCGCTATATGTCTGTATGTAACGGTCGTTGTACGTAGCGGACCAAGGCGCAGCGGGTTGAGTGCTCATCTTAACTTTTATTGGAACACGTAACAAACAAGAAAACAATCGAACGAACAGTGTTGCATGCTAACACACAGCAGTACAACAACAACTTCCCACAAAGGGACAGGTGAAACAGGGCTACCTAAGTATGACTCTCAATCAGCAACAACGATGTACAGCTGTTCCTGATTGAGAGCCATACCAGGCCAACACAAAGAAATACACAACATAGAAAACCATACAAATACAAAACAAGAACAAGAACATTACCCAAAAACCCCGGAACACATAAATCAAACACCCCTACTACATAATTACATATACCATTAAACCCCGAACCACATAAAACAAATACCCCCTCCACGTCCTGACCAAACTACAATAAACAATAACCCCTTATACTGGTCAGGACGTGACACTGTACTTGAATTGATGTAATGTGGATTCGTTTTTTTTTCTCATTTCTTTGTGGAATCCCTCTGGCTGTTATGTTTATGTTTTGCATGTTACTGTTATTAATAAAAATAAATAAAAAAAATACATTTTTTTTTAAAGAAAAAAAAGTGAGTCTATGATGAATCAGGAGAACAACGGTGATCTGACCGACCTCAACATACGTGACTACTATTTGTGCTTGGCAGCCTACGCAGCCAGAGACTTTGTGAGGGGTGACTAACAAATACAGGATCGAGAGAGGAGATGAGAGGAGAGGGAGTAGGAGGGAGGTAGGGCACAGGAAATGGACAGAGAGAGAAAGAGAGCTAGAGAGAGCGAAAGAGGGGAAGGAAACGAAGAGGATGACTACAACAACAATCACTTCCTCTAATTGTGTGTCTCCCCCTTGGCTGTCCGCTGAGAACTGTGGCATTTCAGTTCTGTCTTTATCAGTCAAAAAAAGAGAGGCTAACTAATTTAGGTCCAACGCCCCACTCGTTAGCGATGAGGCGTCAGAGAACATGCTGCTTTCTCAGAACCAGTAGTTGCGCCACTATACCCCTCCTTCCTGCCTGACGGGAAGGAAGGATTATTTGTGAAAAATGGAGAAGTACTGTATGTGAACACGCATCTTACCCCGCCCACACAGACTGTGACAGGGCTGAAACCCACAGCCGATTCTGCTTGAATGATCCCATCAAACCAACCAAGGGCAGGCTCCCTACCAGCAGGCCAGCCTCCAGCTACTGCCAGCAGGCAGCCAGCCTGGTATGTCAGGTATATAGGGAGGAGAGAGATGGGGGACCATTCTAGAGCTACAAGCAAGTCAAGACGATGCAAAATTGGTTCACATTTCAAGAATCCATGGTGCAATTGCATTGTACACTCTATACAATGATACGGTCACACTATGATCTACAGATGGTCATACTATCAACAAACTATCTGTTGATAGGTATCTGCTTGCTAAGATCACGTTTAGGTTTAGAATAAGGTTTAGGGTAAGTGTTAAGGTTCGGATTAGGGCTAGGGCTAGGGCTAGTGTCTACTTTGTTGAAATGTTTTTGACAGTTACTGAACATCTATGGAACATCTACCGTACTTGGGACTATCCAAAAGAAGTGCTACCTGACAGGATATTATTCACTCACAGTCCAAATTAATGTTAGATTTTTAACTCAGTGAGTCAATTTGGACAAATGTTAACTTTGGTTCAGTTCTGCAACATTAGGTAAACATTGTTTCAGGGTCACGGAATGACCGAAGTATTTTCTGATTAATTATGGAAAATATTGAGCTGTCAGATAGGGTTTGTGAAGTTTCGGTAACGTGCCGTTTGCTCCTCACCCAGTTCCCCTTTGCGAGTCTCAGAAAAGGGAACTTGGCCAACAAGCACTCATGCATTCTCAAACTTAAACAAAGGAGCCAGCCTGCACAATACATTTGAGGAAGCACACAAATGATTGCATCAATGAACTCCAAACAAATCAAATTGCAGGTGTGTTATGAATTTAAGAATGCTATCGAAATGTCATTTGGAGTCAAACGTTTGTTTTGGAAGCTGTCAAACAAATCTCCCAATCAATATTTCACTTTTTGCTATTTTCCATCCTGGACTTTCCATTCAAATGTGTTTGTTGTTCTCATTCCTATACTTCCCCCAGAAAGCTCTTCCTCACTTTAAGATGCCTGTGGAATTTACAGGGTAAGTTCAATAGATGTGTGGTATATTGATTTATTCAAAATCAATAACTTTATATAAATATTATTCAATGACCCCATGCATCATGAATACGTTGTAGAGTATTTTGCACAAGGCAGATGAGTCAATGCCATGTGAAATCTATCTCGTTTTGAGAACATGTAGTATTTGATATCTATTACGCAGGTTCTCCATTTTCAAGTGGGAGAGGAGGACAAGGGTTTAAAAAGCCACAGAGGCATGTGCCCAGCAAACTATCACACACTCACTAGAAGCACTCTACTGAGATGGGTGTGTAATCCCTCGCCACTTCACTACCCCTCCACACACTCGCACACACACACACACACACACACACACACACACACACACACACACACACACACACACACACACACTCACACACGCATGTTTTCTTCTGGATCAAATGGAGGCATGACTATGGGCATTGCCAATGGTGCAGTTGACGACTGAACACTTGAGGCCCTCATGTTGACCGCAGTAACAAAAATGAACTGTTTTAAAGCTAGTTTCCTGCTACACATGTTGCTATGTGGTGGATATAAAGTGTTTAAGTTTTAAAGCTAATTTTGTGCAATTCTACACATTTTGCCGTGGCTTATGCCATCTGAGTGACTGAAACATTATAACAAAATCAATGGGGGCCACATTCAATGACAGAAATACTCCGGAATGCATAATTAAAAAAATATATATTCTCCTTGACTGTCTAGCTTTTATTTTGGTGATTGTTAGTTCTCAAAGTTTACATTATAAAAAAGTATATAGGTCCATTATCTTTTCTACACACTTTATATCTGGTTTTAATCATTTACAATTACACTGAAAACATTTTACCACCCAGAAAATATTATTTTTTTAAAATCATAAAAACATTTTTACTGTTTGGACTTTTCTGTGCAGAAAAAACCCTGACACACACACATACGCACACACACACTATGTACGCCAAAAACATTAGTTAGAAGTGCTCACATTTTACGGAACCTTCAGCTCCCAGCTTTCAGCATAGGCTTTTTCCATTTGTGGTGGCATGTTTGGGTGAGCTGAGCCCCTTGTTAATGTAAAAAATGTACCCTTACCTTTATCCTGATGGAATCTTAATTGTGCTTCTCTGGGCCGCCTGAAAGCCATTCATCAGCGTCACACTCGCCCAGGAAAAGAGACAGGGTCTGTCGAAGATCATTTTTTTGATCATATCAGTCTCTGAAACATGAAACAAAGCGATATACACTGCTCAAAAAAATAAAGGGAACACTAAAATAACACATCCTAGATCTGAATAAATGAAATAATCTTATTAAATACTTTTTTCTTTACATAGTTGAATGTGCTGACAACAAAATCACACAAAAATAATCAATGGAAATCCAATTTATCAACCCATGGAGGTCTGGATTTGGAGTCACACTCAAAATTAAAGTGGAAAACTACACTACAGGCTGATCCAACTTTGATGTAATGTCCTTAAAACAAGTCAAAATGAGGCTCAGTAGTGTGTGTGGCCTCCACGTGCCTGTATGACCTCCCTACAATGCCTGGGCATGCTCCTGATGAGGTGGTGGATGGTCTCCTGAGGGATCTCCTCCCAGACCTGGACTAAAGCATCCGCCAACTCCTGGACAGTCTGTGGTGCAACGTGGCGTTGGTGGATGGAGCGAGACATGATGTCCCAGATGTGCTCAATTGGATTCAGGTCTGGGGAACGGGCGGGCCAGTCCATAGCGTTAATGCCTTCCTCTTGCAGGAACTGCTGACACACTCTAGCCACATGAGGTCTAGCATTGTCTTGCATTAGGAGGAACCCAGGGCCAACCGCACCAGCATATGGTCTCACAAGGGGTCTGAGGATCTCATCTCGGTACCTAATGGCAGTCAGGCTACCTCTGGCGAGCACATGGAGGGCTGTGCGGCCCCCCAAAGAAATGCCACCCCACACCATGACTGACCCACCGCCAAACCGGTCATGCTGGAGGATGTTGCAGGCAGCAGAACGTTCTCCACGGCGTCTCCAGACTCTGTCACGTCTGTCACATGTGCTCAGTGTGAACCTGCTTTCATCTGTGAAGAGCACAGGGCGCCAGTGGCGAATTTGCCAATCTTGGTGTTCTCTGGCAAATGCAAAACGTCCTGCACGGTGTTGGGCTGTAAGCACAACCCCCACCTCTGGACGTCGGGCCCTCATACCACCCTCATGGAGTCTGTTTCTGACCATTTGAGCAGACACATGCACATTTGTGGCCTGCTGGAGGTCATTTTGCAGGGCTCTGACAGTGCTCCTCCTGCTCCTCCTTGCACAAAGGCGGAGGTAGCGGTCCTGCTGCTGGGTTGTTGCCCTCCTACGGCCTCCTCCACGTCTCCTGATGTACTGGCCTGTCTCCTGGTAGCGCCTCCATGCTCTGGACACTACACTGACAGACACAGCAAACCTTCTTGCCACAGCTTGCATTGATGTGCCATCCTGGATGAGCTGCACTACCTGAGTCACTTGTGTGGGTTGTAGACTCTGTCTCATGCTACCACTAGAGTGAAAGCACCACCAGCATTCAAAAGTGACCAAAACATCAGCCAGGAAGCATAGGAACTGAGAAGTGGTCTGTGGTCACCACCTGCAGAACCACTCCTTTATTGGGGGTGTCTTACTAATTGCCTATAATTTCCACCTGTTGTCTATTCCATTTGCACAACAGCATTTGAAATGTATTGTCAATCAGTGTTGCTTCCTAAGTGGACAGTTTGATTTCACAGAAGTGTGATTGACTTGGAGTTACATTGTGTTATTTAAGTGTTCCCTTTATTTTTTTGAGCAGTGTATTAGGCTACACACACTGGCACACACACACACTCACATCATACACACAGATGTGAGGATTCACGTACACACAGGGCCGGCTCCAGATAAGCGATATAAGCAGTTGCTTAGGGACGCAGGCCACTAGGGGAGAGTTAGAATAGTAGAAGTTGGACATTTGGTTGCATCGGCAAATGTTCTATTGTTACATCAGTCAGTGATAGTCACTCAATTGGCCATGTCAGCTAACAATTTTTTGATTGGGAAGTTAGCTGGCAAGTCTTTTAGTAATCATTGCCGAATACCAAGCGGTCAAGCAGGACAAGTGCCCAGGGCCCCTGACCTCCAGGGGGCGCCCATTGATTTTGTTAGTCACTCTCACTCAGATATCTTTAACATGGCACAAGTCATGGAAAATGTGTAGAATTACAGGAAATTAGCTTTAAACTGAAAAAATTGTCTCTCCACCCCGTGGCAAAGTTAGTAGAATTGCTTGAAATTTTACCAAATCTCGCTTATTGCCCCTAAAAGTCTGGAGCCGGCCCTGCGGGCGTACACAAACACATTTCTCCCCAAATTAAATTAGTGTTTGTTGTTTCCATTTGATTCTACTGGTCATCTATTGTCTTTTGATATTGATCTTGATTTCAATGGATCGAACAGAGAACACAACACTGAACAATATCATTACAAAGGGTCCTGGGCTACGTTAGTCAAGGATGATTTGAAGGTTTACTGGTGAATCCAATTCATTCACTCCAGTGCAGTTTATTCAATGTAGCCTGATATTGATAAATGCAAAGACAAGGGCTGCGTGCACATATGGGCTGTGGAGACTTTCAGAGGGTAGTGGCTGTGTGTGTCTGTCAGGGGAGGGACTATTTTTCATGTTTGCCATATCAGCCAACCACTGAGGACAACACCACAGTGGCACTGTAAAGAACCATGCATCTGAATCATGCGACTCTGAGGCCAACACCACAGTGGCACTGTAAAGAACTATGCATCTGAATCATGTGACTCTGAGGACAACATCACAGTGGCACTGTAAAGAACCATGCATCTGAATCATGTGACTCAGTGTAATTGATAGCCTGCCTTTCAGCTTCGAAATGAAAGTAAGATTTGGCCATTTTTTAACACAGAGGGCTAAAACAAGACTGCAATCCACCACTTCCCTTTGTGAGAAATCTCCCCATACAGCGTATACCCACTTCTGTTTTACCAGAAGCCATTAAGCAAAAGCAGCAGTCACTAAGTAAGGTGCTATAGGCCTGTCCTGCTCCTGTACAAGTAAATATACTGATGCTTACACAGCCAGGTTCCCTGCAGTCTCTTCTGTCATGCCAATGCAGATTCACTGACTGATTCTTATTCTGTTGTATGATTATTTCTGTCATATCTTGTAGCCTACAGCTTCACTAAGTTATTCAGATTTCAGAGAAAATATACATTCTGCTTTTGCTTATTGGGAGAAAAATAGACAACCATTGTATTTGTGACAACCATTGTAAAACAATTGCCCTTTTTTCTTTTGGACGTTGTTCACTTTCTGTTCCGACTTCACTTCTGCCAGCCATCTGCAAGCTCAGGGGGAAATGACCAATGTTCCCTCTAACCGCGCTCTAAGCTGCGCTCGTGCGCGGTGTGCGCAGTAGACTGCCGTGCAGAAGAAATATCAGCCCACAGAGAGAAACACTACAATGAGTTTCACTCAACTTTCTTGAGCAGTGGTCACCAACTGGTCAATCGCAATCCAAGGCATTGGTGTTCTCACCCAACCTTTCTGTAAAAAACCCAACAATAAAACCTGTTGGCAGTAGGTGTACCCGAATTCAGCTGCCCTGCATGCCGGGTAGGCGAACTGTTGCCATTTTGAACCATTTCATGTGTCTGAAGGTACAAACTCTGCCTTCCCAGCGGGCGGGCCCGGAGAGCAAATCAAGTGCACTATAGGCCTATCGCTGGCCAATCGGATGGCTCAGATTACCGTGTCTGCAGTAATGTAGCAGGCATAACAAAAAGCTATAGAAAATTTGATACTGAGATTTCAAAACATTTAAAACCATTACTAGAAAGAGACTGTCAACAAATACAGCAAAGATCTTCTGTTTTTATGAGTGAGTTCAAGTTTAAGTTCTTACTCAGCACTGTCAACACTTTGTATTCAACACTTTTATAAGCCATAAAATGCGTGTTCTTTCTATTTCAACAGCGCTACAACAAGCACTGCAGCAGTAATGAATGAATAGGAAAGTGTACTTATAGGCTTGCATTGTTGTTATTATTAGCGGCTTGGGTCTTTTTTAATATATTTAACTTTCTCTCTTCATAGGAATAACAACATGAATGCGCGCATGAGGCAGAATGAAAGTGGTGCGACTCGAGTTTCGCAATCAGCTGGAAGACAGTGTCCCTTTTTAGTCAGTGTCAGTGGAGGAAAGGGAGAGCGGAGGGATGCTGAGGGTCCTGTTCTCTCCCTCCACTGAGACTGACCATCAGATGCAGGCACCATCAGCCCAGTAAAATAGAGTTTTTCATTGTTAACACTCAACATGTCCTTTTACTGTGAGAATTGTGATCGAATCAACGCAATATTAGCAACTTTCAATGCAACATACCGAAACAAAAATAACTAGGCAAGAAATGTTGTTGTAGGCAGAACGCATTGGAGCAGGATTCTATTACACTGACACGCACAACTCAGCCCATACTCTACACAGACCTGTGTGACATAAACAAACAGAGCTGCAGTAGACCTATATGCAAATAGACCATTGTCATATATGGATCTGTCCCATTTACTTTGAACTGGACTGTGTTTACAGCATGAGCCGTCATGAGTAGATGCACATGTTTTGAGATCAAAGCAAGAGATGCATGTAGCCATGTGTGCACACTGTGTTCATATCCATTGGTGGTTAGTGAGTTATTAGCCCAGTTATAGATCATTAGTAGTCAGCAATAGGGAAGTGATTGCTTCCGACAAAAGCACAAAACGTGTATATTTCTAGACCTCTTTGAAAGCGAGTCAGGTAAAGAGCTTTTTTTGTCTTGAAGGGGCAGTGTTGTATTTTGAGACAGGCTTGATTAAGCTAAGTGGCCAATAGGCAGATGTTAGCATAATTTGTCTGATTCACTGTAATAATGATATGGGAATAATAATGCATTTTATTTTGTAAAGTGGTTTCTTGCATCAAACAACACAACAACATTTGCAGTCAACTCCTTGTCTGAAGGACAAGTGAATAAATTGGTTAATGTTTTTTTCAAAAGGCTCATGGAATGTAGGCCTACATTGAACACCACACATTGGCTGCTACTGTAGGCTGATGCATGAAGTGAAAGGTTGAGGTGAGTGTCTGTGCATGGATGCGTGCCTGTGTGTGTGTCCCTGTGTGTGTGTCCGTGTGTGGGGAAAACAGGTGACATGGCAGGAGTCCTGATGAGGGCCAGGGGAAAGTCAGCCTGATCAGGTTAAACACCACATGGGTTCCCATTGATCCAATCAGCCATCCACAACCTCTCTGATATACTGCTGTTTCGCAATTTAACATTTATCTAAACCAGGGCTCTCCAACCCTTTTCCTGGAGAGCTACGTTCCTGTAGGTTTTCACTCAACCCTAATTTAGCACACCTGATTCTAATAATTAGCTGGTTGATTAGCTAAATCAGGTTAGTTACAACCCGGGGTTGGAGTGAAAACCTACAGTACGGTAACTCTCCATGAACAGGGTCGGAGAGACCTGATCTAACCTCATGCTCAGAGGCCCGCAATCTTTCTGTGTCAGAGTTCCTTATTGAGCTGTATGAGAAGGGTTAATCAGTATTTGCCAGCAGGCCTGCATGCCTCTCCCCTCCACCTGCTCTGACCTCTACTCAGACTACCTGCAGCCATGTGTGTTGTCACCAGGCCCTATCTATCTATCTATCTATCTATCTATCTATCTATCTATCTATCTATCTATCTATCTATCTATCTATCTATCTATCTATCTATCTATCTATCTATCTATCTATCTATCTATCTATCTATCTATCTATCTATCTATCTATCTATCTATCTATCTATCTATCTATCCCTCTCCTGACTACCACTCCCTTCTTCTCCTCTCCTCCCCTCTTCCTCCACTCCTCCCTGCTGTGCACACCTGCTTTGGGAGCCTCTTGCCCAGGCAGGGTGGAGGAACAGACACTCTCTGTTTTCTTCCAGATAATCATCACATTGCTCACATGCTTACTCTTCTCTGGCTACCTGGCCTGCCTCCAAGCTTACCTCAGCCAAGACCGATGCTGCATCTGCCCCGCCATACACGGGCCCCACTAATAGCCTCTGAGAGCACACAATACAGCCTCTCTCTTTCTGTCTTCACCTCTACTCCACCTCTCTTTCTCAATGTTTCCACCTCCTTCCCACTCCAACCCTACCCCTGCATCTCCTACCGCAGGTGTCCCCAGGCTAAGGGAATAGCAGGGTTCATTACGCTGTTGAGGTACAGCTAGGGTTGTAAATCCACCCCGCCCCCACCTCCACCACTTATATACTGTAGCTATTCAAAGAAAAGAATGCAAAGAGATAAAGAGATGTAGTCCTTCCCCAACACACATGGCAGATCATCCACCATGTCTCATAACCACAGTACATTTGGAGGGTATATCATCAATCGTATTGTCACTATCTGACCTTATTCTCAATGGTCCAGGCATGTTTGGTGTTCAAGTGCCTCTTATCCAGAGGTCTGTTCATCTCTTCAGTGAACAACTAGCCCTATGGGCTCCAAAACAGCCATTGTGACTGTGTAAGCAAACCCCAGTGGAACAGAGTGGCCCAGTGTAGAAGAAATAGGAGAAATTGTTAATTTATTAATTAATGCTATCAGGTTGCCCAGTTCATGTTTTACAAAAAGCCAGGCAGAGGCAGATTAGTTATCAGTGCCAGCTGTCCAGTCTAGACTGGCCTCCTTCTCTCGCTCTCTCGCTCTCTCGCTCTCTCTCGCTCTCTCTCTCTCTCGCTCTCTCTCTCGCTCTCTCTTGCTCTCTCTCACTCTCTCTCTCCTCTCTCTCTCTCGCTCTCTCTCGCTCTCTCTCCTCTCTCTCTCTCACGCTCTCTCTCTCACACTCTCTCTCTCTCTCCTTCCCTCCCTCACTCCTTCCTTGAGTTTTACTGTGGCCAGAGTCTCTGTGCAGATGGATAGGGCCCTGATCAATCAAGGAGGATCAATAGCTCCAGACTGGTGTGGGGTGAAAGTTGTGGGCTGACTGACATGTGAATGGTTGTCTGGGTGCAGAGGGGAGGGGACTAGGGAGTGGAAAGGGGAAGGGCCCGTGTCGGGTAGTGCCACAGACTGTATTCTCTCAACAGGGGACATGAGTGAGATGGATGGAGAAACAGTGGAGCCAGTCGACACTACTACCTACCGACCTGACTGTCACTCCTCTCTGTTCACGATTCATTAAGTCAACAACCAGTTTGGTAAATGTCACCGTGCTGGAGGGGGAAAACACAGAAGAAAACTCTTTAACTGTTGTGCTTTCTTAGCGTGTGACACCGTGCACTGTACTTTCTCAACATGTAGGGAGGGAGTATTCTTATGTTTGGCACATAGCCAAATTACTAAATATTAGTTTTTCCTATTATGTATTCCTTTTTCTGTTATTCTAGATTACATAATGTGTTGATCTAAATGACCTGATTTATGGTTAAGTGGTATCCGACCCTTATTTGTTATCAAGCACTTCGACACTTGAAGTCAACATTGAATCTGGTATTTCCCTCCCCAAAAACAAAGTTCAAACGAAGCACAACAGAAGACCCTGGCACATTGAAACAAACCAGATATGACTTAACAGCTTAAATCAGCATAGAATCCCATCCATCTAGCTGAGAGGCGTGAGGCCTCTGTGAGGTGATGGTGGTGGACAGGGTCACTGCTCTGTACTCTGCTTTATTGTTTCTGCTTGTCTTCCGGCCGGTTGCTGGCTCTGGTCTATGTATGATTCAGTCCAGACTCTGCCGTGTGTGGTGTGTGTGCCTCATACTAAGCCCTGTGACACTAGACACAGACAGTCACCAACAAGAAGGAAGGAAGTACAACTCAGAGTCCAATCAGCCAACTGGCCGACCAGCAGCTGGCACGCACTAGTGAAGAGTTCAAGGGGTTCGTTCTGCTTTCACAGGCCACCTACTGTAAAAGAGGAAATGGTTCAGAAATGGGGAGTCAACAAAAATAAACTCCAGGTTAAACTGTTAACTTATGAAATAAGGACCTAAAAACTAAGGACAGAAAAATCCAGTAAGCCAAATCTCCAGGCTACAAATCAGATACATCTCACATTCACACACCTACTCACAGACCTACTTCTGTATATATTGGGTTTGAGCTGAGGGTTGAGTTTTGGGCGGCAGTCAGTCAGAAGTCATTGCGGTGTTTCCTGTTGTAGGGCGAGGAGGTGCCTCATGGTTGCATGCAGAGACAGGAAGTGGAGGGTAAATAGAGGGAATCCCATCCCTGCCGCCACTTCACACCAGCGCGGAGATTTCACAATAGCTTCCACTGAGGGATCCCGTCCCCTGGCCTCTCGTAATGACAAAGGAAGTTTGTGTGTCTGTCTGTCCGGCCAGCTCAGCCAATGAGACAGAGAGGAGGATTTAAAACTTATTTTGTATTCAGATGTTGAAATTCAATCAAACCATATGTATATGCTGTGTATTTGTTTCCAGACTAATTGTAAACCTAAAGAGGGTAAAGAGCTATGGCGTTAATGTTGCAATGCAAGTTTGATTGAATTAAGCCCCAAGTTTTTCCTGATGCCATCATATGAAACTTTCAATCACAACAAAGAAAACACAGCGAAGAGATATGTTTCATTCTAACTCTGCAGGTTCAGGGTTATTATTTGCGGGCCCTTTGGTGTGGTTCGTAAAAAATGGACATTGTGCAGAACGATGACAGATACAAGACTAAGAGAAAGTATGTGAACATATCATTATGATGCAATGGTGTGTAACCATGGAATGTTCTGGGGAATTAGCCTAGTTTGGGAAATGTCATAGTCATTGCTCACCTCCGCACAAAGCACTGGCTTCCCTTAGATGGTGACCTTATGTTTTCTTGTCTTTGCCTTCCATGTGAGACCTTGGGTTCACACATTTATAATTCACAATTATTTCCCGAGGATAAATATTGCTCTGAACTGCCATCCTGTACGACGGTAGCATCATTTGTATTGACAACGTTGTAAAACCGCAGATCTGCTTAATGGTGACGTGATATGCTGCTCCTGAATATTTGATGTAAATTTTATAGGAAAGTCATAAAAGATTTTCAAATCTCAATTTATCCTGTCAAACAAATATTGATTTAACCTGTGAATTTACGGAACCTTTCCTCCAGTTCCTGGAGGGCTAAAGGATGAATGGTTGGACCGTAAATAGCATGTCGAACTCACAATTACATTTTTTTCACTTTTTACATTCCAATAGGGCTTAACTATCTCATTTGAATTTACTTGCGAGTATGATGGAGTGCCTCAGGGAGAAATATTGATTCCACAGATTTAGAACCTGCTGCCTGGATAAATGGAAGCCCAATACCAGCAGTTGACGCTATTGAGTCGTTTAATCCTACCATCCAAAGGGAATGCATGCAGCTATACACTCGTATCTCCCGTGGACCAGTTTATACATTCTCTATTAAGGCTGCAAAGGTGACAATTTCCTCCTTCATTGGATTTAATGGTGAGAATACAGGTAAAAAAAATATGCATTCTTTCTAAATGAAATACTATTTTCCACCACAATGCTAGAGTAGCTAATGTTAGTCCTGGATGTTGCGTATCGCATTCAGCCAATCAGGTGAAAGTCACCCAGTAAAATACTACTTGAGTAAAAGTCTAAAAGTATTTGGTTTCATGTATACTTAAGTATCAAAAGTACATGTTATTGCAAAAATATACTTACATTACCAGTCAAAAGTTTGGAGACATACTCATTCAAGGGTTTTTCTTTATTTTTTACTATTTTCTTCATTGTAGAATAATAGTGAAGACATCAAAGCTATGAAAAAAACATATGGAATCATGTAGTAACCAAAAAAGCATTAAACAAAAAAAAGAGTAATATTTAAGATTCTTCAAAGTAGCCACCCTATGCCTTGATGACAGCTTTTCACACTCTTGGCATTCCCATAACCAGCTTCATGAGGTAGTCACCTGGAATACATTTAATTTATCAGGTGTGCCTTGTTAAAAGTTAATTTGAGGAATTTATTTCCTTCTTAATGCCTTTGAGCCAATCAGTTGTGTTGTGACAAGATAGGGGTGGTATACAGAAGATAGCACTATTTGGTAAAAGGCCAAGTCCATATTATGGCAAGAACAGCTCAAATAAGCAAAGAGAAATGACAGTCCATAATTACTTTATGACATGAGGGTCAGTCAATTTGGAAAATGTCAAGAACTTTGAAAGTTTCTCCAAGTGCAGTCGCAAAAACCATCAAGCGCTATGATTAAACTGGCTCTCATGAGGACCACAACAGGAATGGAAGACCCAGAGTTACCTCTGCTGCAGAGGATAAGTTCATTAGAGTTACCAGCCTTAGAAATTGCAGCCCAAATAAATGAATCACAGAGTTCAAGTAACAGACACATCTCAACATCAACTGTTCAGAGGATACTGCATGAATCAGGCCTTCATGGTCGAATTGCTGCAAAGAAATCCCTACTAAAGGACACCAATAATAAGAAGAGACTTGCTTGTGCCAAGAACCACAAGCAATGTACATTAGATCAGTGTAAATCTGTCCTTTGGTCTGTTGAGTCCAAATTTTAGATTTTTGGTTCCAACCGCTGTGTCTTTGTGAGACGCAGAGTAGGTGAATGGATGATCTCCGCATGTGTGGTTCCCACCGTGAAGAATGGAGGAGGAGGTGTGGGGGTGCACCGCGATCCTGGTCGTTGTGGATCGTTTCTCTAAGTCCTGTCATCTCCTTCCTCTGCCCGGTCTCCCTACAGCCCTACAGACTGCGGAAGCCCTGTTTGCACGCGTCTTCCGGCACTACGGTGTGCCTGAGGATATAGTGTTTGATCGGGGTCCCCAGTTCACGTCTATGGTCTGGAAGGCATTCATGGAGCGTCTGGGGGTCTCTATCAGCCTTACTTCAGGTTTTCACCCTGAGAGTAATGGGCAGGTGGAGAGAGTAAACCAGGATGTGGGTAGGTTTCTGCGGTCCTATTGCCAGGACCGTCCGGGGGAGTGGGCGGCGTACGTGCCCTGGGCCGAGATGGCACAGAACTCACTCCTCCACTAACCTCTCTCCCTTCCAGTGCGTACTGGGGTACCAGCTGGTTCTGGCACCTTGGCATCAGGGTCAGACCGAGGTTCCTGCGGTGGACAATTGGTTCAGGTGCGCAGAGGAGACATGGGAAGCCATCCGTGTCTCCCTTCAGCAGGCCGTGACCCGTCAAAAGAAGAACGCAGATCGCCACCGCTGTGAAACCCCTATGTCCGCACCGGCGGACCGGGTCTGGCTCTCGACCCGAAACCTGCCCCTCCGCCTGCCCTGCCGGAAGCTGGGCCCGCGGTTTGTGGGGCCATTTAAAGTCCTGAGGAGAGTGAACAAGGTTTGTTATAGGTTACAGCTTCCACCCGATTACCGTATTAACCCCTCGTTCCATGTGTCTCTCCTCAGGCCGGTGGTGGCTGGTCCGCTCCAGGAGTCTGAGGTGCGGGACGTTCCTCTGCCCCCTCTGGACATCGGGGGGCCCCGGCGTGCTCCGTTCACTCCATACTGGATTCGAGGCATTGGGCGAGGGGCCTTCTGTATCTCGTGGAGTGGGAGGGGTACGGTCCGGAGGAGAGGTGCTGGGTTCCGGTCGAAGACATGTTGGACCCTTTTATGCTGCAGGAGTTCCACCATCTTCGTCCGGATCGCCCTGCGACTCGCCCTACGGGTCATCCCCAAGGCCGGTGGCGCGTCGGGGGGGGGGGGGGGTACTGTCACGACTTCCGCCGAAGTCAGTCCCTCACCTTGTTTGGGCGGCGTTTGGCGGTTGACGTCACCGACCTTCTAGCCATCGCCGATCCACTTTTCATTTTCCATTGGTTTTGTCTTGTCTTCCATCACACCTGGTTCCAATTCCATCAATTACATGTTGTGCATTTAACCCTCTGTTCCCCCCATGTCCTTGTCTGTAATTGTTTGTTGTCAGTGCTTGTGCATGTTATGTTCTGGTGTGCGTCGCGTTATGTACCTATTTATTTTCATTGTTCTGTATCCAGTGGGTTTTGATGATTAAACTGAGCCGTTGGAAACACAGTTTTGCTCTCCTGCGTCTGACTTCTCTGCCGCCAGTACGCGCCCCTGACAGTTTCTGACAAGCAGGGCCTGACCCAGGCATAAAGGGTCGCTTAGGGCGCCAGGTTGCTAGGGGGCCCCCGACAACTATTGAGAGTAAAAATAGAGGAATACACCTGGTGCAATTTTGAAATGTGATTTTAAACTGCAAATATGTCTCTCCACTCTGTGGCAAAATGGGTAGAATTGTAGGATATTAGTTCTAAAACTGCATATTTATCTGTTTGCCCCATGGCAAAATGTGTAGGAAGTGCAGAGAATGTGCTTTAAAACTGCAGTATTTCTCTATGCCCAATGGCAAAATGTGTAGAATTGCAGGAAATTAACTTCTTGGCGTCAAATCTCGCTTAGGGCCCCCAAAAGGCTTGGGTCGGCCCTGCTGACAAGCAAGAGATCCAATCCAGACCACTCATTATATGTTCCAGATCGTGCCTGTTCAAACAACAATATTAATCCACATTCAAACGGACAGCTGGGTCTTGTTTAGTATCCGTTCTGTCCATGTACCTGTCATCAACAACAACTGTACCATAATAGTGTAGCAGAAGGAACATCACTGAGCTGATCTGATCGAGAGTTAAGATGGAGACTGAGACACTGATGATCAGGCCAGTCACACTGGTAGGTCAAGGATCATTCTTCCTGTGTGGGGGCCAATGCACACAGATCAATACATAATATCGTACAAATTGAATTTGACCTGGATCGACCCAGACGGCGTGTGCGGCTGGCTGTGATCTGTGGACGAGTGCACAGTAAATCCTAATGATCAGCATGGGGAGGGGGAGTGAGGCGCGGTTGGGGGTGTAGTATCAGTTCATCACATCCAGCCTGGAGGTCAGCCAGATTCCCTACCATTACCTTCCAGAGGGTTTCACTAACATACAGCTCTGGAAAAAATTAAGAGACGTCTGCAAAATTATAGGTTTCTCTGGTTTTACTATTTATAGGTATGTGTTTGGGTAAAATTAACATTTTTGTTTTATTCTATAAACTACTGACAACATTTCTCCCAAATTCTAAATAAAAATATTGTCATTTAGAGCATTTATTTTCAGAAAATGACAACTGGTCAAAATAACAAAAAAGATGCAGTGTTGTCAGGCCTCGAATAATGCAAAGAAAATAAGTTCATATTAATTTTAGCTAACTCCCATCTCCAAGGGGGAGGAGTCTACAATAAATCAATTAGAAAGCACAAAAGGAGGGAGAGGCAGTGCAAACCATAGAAATTCATGCTAATTAGAAGTAGGCACGTATAATATGGTAAATAAAGATCAACAAATTCCAAATAATCATTTAACACACAAAAAGGGCTGGTCTCCATTTGGGGGAAAAACAAGGTAGGGCAACATGTGATACGTATCTGTTTGTATTACTTTTACCCCCATCTTTACTGGATCTCTCTATCTTGTGCTTTTCAAACAGGCCCCCAGACCATGGTATGGCATTTTTGTATGTAAATAGAACAGTAATTCCACATAAATGAATAAAAATGAAAAGGCTGGTTGTTTTTATCCAAGTAAAGACAAAGGAGATGATTGTGGACTAGAGGAAAAGGAGAACCGAGCACGCCCCAATTCTCATCTACGTGGCTGTAAAGGCGCAGGTTGAGAGCTTCAAGTTCCTTGGCGTGCACATCACCAACAAACTAACATGGTCCAAGCACATCAAGACAGTCGTGAAGAGGGCACGACAAGACCTATTCCCCCTCAGGAGACTGAAAAGATTTGGCATGGGTCCTCAGATCTTCAAAAGGTTTTACAGCTGCACCATCGAGAGCATCCTGACGGGTTACATCACTGCCTGGCATGGCAACTGCTCGCCTCCTACCACAAGGCACTACAGAGGGTAGTGCGTATGGCCCAGTACATCACCGGGGCCAAGCTTCCTGCCATCCAGGACCTCTATACAAGGCGTTGTCAGAGAAAGGCCCTACAAATTGTCAAAGACTCCAGCCACCCTAGTCATAGACTGTTCTCTCTGCTACCGCACAGCAAGCAGTACCGGAGCGCCAAGTCTAGGTCCAAGAGGCTTCTAAACAGCTTCTATCCCCAAGCCATAAGCCTCCTGAACAGCTAATCAATTGGCTACCAAGACTATTTCCACCCCCCCATGCTGCTGCTACTCTCTGTTATTATCTATGCATAGCCACTTTAATAACCCTACCTGCATGTACATAATTACCTCAATTACCTCGACACCGGTGCCCCCACACATTGACACATTGACTCTGAACCGGTACCCCCTGTATATAGCCCCGCTATTGTTATTTACTGCTGCTCCTTAATTATTTGTTTTTCTTATCTCTTACTTTTTTTTGTATTTTCTTAAAACTGCATTGTTGGTTAAGGGCTTGTAAGTAAGCATTTCACTGTCAGGTCTATACCTGTTGTATTCGGCGCATGTGACAAATACATTTTGATTTGATTTGATTTAAATATGTATTTGAACAAAGCTTTACTTCTGTTTTTTCTTAGCAAGATTTGTTTGTCTTGCTGTATGTAATAATCTCGTTCAGTAGAGATAATATAGATGTGTTTGTCTTTGCTGTATGTAATAATCTCATTCAGTAGAGATAATATAGATTTGTTTGTCTTTCCTGTATGTAGCAATCCCGTTCAGTAGAGATAATATAGATGTGTTTGTCTTTGCTGTATGTAACAATCTTGTTCAGTAGAGATAATATAGATGTGTTTGTCTTTGCTGTATGTAGCAATCTTGTTCAGTAGAGATAATATAGATGTGTTTGTCTTTGCTGTATGTAACAATCTTGTTCAGTAGAGATAATATAGATGTGTTTGTCTTTGCTGTATGTAGCAATCTTGTTCAGTAGAGATAATATATACAACAGTTTGGGTGCTTTTTATCCCTTCCTAATTTAATTTATATCTGATGCAACATAACATAAATGTATCATAATTGATGCTAGTTCTCTATTCCTCAACAGATCATTTGTAAGACAATGGTCACAAACTGTCAGGTTGTTAAAATAACTCAGTGAATGTTAACGTTTATGTCAAGATTTCACCTCATCCTATTTCCACTACAGCTATGACAGGGGGCCACATGGTTATTTAAAGTTCTGCTGAAAGTTGTTTACTAGAAAAGTCAGCAGTAATCATAAAGAGAATGAACCGAGTCTCTTTACCAGGAACAAAAACACACTGCTAATTTGGCCAACAACAGATGACTACGTGTGTTTTTACAGAATCTGCGTCTGTTAAAGCAGTAGGCGAATATATTTGTGTATCTGACAGCCTTCACAGGGTCAAAGTGAAAAACAATCTGTAGAAAAAGCTCTCATTCAATTCCACCCGGCAACACAGCTCTTGTGAAGGCTATTGTGTTGGTGTCGTTTAGATGGACAGTTTCTGCATATACAGGGGGAGGTTAAGGGCACATTTATTTGAGTCCATCTAATTGACGTTTGCAGATCGATGAATCAGAAAGCTTCTCTGCAGAGCCCGCCAATACAGACCTATTCCCCTGAGTGTCCCGGGTCCCCCCCAACATGCGTACGAGGCCAGGCACATCATCAGTCACAACTATTGGTCCAGTCACAACATTCTGCACCTGCCCCACCACACAATCCCCATTGATCAGCAGGGGCACCTACCCCTCCTCCATGAGGCTCCATATTGTTGGAGGAACAGCTCACCAGCATTAGTGGATGTGTCACTGGTGGCAATGCCTTGTCTATTGTCGACCAATTCCATGGGTATACGTCAGCTATGATAGAATGAAATCACCTTGTCAGGATTCCCTACGATAAGTCATAAGAACCGCTAGCCCTTTGATGATTAGTGGGCCTGTGTAACCTGATGACGTGGACTAGTTCTAATGACAGTCCATTTGGCAGTTCCAGCTCTGACGCATAAGACCATGCTGAACAGAACACACAGATGTTTTCTGAAGATTGGTCTTCTGAGTGGATTTATGTTCTTGGTTGGATCATAACTGAGAGTCAGTGTAACACTTGTCACAAGATTCAGGCCACCTAATTGTCCCTAGAATTTCTAAGCAAACAGCTGGAGGCAGGGCTTTCTCCTATAGAGCTCCATTTTTATGGAACGGTCTGCCTACCCATGTGAGAGACGCAGACTCGGTCTCAACCTTTAAGTCTTTACTGAAGACTCATCTCTTCAGTAGGTCCTATGATTGAGTGTAGTCTGGCCCAGGAGTGTGAAGGTGAACGGAAAGGCTCTGGAGCAACGAACCGCCCTTGCTGTCTCTGCCTGGCCGGTTCCCCTCTCTCCACTGGGATTCTCTGCCTCTAACCCTATTACAGGGGCTGAGTCACTGGCTTACTGGTGCTCTTCCATGCCGTCCCTAGGAGGGGTGTGTCACTTGAGTGGGTTGAGTCACTGACGTGGTCTTCCTGTCTGGGTTGGCGCCCCCCCTTGGCTTGTGCCGTGGCGGAGATCTTTGTGGGCTATACTCGGCCTTGTCTCAGGATGGTAAGTTGGTGCTTGAAGATATCCCTCTAGTGGTGTGGGGGTTGTGCTTTGGCAAAGTGGGTGAGGTTATATCCTGCCTGTTTGGCCCTGTCTGGGGGTATCATCGGATGCGGCCACAGTGTCTTCTGACCCCTCCTGTCTCAGCCTCCAGTATTTATGCTGCAGTAGTTTATGTGTCGGGGGGCTAGGGTCAGTCTGTTATTGTTATATCTGGAGTATTTCTCCTGTCTTATCCGGTGTCCTGTGTGAATTTAAATATGCTCTCTCTAATTCTCTCTTTCTCTCTTTCTTTCTTTCTCTCTCTCGGAGGACCTGAGCCCTAGGACCATGCCTCAGGACTACCTGGCATGATGACTCCTTGCTGTCCCCAGTCCACCTGGCCGTGCTGCTGCTCCAGTTTCAACTGTTCTGCCTGCGGCTATGGAACCCTGACCTGTTCACCGGACGTGCTACCTATCCCAGACCTGCTGTTTTCAACTCTCTAGAGACAGCAGGAGCGGTAGAGATACTCTCAATGATAGGCTATGAAAAGCCAACTGACAATTACTCTTTAGGTGCTGACATGTTGCACCCTCGACAACTACTGTAATTATTATTATTTGACCATGCTGGTCATTTATGAACATTTGAACATCTTGGCCATGTTCGTTTATAATCTCCACCCGGCACAGCCAGAAGAGGACTGGCCACCCCTCATAGCCTGGTTCCTCTCTAGGTTTCTTCCTAGGTTTTGGCCTTTCTAAGGAGTTTTTCCTAGCCACCGTGCTTCTACACCTGCATTGCTTGCTGTTTGGGGTTTTAGGCTGGGTTTCTGCACAGCACTTTGAGATATCAGCTGATGTAAGAAGGGCTATATAAATACATTTGATTTGATTTGAACACTCTGGTACTGTTGACTTACATCCCTTCCTGGTGGACTCCCAGAGTGTCTGGTTCTTCAATGGTGAGGATGTTTTGAGAGTGGAAGACATGTTCTGAGAGGAGTGAAACCCAGGCCACCCCAGCACCCAGAACACCCCTGGCTGTTTCAGGAGAAAGAGGGTCTGGGTGGGGAGGAGAACTGTCTGTCTGGATGATTATAGGAGGCAAACAAGCAGACGTGCAGGGGGTGAGTAGTTGAGGGGCAGGGTGTATGTGTCTGTGTGTTCTGCGAGGTGGGGGGTTCCTGGAGAGATTTCGGTGGCATTTCAGAGGAGGCTCAGCGTGGGTGGCTCAGGGTTAAGTCAAACCCCCCTCCCACCCCCCCCCCTTCTCCTCCACACCCCAGACCCCCCCAGTCCCCCCTCTGCACCCCACCACCTCCACTGCATGCCCAATTCACAATCATTTCCTCCACTCTACCCCTACCAACGATACCCCCCGCCCTTTGCCTAACACACAATCTAAGTAGAGTCTCTCTCATGGATTCAGCCTTGAGAGCCAAACAAAGTCTGAGCCCCATCTCCAAGCCTCCATGCTAATAGACCAGTAGCCTCATCAGCATTAGGGAATAATTACCATCAGTGAAGCCATAATTAGTGAGGAATTTTTGTAGCGTTGGTGTGAATGCTGCTGGTTTAATGAGCCAGTGGGGAGAGAGGTCAGGCGAGGAGAGCAGATACAATAGGGAGCATCAGCCTCAGAGCAGGCTCAACCACTCAGGGTCATACAGCATACAGCCGCTCTAAAGGGGGGGGGGGGGGGGTAGATATGCTTTAATATTGCAGATAGATTGTGGCTTCCATCAATGTAATATATTTCTTGGTACAAATATAGATATGCACTACCGTTCAAAAGTTTGGGGTCACTTAGAAATGTCCTTGTTTTTGAAAGAAGGCCAGCATCCCGGAGTCGCCTCTTCGCTGTTGACGTTGAGACTGGTGTTTTGTGGGTAGTATTTAATGAAGCTGCCAGTTGAGGACATGTGAGGCATCTGTTTCTCAAACTAGACACTCTAATGTACTTGTCCTCTTGCTCAGTTGTGCACCGAGGCCTCCCACTCTTCTTTCTATTCTCGTTAGAGCAAGTTTGCTCTGTTCTGTGAAGGGAGTAGTATACAGCGTTGACGAGATCTTCAGTTTCTTGGCAATTTCTCGCATGGAATAGAATTAATTTCTCAGAACAAGAATAGACAGACAGGTTTCAGAAGAAAGTTCTTTGTTTCTGGCCATTTTGAGCCTGTAATCGAACCCACAAATGCTGATGCTCCAGATACTCAACTAGTCTAAAGAAGGCCAGTTTTATTGCTTCTTTAATTAGAACAACCGTTTTCAGCTCTGCTAACATAATTGCCAAAGGGTTTTCTAATGATCAATTAGCCTTTTAAAATGATAAACTTGGATTAGCTAACACAACGTGCCATTGGAACACAGAAGTGACGGTTGCTGATAATGGGCCTCTGTACACCTATGTAGATATTCCATTAAAAATCATCCGTTTCCAGCTGCAATAGTCATTTACAACATCAACAATGTCTACACTGTATTTCTGATCAATTTGATGTTATTTTAATGGACAAAAAATGTGCTTTTCTTTCAAAAACAAGAACATTTCTAAGTGACCACAAACTTTTGAACGGTAGTGTTTATATATTGATAAAAGTCACCTTGTCCACAAGAGATTTACATGCTTATCAAAATGTCACGCAAGGTAAGACTACACGAAACACAGCCCTTATTTTAAGTGTTTTTAAAATGCTTTCCTTTCAAAAACAAGGACATTTCTAAGTGACCCCAAACTTTTGAACGGGAGTGTATACTGGGAATAGTGCCTTTCCTCAGCCACAGTGTGTTATGTTTGCAAAAGTACTATCTCACAACTCGATGAAACCTTCACTCTTGTGCAGACATTTAGAAACAAAACATGCCAATTTGAAAAATAAACCGCAGGAGTTTTTTGAGCGAGAATTAAGACGACTTTCAAGTAGTAAGACATGTATAAAAGCAACAGATACCATTCATAAAAAGGGCAAGAAACGTCCGAGTGGCTAGGACAGGCCATGCTATTGTGGAGGACTAAATTCTTCCTGCTACCGCGGATATAGCTGGGACAATGGTGGGGGAAAAGGCCAAAAGAACTACACAAACAATGCCTTCATCAAACAACACTGTTTCATGATGCATCAGTGACATGGCAGCAGATGTTTTGAAACAATTACTGCTTCGCATACAAGCCAGTGAATTCTATGCGTTACAGATGGATGAGTCAACAGACTTGGCAGGCCTGTTACAGCTACTGGTATATGTCCGCTACGTTTATGGGGGTCAAATAAGGAAGACATCCTCTTCTGAAAACCACTGGAAACCAGGACAACATTAGAGGATATTTTTAAAGTACTGGAAAGCTTTGTGACATCAAATGGACTTTGGTGGTCAAGATGTGTTGGTATCTGTACTGATGGCGCCAAAGCCATGACAGTTCTACATGACATCTTGTAGTTCCAAGATGGCGTAGCAGTCGGACGTGTGTGTTTTTCTTTGTCTTATACCGTGTCTTATCCAATGTAAATAGCCGGTCTTTTTCATATATATCTTAATTTCACTTTCCATCTACGAACTAAATATAATTTCCTGCAACCCGCCTCACCCAATGTGGTATGGATCTGCTATTTTTATTCCATATAACTGGAACTTCCATCAGGAGCTAGCCAGCTAACTAGCTACTAGTCTTTGTTAGCCACGGCTAGCAGTCTTCACCTTTTTCTCAGTCACCAGCCAGCCTTAGCTCAGACAACACCAGACAGCACAGCGCGATTTTAACCCAGAGAATATCGGATTGCTTCTCTCTACCACATCAAAGGATTCCTGCCTCTCTCGATCATTACTCCGGATCATCGCAGCTAGCTAGCTGCAAATGAGTGGCTACTGTTAACTAACACCTCCGTCTCGAAGCAAGCACCAGCTAGCCTTGAGCTAGCCTCGAGCTAGGCCCATATACCAGCTAATTCTAGGGCTATAATACCTCCTTTGCCAATTGGCCTAGACCCTTTATTGTCGACACAGAGTCCTGCCGATCCATCACAACTGGACTGCCAACGTGATCGACAGATGTGGTCTCAACAGGCTATTCTGTTACGATGTTTCCGAAGAACCATCTACTATTCCCGGCCCGCTAGCTATTCTGAACGCTGTGTCCCCTGCTCGCCTAGCGTATTAGTGACTACCGAACGGCACCCTGACTCACCTATTGCTGCTCTATTGACCCTATGATCACTCGGCTACACAGCTGATGCCCCCTGGACTATTTCAATAACATGGTACCTCATTTTGTTTACCTGTCGGCCCCAGGCTCAAACTCAGGTCCTGTATGTATCTAAGTGACCCGCTCTGCCCATTCATCGCCATTTACCCGTTGTTGTCTTAGCTCTCCTGATCAACAACTGTGATTGCTTTATGCCTCTCTCTAATGTCAATATGCCTTGTCTACTGCTGTCTTGGCTAGTTCTTACTGTTTTATTTCACTGTAGAGCCCTCAGTCCCGCTCAAAATGCCTTAGATAGCTCTTTTGTCCCACCCCACACACATGCAGAGACTTCACCTGGTTTAACTGGTGCCTCCAGAGACGAAAACTCTGCTCCTTTTATTCTCTGTCCCCAACGCACTAGACGACCAGTTCTTGTAGCCTTTAGCCGTACCCTTATCATACTCCTCCTCTGTTCCTCTGGTGATGTAGAGGTTAACCCAGGCCCTGTAGCCCCCAGTTCCACTCCTATTCCCCAGGCGCTATCATTTGTTGACTTCTGTAATCGTAAAACTCTTGGTTTCATGCATGTTAAAGATAAACTTCTCCTTAATATAACCGCTGTGTCAGATTTCAAAAAAGCTTCACGACGAAAGCACACCATGCCATAATCTGAGTACAGCGCTCAGCCACCAAAACAAGCCATACAGATAGCCTCCATGTTGTGGAGTCAACAAAAGTCAGAAAAAGCATGATCTTCATCGGAATGCACTCCCAGGAATCGTTCGTTTTGTTCGATAAAGTTAATCTTTATGTCCAAATACCTCCTCTTTGTTCGCGCATTTAGTTTACTAATCGAAATGCACAAGGCGCGGGCACAAAGTCCAGACAAAAAGTCAAAAAAGTTCCATTACAGTTCGTAGAGACATGTCAAACGATGTATGTAATCAATCTTTAGGATGTTTTTATCCTAAATCTTCAATAATATTCCAACCGGACAATTCCGTTGTCTTTAGAAAGGAAAGGGAACGGATCTCGCGCTCACAGCCGTGCACGATCAATAACTAAAGGCTTTCACCTGGGCCATCTGCTTAGAGGGGTCTTATTCGCTCCCCTTTCACAGTAGACGCCTGAAACAACGTTCTAAAGACTGTTGACATCTAGTGGAAGCCTTAGGAAGTGCAATCTGACCCCATTTACTCTGTATATTGGAAAGGCAATCACTTGAAATACTACAAACCTCAGATTTCCCACTTCCTGGTTGGATTGTTCTCAGGTTTTCACCTGCAATATGAGTTCTGTTATACTCACAGACATCATTCAAACAGTTCTAGAAAATTCAGAGTGTTTTCTATCCACGTCTACTAATAATATGCATATCCTAGCTCCTGGGCCTGAGTAGCAGGCAGTTTCCTCTGGGCACGCTTTTCATCCGAACGTGAAAATACTGCCCCCTTGCCCAAAAGAGGTTAACATCAGAAGCCTCCTCCCTTAGTTTGTTTTATTCACTGCTTTAGCACACTCTGCCAACCCTGATGTCCTAGTTGTGTCTGAATCCTGGCTTAGGAAGACCACCAAAAATTCTGAAATTTCCATCCCAACTACAACATTTTCCGCCAAGATAGAACTGCCAAAGGGGGTGGAGTTGCAATCTACTGCAGAGATAGCCTGCAGAGTTCTGTCATGCTATTCAGGTCTGTGCCCAAACAGTTCGAGCTTCTACTTTTAAAAATCCACCTTTCCAGCAATAAGTCTCTCAATGTTGCCACTTGTTATAGACCCCCCTCAGCCCCCAGCTGTGCCCTGGACACCATATGTGAATTAATTGCCCCCCATTTATTTTCAGATTTTGTACTGTTAGGTGACCTAAATTGGGACATGCTTAATAACCTGTTGGGGCTAGGGGGCAGTATTTGCACGGCTGGATAAAAAAATGTACCCGATTTAATCTGGTTACTAATCCTACCCAGTAACTAGAATATGCATATACTTATTATATATGGATAGAAAATACTCTAAAGTTTCTAAAACTGTTTGAATGGTGTCTGTGAGTATAACAGAACTCATTTGGCAGGCAAAACCCTGAGACATTTTCTGACAGGAAGTGGATACCTGATGTGTTGTATTACCTTTAAACCTATGCCATTGAAAAACACAGGGGCTGAGGAATATTTTGGCACTTCCTATTGCTTCCACTAGATGTCACCAGCCTTTACAAAGTGTTTTGAGTCTTCTGGAGGGAGATCTGACCGAACAAGAGCCATGGAACGATGATGGCCCATTAGACACCTGGCGCGCGAGTTCATGTTGGGTACCCTTGTTCCAATACGTTATAAAAGAGAATGCATTCGTCCACCTTGAATATTATTCATGTTCTGGTTAAAAAGGCCCTAATGATTTATGCTATACAACGTTTGACATGTTTGAACGAACGTAAATATATTTTTTCCCCTCGTACATGAAGTGAAGTCCGGCGGGCTTAGATCATGTGCTAACAAGACGGAGATTTTTGGACATAAATGATGAGCTTTTTTGAACAAAACTACATTCGTTATGGACCTGTGATACCTGGAAGTGACATCTGATGAAGAGAATCAAAGGTAATGGATTATTTACATAGTATTTTCGATTTTAGATCTCCCCAACATGACGTCTAGTCTGTATCGCAACGCGTATTTTTCTGGGCGCAGTGCTCAGATTATTGCAAAGTGTGATTTCCCAGTAAGGTTATTTTTAAATCTGGCAAGTTGATTGCATTCAAGAGATGTAAATCTATAATTCTTTAAATGACAATATAATATTTTACCAATGTTTTCTAATTTTAATTATTTAATTTGTGGCGCTGACTTGACTGCCGGTTATTGGAGGGAAACGATTTCCTCAACATCAATGCCATAGTAAAACGCTGTTTTTGGATATAAATATGAACTTGATAGAACTAAAAATGCATGCATTGTCTAACATAATGTCCTAGGAGTGTCATCTAATGGAGATTGTAAAAGGTTAGTGCATCATTTTAGCTGGTTTTATGGTTTTGGTGACCCTGTCTTTGAATTGACAAAACATTACACACAACTCTTGTAAATGTACTGTCCTAACATACTCTAAATTTATGCTTTCGCCGTAAAACCTTTTTGAAATCGTAAAACGTGGTTAGATTAAGGAGATGTTTATCTTTCAAAGGGTGTAAAATAGTTGTATGTTTGAAAAATTTGAATTTTGACATTTATTTGGATTCAAATTTGCCGCTCTTGAAATGCACCTGCTGTTGATGGAGTGCACCACGGGTGGGACGCTTGCGTCCCACCTAGCCCATAGAGGTTAACACCCCGGCCGTCCTACAATCCAAACTAGATGTCCTCAATCTCACACAAATTATCAAGGAACCTACCAGGTACAACCCTAAATCCGTAAACATGGGCACCCTCATAGATATCATCTTTCCCAACCTGCCTTCTAAATACACCTCTGCTGTCTTCAACCAGGATCTCAGTGATCACTGCCTCATTGCCTGCGTCCGTTATGGGTCCGCAGTCAAACGACCACTCCTCATCACTGTCAAACACTCCCTAAAACACTTCAGCGAGCAGGCCTTTCTAATCGACCTGGCCCAGGTATCCTGGAAGGATATTGACCTCATTCCATCAGTAGAGGATGCCTGGTTATTCTTTAAAAGTGCTTTCCTCAGCATCTTAAATAAGCATGCCCCATTCAAAAAATGTAGAACTAAGAACAGATATAGCCCTTGGTTCACTCCAGGCTTGACTGCCCTTGACCAGCACAAAAGAATCCTGTGGCGTACTGCATTAGCATCAAATAGCCCCCGCAATATGCAACTTTTCAGGGAAGTTAGGAACCAATATACACAGGCAGTTAGGAAAGCAAAGGCTAGCTTTTTCAAACAGAAATTTGCATCCTGTAGCACAAACTCCAAAAGGGACACTGTAAAGTCCATGGAGAATAAGAGCACCTCCTCCCAGCTGCCCACTGCACTGAGGCTAGGAAATACTGTCACCACCGATAAATCTACGATAATCGATCATTTCAATAAACATTTTTCAACGACTGGCCATGCTTTCCACCTGGCTACCCCTACCCCGGCCAAAAGCCCTGCACCCCCTACAGCAACTTACCCAAGCCTCCCCCAGTTCTCATTCACCCAAATCCAGATAGCTGATGTTCTGAAAGAGATGCAAAATCTGGACCACTACAAATCAGCTGGGCTAGACAATCTGGACCCTCTCTTTCTAAAATTATCTGCCGAAAAAGTTGCAACCCCTATTACTAGCCTGTTCAAACTCTCTTTCATATCGTCTGAGATCCCTAAAGATTGGAAAGCTACTGCGGTCATCCCCCTCTTCAAAGGGGGACACACTCTAGACCCAAACTGTTACAGACCTATATCTAACCTACCCTGCCTTTCTAAAGTCTTCAAAAGCCAAGTTAACAAACAGATCACCGACCATTTCGAATCCCACCGTACCTTCTCCACTATGCAATCTGGTTTCTGAGCTGGTCACGGGTGCACCTCAGCCAGGCTCAAGGTCCTAAACGATATCATAACCACCATTGATAAAAGACAATACTGTGCAGCCGTCTTCATCGACTTGGCCAAGGCTTTCGACTCAATCACCGCATTCTTATCGGCAGACTCAACAGCCTTGGTTTCTCAAATGACTGCCTCGCCTGGTTCACCAACTACTTGTCAGATAGAGTTCAGTGTGTCAAATCAGAGGGCCTGTTGTCTGGACCTCTGGCAATCTCTATGGGGGTGCCACAGGGTTCAATTCTTGGGCCGACAACTACAAATACCTAGGTGTCTGGTTAGACTGTAAACTCTCCTTCCAGACTCACATTAAGCATCTCCAAGCCAAAATTAAATCTAGAATGTTCTTCCTATTTCGTTGCAAAGCATCCTTCACTCATGCTGCCAAACATACCCTCGTACAACTGACCATCCTACCGATCCTTGGCTTCGGCGATGTCATTTACAAAATAGCCTCCAACACTCTACTCAGAAAATTGGATGTTGTCTATCACAGTGCCATCTGTTTTGTCTCCAAAGCCCCATATACTACCCACCACTGCAACCGGTATGCTATCGTTGGCTGGTCCTCGCTTCATATTCGTTGCTCCAGGTCATCTATAAGTCTTTGCTAGGTAAAGCCTGCACCTTATCTCAGCTCACTGGTCACCATAGCAGCACCCACCCGTAGCACGCGCTCCAGCAGGTATATTTCACTGGTCATCCCCAAAGCCAACACTTCCTTTGGTCGCCTTTCCTTCCAGTTCTCTGCTGCCAATGACTGGAACAAATTGCAAAAATCACTGAAGCTGGAGACTTATATCTCCCTCGCTAACTTTTAGTATCAGCTGTCAGAGCAGCTTACCGATCATTGCACCTGTACACACCCATCTATAAATAGCCCACCCAACTATCTCATCCCCATATTGTTATTTATTTTTTTGCTCCTTTGCACCCCAGTGTCTCTACTTGCACGTACATCTTCTGCACATCTATCACTCCAGTGTTTAATTGCTGAATTGTAAACATTTTCCCATTATGGCCTATTTATTGCCTTACCTCCCTAATCTTACTACATTTGCACACACTGTATATAGATTTTTCTATTGTGTTATTGACTGTACATTTGTTTATCCCATGTGTAACTCTGTGTTGTTTGTGTCGCACTGCTTTGCTTTATCTTGGCCAGGTTGCAGTTGTAAATGAGAACTTGTTCTCAACTGGCCTACCTGGTTAAATAAAGGTGAAATAAAATAAATTAAAAAACTTGGAGACATAGTGGAGAGGTAACGCACGTGCAAGCAGTTGCTTCCGATGCCACTTGATTACACTGCAGGTTCCACGAAGAGGCTCTTGCTGCCAAGGGAATGCCTGACAGCTTGAAATCAGTTTTGGTCACTACAGTGAAAATGGTTAAAGCAAGGCCTCTGAACTCGCATGTATTTTCTGCACTATGCAATAATATGGGCGGCGACCATGCAACACTTTTACAAAATACAGAAGTGCGCTGGTTATCAAGGGGCAAAGTATTGACCCGTTTCTTTTAAATTGAAAGACGAGCTTAAAGTTTTCTTTACTGACCATAATGTTCACTGACTGCTTGCATGATGACGAGTTTCTCACATGACTGGCCTATCTGACTGATGTTTTTTCTCACCTGAATGATCTGAATCTAGGATTACATGGTCTCTCCACAACTATATTTCATGTGCGGGACAAAATTGAGGCTATGATTAAGAAGTTGGAGCTCTTCTCTGTCTGCATTAACAAGGACAACACACAGGTCTTTTCATGATTGTATGATTTTTCTGTGTGCAAATGAACTCAAGCTTACATTCAATATCAAATGTCAAATGGTTGCGCAATTACGCAGGTACTTTCCCGAAACGGATGACACAAACAACTGGATTCGTTATCCTTTTCATGCCCTGCCACCAGTTCACTTAGTGATATCTGAACAAGAGAGCCTCATCGAAATTGCAACAAGCGGTTCTGTGAAAATGTAATTTAATCAGAAGCCACTGCCAGATTTCTGGATTGGGCTGCGCTCAGAGTATCCTGCCTCGGCAAATCATGCTGTTAAGACACTGATGCCCTTTGCAACCACGTACCTATGTGAGAGTGGATTCATGGCCCTCACTAGCATGAAAACGAAACACAGGCACAGACTGTGTGTGGAAAACGATTTAAGACAGAGACTGTCTCCAATACAACCCAACATTGCAGAGTTATGTGCATCCTTTCAAGCACACCCTTCTCATTAACCTGCGGTGAGTTAGTCACAATTTTTGATGAACAAATAAGGTTTTATATGTAAGATGGTTAAATAAAGAGCAAAATTATTGATTGTTATTATATTATTATTTGTGCCCTGGTTCTATAAGAGCTCTTTGTCACTTCCCACGAGCCGGGTTGTGACAAAAACTCACACTCATTGTTATGTTTAATAAATGTATTGTATACTGTGTGTGTGGCAGGCTTATAATGATGGCAAAAAAAATAAAATTTGAGAGTGCGCTGACCCTGGTGCTAGAGGGGGTACGCAGCTGGAGGTTGAATGTTTGAAGGGGTACGGGACTATAAAGTTTGGGAAACACTGACTTAGAGGAACCAAAACAATATGCATCCATGCCAAGTACATTCTACCCAGGCAGGTCTGGACATGTATTCACATAGAGTCAGGATAGGAATGCTGAAATAGAATCAGTTTAGCCTTTTAGATCATAATGAATAAGATTACATAGCCGGGGGGACCTGATCTCTAAGACGGCTAAATTACTTCTTCTGCTTAGTCAGTACCTACTGTATGAAGCCAATGGAAACAGCAGAGTTGTATTTGCTATATACTATGAGATAAGAAGTAGGCCAGGGGAACAGTCTCACTAGCTACGTTTCCATCCAACTGGTGACAGATTTTCAAGTGAATATTCTAAAATCTGTATAAAGAAAATATGTTCATTTTCCCACCAGTGGTGTTTCCAACAAACTGACTTGTTGTGGATAAAAATCAGTGTATGATGAGGTAGTGCACACAAAATGTAGTTTTCCACTTAAGATTTCATGTACTGAATAAAAATCTAAAGTTCAGTGTGTTTCCATCACATTTCCAACTCTACCCTTAGTTTGGTCACAAAAACTGTTGCGTTAAATAGCAAATGTGTCACTCTGGTCATGTCATGTGCACTCTAGCCAACAGCTCACAGATACAGTGCGGGCGACTGCGCAGGTAGGCTAATCTACAGTTGAAGTTGGAAGTTTACATACACCTTAGCCAAATACATAAAAACTCAGTTTTTCACAATCCCTGACATTTAATCATAGTAAAAAATCCCCTGTCTTAGGTCAGTTAGGGTCACCACTTTATTTTAAGAATGTGAAATGTCAGAATAATAGTAAAAATAATGATTTATTTTAGCTTTTATTTCTTTCATCACATTCTCAGTGGGTCAGAAGTTTACATACACTCAATTAGTATTTGGTAGCATTGCCTTTAAATTGTTTAACTTGGGTCAAACGTTTCAGGTAGCCTTCCACAAGCTTCCCACAATAAGTTGGGTGAATTTTGGCCCATTCCTCCTTACAGAGCTGGTGTAACTGAGTCAGGTTTGTAGGCCTCCTTGCTCGCACACACTTTTTCAGTTATTTTTTTGACCTACTTTTGTACCTGTTTCCTCCAGCATCTTCACAAGGTCCTTTGCTGTTGTTCTGGGATTGATTTGCACTTTTCGCACCAAAGTAGGTTCATCTCTAGGAGACAGAAGGCGTCTTCTTCCTGAGCGGTATGACGGATGTGTGGTCCCATGGTGTTTATACTTACGTACTATTGTTTGTACAGATGAACATGGTACCTTCAGGCATTTGGAAATTGCTCCCAAGGATGAACCAGACTTGTGGAGGTCTACAATTTTTTCTCTGAGGTCTTGGCTGATTTCTTTTGATTTTCCCATGGTGTCAAGCAAAGAGGCACTGAGTTTGAAGGTAGGCCTTGAAATACATCCACATGTACACCTCCAATTTACTTAAACTATGTCAATTAGCCTATCAGAAGCTTCTAAAGCCATTACATAATTTTCTGGAATTTTCCAAGCTGCTTAAAGGCACAGTCAATTTAGTGTATAAAACTTCTGACCCACTGGAATTGTGATAGTGAATTATAAGTGAAATGATCTGTCTGTAAACAATTGTTGGAAAAATTACTTGTGTCATGCACAAAGTAGATGTCCTAACTGACTTGCCAAAACTATAGTTTGTTAACAAGAAATTTGTGGAGTGGTTGAAAAATGAGTTTAAATGACTCCAACCTAAGTGTATGTAAACTTCCGACTTCAACTGTACATGATGAGATTATTATGGATAAGAGCAAGAATGTTTTTATTTGTCAAATGGCAGTCAAGCATCGATCATCACGTCACCAGAATCAGACCCTCAATATTTATTGGAAAGGAGCATCAAGATCACTGTGCACTTTCAACACCCTGCGAAGTTCACCATCATTTATTTCATCTGTAGCCTAATAAAGACTGCAGTAATCTACAGTACGTGGTTTCCCGAGTCGTAGTGTGAGGATCACGCTCCGTATCAAATCAAATGTATTTATATAGCCCTTCTTACATCAGCTGATATCTCAAAGTGCTGTACAGAAACCCAGCCTAAAACCCCAAACAGCAAGCAATGCAGGTGTAGAAGCACGGTGGCTAGGAAAAACTCCCTAGATAGGCAAAAACCTAGGAAGAAACCTAGAGAGGAACCAGGCTATGAGGGGTGGCCAGTCCTCTTCTGGCTGTGCCGGGTGGAGATTGTAACAGAACATGGCCAAGATGTTCAAATGTTCATAAATGACCAGCATGGTCAAATAATAATAATCACAGTAGTTGTCGAGGGTGCAACAGGCCAGCATCTCAGGAGTAAATGTCAGTTGACTTTTCATAGCCGATCATTGAAAGTATCTCTACCGCTCCTGCTTTCTCTAGAGAGTTGAAAACAGCAGGTCTGGGACAGGTAGCACGTCCGGTGAACAGGTCGGGTTCCATAGCCGCAGGCAGAACAGTTGAAACTGGAGCAGCAGCATGGCCAGGTACACTGGGGACAGCAAGGAGTCATCATGCCAGGTAGTCCTGAGGCATGGTCCTAGGGTTCAGGTCCTCCTCCAAGAGAGAGAAAGAAAGAAAGAGAGAAAGAGAGAATTAGAGAAAGCATACTTAAATTCACACAGAAGACCGGATAAGACAGGAGAAATACTCCAGATATAACAGACTAACCCTAGCCCCCCGACACATAAACTACTGCAGCATAAATACTGGAGGCTGAGACAGGAGGGGTCAGGAGACACTGTGGCCCCATCCGATGATACCCCCGGACAAGGGGGGGGGGGGGGCATATCATCGTGTGACTTCAAGTTAACTTCAATATGATGCTTATTATATCAATACTTGCACATAAAGGCATTTCCACCTCCATTTCTCGCATTATACATTTGTCAAACAAAAAAATTATCTGTCGGCATTTAAAAAATTGGACCAAAACTTCCTGTTTCCATCCCAGCTGTTGTGATTTTTTTTGTAATACAGTATGACTTTACTCGCATTAAACTGTGGATGGAAACATGGTTATTAACTGATATCCAGCAACACTGACACCAAGCCAGTGAACTTCTCAGATTGTGATGCATCATTTTGATAATGGCTAGCTGGATATGTGTTTTCAATACAGATCACAACACCAAAACTTTGGGTGACAAGGTCATAAGGTTACTTGAACAATACATTTAAACAATGACATCAGAAAATCACAATGCATTGTTATTATTGCTTTCCTATCGTGCTGTTACACAAGAACATGTTTGTAGTATTTGTCACACTTGAGCAATGGCTGTCATTATTTAGACTGCAGTACTTAAACACTGTCCTTGATTGCATACAGTACATAGTGAACATATGGCCTTTGCCAAGAGAGACATTTTCTTAAAAGGACAATGCTGTCAAAACATTTGGCAGTGCTCTCATCATTTTCTATAAGCATTTGAAAATTCATCCGAGACTGTTTGTTTTATGTCTCCCGCAGCTGCTCCCTCTTTGTCTCTCTGTACTAGAAATGACGTCAAGATAGCGATAAAGGTGAGCCTTCCTCGCTGCTTATGGTTTCAGTTTGTTACCATGGAAGCACTCTCCACTTCCTGCCAGAGTAGGGCTTCCTGTGTTCATTCATTTTTTGTGCGTGTGCTCCAGAGGAGTTACTAAGAGGTGTTTACAATACCATATAAGGGGTTTAATGAACAACGAGCTCAGGGCTTTCCCTAAATAAAATAAACATGGTTAAGGACATGGCTGTGATTATCATAAGCATGTCTGTCGTCCTGATGACGAGCTAAGTGAATTCCTTTCATACACGTGAGAATATACAAACGCGTGTGAGTGTACACACACATACACATACATGCACACACGCATGCACACACGCTTCTGTCCCTTTCCAAAACTCTTTTCCGACATTCCAATCTCCACCCATTTGCAAAGCAACGAATTATCCCTACTTAAAACAGGCAAATGTTTAGACAGCTTGACATGTTATTTCAAGAGACTGTGAAATTGTAGCTACAAAACCAGAAAGTGGTCTATCTTGGTCAAAATCTGCTCTTTCATGTGATTGAAAGTGCTCTTTGGCATTGCCATTACATATATAAACACTGGTCGCAAATGATAAACCATGTTTTAGGTGTGTTTTCAAGGGTGTGAGATTCTCTGTGCCTGTCTGTGATGTTCACCAGAGATCTGTGTCATAGGTACTTAGGGCCATCTGTCCTCCCAGCCACCTCCTCTTCCTCTGATAATATAAAACTGCTGAGCAGACAACCATTATGTCATTAAGACAGGCCGTTCTCTCTTTCTCTCTCTCTCTCTCTCTCTCTCTTGCTCTCTCTCGTACTTCAACGCCTAGACAGAGACCTTTGAGCAGGGTGCAGCGGTTTGGCCATGAGTGGGTTTATCATATTTTCCACTGAGGCCAGCCTAGAGAATGTGAAAGCAGTGCATACACAGCAAAGAGCTCGTAGCGAGACTACTTCGAGGTAGACACCCTGGTAAAGAGTCAATGCTGCATCTAAGAATGCTGCAGCGGTGACATTCTATTCTTGCAGCTGTATGCTCTTTTATTATGCTATCTCACATATTTTGGGTTGTTTGCAGAATCCCTGCCCTGCTGTCAGAGAGGGAGGGGCAGACAGGAGAACCTTCCTTCCTCTGCCTGGGCCTCGGCTGCAGTGTGGAGCTGGAGTCAGGCCAGCTCCTTTATATCCAGCCCTGTGCTGTGCTATGTATCAATGACCTCAGCTGTTTCTCCCCACTGTAATGCCATTAAATGACTCATAGTGCCACATTTACTGATGAGGGTGGTAAATGTGGCACTATTCTGGGCAAGAAAAATGCAAATGAATTCGGCATACGGTACTGTACTCAGGCTGCTGAATAGCACCTGTTGGAAGGCAACCAAAACACCACCTGCCTCGCCCTGCCCTTTCAGAAGAGCAGTCCACTATATAAAACACATGATTTGTACAGCAGGCCTGGTCAGCTCGGAGCAGCAGTACACATTACAATTAAGTTAGACAGCTTCCTAATTAGGCAAGGAGCCAGAGTGTCTAACAGAGGTTCAGCCTACACTGAACACGATGTGGTGGGAGTGTTAAGGGCTGGTGTGTAGGTCAGGTTAGGGCCCGTGTCACAGCCAGTAAATGGGAGGATGAGCAACAGGCGAGCAGCCTGTCAACCAGCCACTGATCATTAATTTGTAAAGGCACCCTGTGACTGGCTGTGGCTTTGTAGGCGAGAGGTGGTAGCAGTTAGGCGGGCAGAGTGTAGAGGAGGGCGGATGGGAGCAGGGCCTGTCGAGGTGAAATAAGCTCAGCTCACCATCTTTCTCACCACAGCTGCTAAAGGTCACCGGAGCAACTACATGCCAAGCCAAGCCCTGCTCTTTACTAGAAAGAAACGCCTCCAAATAAAAAGTGTTCAGCACAGTCGCAGAAGAGGCCACCAGCTAATTCTACTGTGAGCGACCACAACACCTTTAGCAGGTGGGGACGTGGAGGACCTCACACAAACTAGAATGTCAAGCCTGAATGTTAACCCAAATTACCATGAGAAGCTCACCTTCACTTTGTGGTACTTTTGAACTTTGCATAAAGGAACAGTAGGCTCCACAGTATACTATCCTACAGTATACTCTGACTATCCTGCCGATCCTTGACTTCGGCGATGTCATTTACAAAATAGCCTCCAACACTATACTCAGAAAACTGGATGTAGTCTATCACAGTGCCATCCGTTTTGTCACCAAAGCCCCACATACTACCCACCACTGCGACCTGTATGCTCTCGTTGGCTGGTCCTCACTACATATCCGTCGCCAAACCCACTGGCTCCAGGTCATCTCTAAGTCTTTGCAAGGTAAAGCCCCACCTTATCTCATCTCACTGGTCACCATAGCAACACTCACCCGTAGCACGCGCTCCAGCAGGTATATTTCACTGGTCATCCCCAAAGCCAACACTTTCTTTGGCCGCCTTTCCTTCCAGTTCTCTGCTGCCAATGACTGGAACAAATTGCAAAAATCACTGAAGCTGGAGACTTATATCTCCCTCTCTAACTTTAAGCATCAGCAGTCAGAGCAGCTTACCGATCACTGTACCTGTACATAGCCAATCTGTAAATAGCACACACAACTACCTCATCCCCATATTGTTATCTATCTTTTTGCTCTTTTGCACCCCAGTATCTCTACTTGCACATCATCATCTGCACATCTATCACTCTAGTGTTAATGGTAAATTGTAATTATTTCACCTCTATGGCCTTTTTATTGCTTTACCTCCCTAATCTTCTACATTTGCACACACTGTATATAGACTTTGTATTGTGTTATTGACTGTACGTTTGTTTATCCTTTGCAGTTGTAAATGAGAACTTGTTCTCAACTGGCCTACCTGGTTAAATAAAGGTGAAATAAATAAATAAATACTGCTCCTATACCCATTTTAAAAGTGAACACGACAAAATCTGATGTGGATCCTTCTCAGAAACATTTGAACTTTCCTTCATCTTTCTATCCCTAGAAATGACACATAGTGATATATCTGTAAAATGTTATTCTCCCACACCTATCACCACTGACAGTTGACAGTTGAATAGTGGCCGCCACATGGTTGTGTTGGTCCACATCCTGTTTATGCTAGGTCTATTTTAACCTTGACCCCTTTGTCATGCGTGGGCATGCTTTAAGGTCAGCTCTGAGAGGTCAGGGCTCATTGATGTGAATGAACAGCTGCCCCCACTGTTCAGCTGACCCTCCATGTGCTGTTCAGTGCAGCTCATTACGGAGGAAGAGAGCCTGAACAGATATCAAAGGTCCCCTCAGCTCACAGCTGCATAAATATCCACCAGGTATTATTTCAAACAGATCACCATTCTTCTCTTTTGAGTGGGCAGAGACAAACAAGAACGGGACAAAAGGCAATGGAATCCCAACAGTAGAAGCCATGAGAACTATATCCGTACACGAGAACCTGAGAGGATTTTAGTTCCGTTCTAATGTTTGTTTGTGCTTCATTACCCAGACGCAGGTTTCGGCCAGGATTTCATCACAAGAGGTTGTTCTCATTGTAGACATAATTCTTATGCAACACGGTATTCACAGAGATGAGTAACCATCAGACACAAAGGAAGACTTCATAAACAGTTGAGTTGAATCAATTATTTTTGTTGTCTTCAAAATGTATCCAATCACCTCGAACAAAGTAATCCTAGAGTTGTAAACAGAAACACAACACAATATAAAGGATGTAACATAATGCCCTTTCATCAATTTTGTTGTTTAGTGAGATGCCAAGGTTTTTCCCATTTGTGCGTCACACGTGAGGTATACAACTGAGGCTGACTGGTCTGACCACAGTTAAAAGTTTGAAAACCGACCAACAGTACTGAACTGCATCCAGAGATTCCTGTATCCCAGAGCCACAGGAATTTCAGTTTGTGGTGGCAGCTGTGGTCTCAGTGAACACACACGGTCTCTGTCTTTCCCTCCTGCTCAGTTTCACTCTCGACTCAAACACACACACACACACACACACACACACACACACACACACACACACACACACACACACACACACACACACACACACACACACACACACACACACACACACACACACACACACACACACACAGTAACATCAGGCCTGCCGTCAGCAGACTCAAAATGTGGAGGCAGAGAAGTTCACCAAGTCAGCGTAAAAACAGAGGGCCTCTTCTGGGAAATTCATCAACCCATGGTTGTAACATTACTGTAAACATCCAGTATGTGTGAATGTCAGAGTTCTCTATCTCTGCTCTCGCTCTCTCTTTGTTCATTTAGTACAACACACATGAGGGTAATATACGTCTACAGTGGCAGGTGAATATGTCACAGGTGTGACTCATTTGCATGTTTAACCGAACAAGATTTTCTATTGGTTAATTGCCTGGTCATGTGACTTGAGCTGCATGTATTTAATTCCCCTGTTGTGTGTTTCTTGGTGCTGCCCATAAGATGTGAATGGAATCTGGAGGCATGCTGGAGCCTAGGTTTTGCCAGAGCATGGGATGTCTTGTTTTGGTAAAAGCACATCGCTAATGGATTTTGTTTGAGCTGAAGTGAGATCTTTAATAAAATGGACGCCTGCCTCCTGGGCTGCATTGCTTCCTGTGACCCTTTCAGTTTTTTGGGTTTGGTTTGTATGTCTGTATTTTAACTAGCATGGTTTTAAAAATAAAGAGGAAGATAAATTCTATTCATGAAAACTTTGGAAACAAAGCAAAGGAATGGAATGGAGAAACTGAAATGTGTTGAAATGGAACATGCCTTAAAATAAACGTTAAACTGTCTTCTGTGTTCTGCCTCTGCTTCCTGATGCCTGCTCAATCCCAGACCTTTCACCTTTCAACTTCGTGACAAATACACAAACTGTAAAGACATCAAATGTACAGGGGGTGCAATTGGGTGTGTGATATTTTCAGCAAATGTATGTCAGCATCTTTTTTTGTCAGATGTGTTTTTGTTTGTTTACGCTATGGGTTTCTCCTAACTGATCAAAAGCCAGAGCAGACAGACAGTTATCACAGTTATGTTATGGTAACACCTGCACCAAGGAATGTCTGCCTGCTAGACGTTTGATGCCACCAATTCTACTCTACCCGATTACATTATCATCCATACATTCTATTGTTTTCTGAGGGGTGACCAAATCAATAGCTCTGGGGTACCCCAGGGTTCAATCACTGGGTCTCTTTACATTTCTCCCCCACATGGACTCACATACTGTATATCATCGGAATAGTTACTTCTCTTATTATGATAGAGGTTTCCCTTATATCTTCTGAGTTCTAGTCCTATTCTCAGCTAAAAGGGTCAATTGAGAGTTTAGTACTGAGAACTGAACCCGAATCAAATGGGAGGACGCTGATCAATGTCTAATCTTTCGGCAATATTCTGCATTATGGGCTTCCTTATTAAAGTGGTATGTCGAGGATTTATTCACTGCTGTACGCCGTGTACCTGCTGGGTAGAGAAGGGCAGCAAGTGGGAGGGTTTGATTATCTGCATCTATCATCATGGAGAAAGAAAGGGGTGAGGGATAGATCTCTACAGTCCTTTGCTATTATCTTCACCATCAACATGGAGGTGCAACCAAGGCTATACATCTGCTGGCTGGAGGTTGGCACAGTTGCTATTTATTGCATTCTAATCAGAGAGCAAAAGCATCCCGCTCTGATAACACGTCAGAGATAAAAGAAGGACCAGATATTTGGTCAAAGTAGATTATTAGTAATTGCTAAAGGACTCCGAACTTCATAGTACTACACAGCACTTTAGCACTTAATGATAAAATTAAACAAATTGCTTCTTCCTCTTAAGTGTTACTCTACTGTACCCCCACCCACAGGTATTAGCTCAAAAAAATGAGCGTCCATAATTTTGCAGACCTCATTACAAGATCACTATAGCAACACACATTACCAATTCCAAAACAGCCATTTCCAAAATGTCCCCAGCTTTGATGCTTCTGCCCTGTAAATAACATCCATCCAGGGACTGTGTTGCAGCATTAGCCTGACATATTCTGAGCAGCAATGCCTTGACATACAGTAGCTTTGTCCTTTCAAGTGCAAGTCTTTCAGGCATTTCCGCATCACCAAGTCATGCCGTTCTGTTCTGAGCAGCCTTCCTTCCCCAATCTGAGAGTGTGTGCTTTAGAACCTGGCGATATAACTGCAGGCGTCAGAGAGCTCGCTGCACATGTTCCACTTGCTTACTGCTCTTATCTCTCTCCAATCTGTCACTCCTTTTCTCTTCTCTACTTCCTCTCATCCTCAGCCTGACTGACAGATAGGGAGATCTCATCTGTCTGTTCTTTCAGCCCTGGGAGCTTCTCTCTCTCTTCTATCATTTTCCCTAGTGGGAAAATGAGCCAGCAGATATACAAGCTAACATATTGCCATTCTATATGATGGGTAAATTGATACTTTATTAAATGTACTTCCTAGCTCTTCTGCTTTTTCATAATGTAACTGTTATCTGATTACCTTAAGAAACAGACTCTCGTACGAAATACAACTCTTATTTGGTACATTTCATTCAATACTCAAAACTCAATATTCTTCAATAAGGATTTGAACACCGACACGGACGATTGGGTCTACTCATTTTGTATTTTTATTTATTACCTAAAAAAGAAAAATGTTCTATCACAAGTCACACTGAAATGTATTGCTTAAGAAAAAAATATATTGATATATTTTTTAGTTTTTTTTGGGAAACATGATTTCCGTTATATTCCATCAAATAGGACATAGGAATTAGTCATTGCTATGTCCCAACCACCTTGTCCCACTTATACAAATGCACAAAGAAATACATCATTCACAGTTACCGTTTTGGTTTCATAAATTAATACAGTCACACATGTGCTACACCGGTCTATAGCTAGAACATTGTAAATTGTATTCTTGACTCTTGTCATTATTTTCAATGGTTGGCTACAAGAAATAACAGGCAACTTAAATGACGTGATCAGAACTCCACCAACAAACTGTTTTTTAAATGCCCTCCCCATCCCCTCTTTTGTCCCATCTCATCCCATGTCATCTTTTAATATTTCGTTTTTTTTGTTTAAATTTCACACATAAGTGAGGCACACACAGAGTATATTTCATACATGTATACAAAATTCTATTAAATTTAGGGGGGAGTAATTTGTCCTTTGAAATGTCTTATCCAAGGAGACAGGAAGTGCATGTTATGTCATCTCACGTCCTCAGAGGACACCTGCCAAGTCAGTCAGGCCACTTTGTTGCCATAGTTGCACATTGCAGTCAAAACTTCCACCTCAGGTACTTTGTTTTGTTAATGTGTTGATTTTCAGCTTGTTGGTGGGCAGGACAGAGTGGAGGATTTGGACAAAGTAGACCAACAAACATGGCAACACAATGGAGAGAAAATGGGAAAACCGATTGAGGAACAAACACATCAATATTAATTCACTCAACGTGCTTACCCCTAAAAACTACAGCTCTCGTGTGGTTACAGACTCTTATATGAATTAATTCATGAATCAAAGGAAATAATTTGTTCATCTTATATCTGACACACTCTGCAAGGGCAACGTTTAAGGCACAGAAGCCTTGACATAAGACTCTACCCTTTAAAAGCACAAACAAGAGATGCCCGAATCCTCAGTGACAATAGCGTTGTGACAAAATACAGGTAAAGAAAGAAACCGTGTCCCCCAGTCCACACCTGTCTTGTTTAGTGAAAGATAAGGCCACTTAAAAAAAGAAGAGGTTCACCAAACAAGGTAATCTCTCACTGCAAACTCTGAGTGCAATCATGGTAGGGTGCTCAGACGTATGTTTCTCCATACAAGTTTGGGTTCGGGGATGTGTATGCTGGTCCGAAGGGTTTCCCTGTTAGTTAGTTCCAAACATGCACCTTGTTGAACACTATGTTATTAAGTAGGCTGCGTGGGGTTATAGTTGGATGCTGCCTGGGTACTTGTCTCTGTGTTGAGGAGATCAGTGTTGGTTGAACTAGCATTCAGGGAGGAAAGTCAGTTGCTCTTTGCTCATGATCATCACAGTCCAGGGAATGTTCAGTTCAGGGTAAGATATGAGTCCAGTCTTCTGTTTTGGTTTGCTTTGAGAATACTTGGAGCAGGACACTGCTGTTGTTTTTCAGAACAGAAAAACCTAACCAACAAAAGCAGCTGATCATTATTCATGCATGTTTTACCTCCTCTTCAAAGCACCCATTTCTCCTCCATTTGTTTTCTTCCAACAACAACAAATCTGGATAATTCACACTTTTTGCATGCAAAGAAAAGTTACTCTTTTCCCCGTCTATCAAAGTCCCATGTAGCAGCAAATCTCTTAGAAAGTCTGTCAAAGGCCTAATCTGATATGTGAGGGAATCCACTGGTGGAGGCACTAGTTGATGAAAGTGGAGACAGGTTCCCTGCTTGGGATTTCTTAGCTTTCTTCCACCTCTCCTTTCCAATAGTAGAACAAGGGCCTTGGTTAAAGTGTGATGTAGGTTCAAAAAGGAATATGGGACATGTGTCTACATCATCTCCATGGTAAGGAATGGAGAGAATCATCTGTACCGAACCTCCATGGTTTGAGTGACAAAAGGGATGAATCAGCCCTCGCAATGAATATACACAAATGTCTCACACACACACACACACACATTTGTGATCCCCACCTATAAGTGAAATAGGTTTGTAAGACACAAGTTGGATTCAATGGGATTTTTTCTCCATTATTTGTTTGTGGCTATATGACCCTAATGAGTGAATGAGCTGATGAATGATTGGATGAATACGTTTGTTAGTTATCAATTTAATGAATGGCTTGACCCAAGCCAAACTGGACTAATGTTTTTTTAAAACAGCAGATGAAAAGTTAAACAGATTTCTTTCCAAATACATTTTTAAATCATGATTTTAAAATCCTCTAAAGCACTCCATTAATATTATCTTTGTTTATTAATTTATGAATTCCTATTAATATCCTACTGTATGTCACTGAGGTTGCTGTTCATGTAATAGTCTGAACTTTAGTCAAATGCCCATTTCCCATGAGTCATTGCTCCTCATATCCTACTTCCTGCACACTCTGACCTGCTGTTCCAAAATCATGAAAAATTGGCAAATCAACGACTACTTTTGAAACTGTCGATGAAAACCTGAATGCTTTGTGAACAATGCTACATAGTTCTTTAGAAAAAAATAAAATAACAATACATTTCAAATGAAAATAAAAAGATAACCCTATAAGTAAAAAGTTGACTCTGGTCGGTGAAGTGGAGACCTAGAATGCCCATTAGAGTAGGCCAGGGATGGCTGGGGCCAGGGGTTCTGTCTGTCCTGTGTAGTTACACCACGGCCCCAGCCACCATCACTCCTGCTCACAAGTCCAGTGTGGATCTCTCTCCAGAGTTCTGCTTGAAAAAAATCTATGAAAAAAACAAAACAAAAACACACCAAAACACCACCATCACCACCATCCAAGTCTGCTATGCTCAGTTCTGTTTTTTTTCTTCTCATAGGCAGTACGTATTTGCAGTCTATATGCATAACTGTAGTCTCGTAAATCCAGACATATCCGTTCCCAGTCTAAATGTCAAAAATCTGTTTCTGTTGTTTATTTCTAATGGTAGGAGGCTGTGGGGGACATGACAAGATGAAAGTCAGCAGGGAGCCTTTTGGTGTGACAGTTGGTTGTCCCACCGAGAGAAGACCATGACCAGCTTTCTTCCCTCTCTCTCTTTTTTTTTTTTTCATGCTCCACACTCGGCTCCAGCCTGTTTTCCACACCTCCGAAACCATCCCCAACTTCCTCTCGCTTAATCCCAGAGTCTGGCTCTCCATTATCCAGCCAATCGGCATCCTCGTCTTTATCATTAAGCCATGACGAACTCGGACTTCATGTCGGCCTTGACGTCGGGCTTCCACACAGAGTCGTCGAAGTCGAGGTCCATGGATCCCTCGCTGGACACACTGCTGTGGCTGTTGCTGCGTCCTGCCTTGCGGTTGGGCAGCCAGTGGTAGGGCGCTCTGGAGTCCCGCCTCGCCTTCCTGCGCAGGCGCTTCTGCTGCATCAGGAGCTGCAGACGCTCCACCTTGCAGCGAGTCGCACGGTTCTCTGTCTGACGCACACGGTCACCTGGAGGAGGGAGGAAAGGAAAGCAGAAGGTCAATGAACAGACCAAACCAACTTTTTTCAAACAGTCATACTTTTCCAGTACCTTTTGATACACCCTGCTTTGCAAGATGTATAAAGTACAGTAAATAAATAAAGCATTGGTAGGAGAGGTTGTATATGTGATGGAGGGGAGAGGGAACAGAGAGCTCTGTTCAGTGTGCATCCAGTGTTATCTAAGGCCAGGCAGAGGAGAAATATACTCAGACTGGCGTGATGGCTATGCTGCGACTCAGACAGAGAGAGACAAAAAGACATGCTGCTGTGGTCATTCTTAAGCGCCTGAAACACACACACACACACGTACAACTAATCACACACCGTGGTTAGTGTCTGGAATGTGTAGTGAAACGCCCCACTGTGTTCTATTAGCCCTGTGTCCTCCTTCACAACCCCCTTAACACTGTTTGGGAGAAAATGACTGGGACAGAAGTCTCCTTGAAATCTCACAATCACAGCGAGAACACACTCACTCATTCTTACACACACACACACACACACACACACACACACACACACACACACACACACACACACACACACACACACACACACCCTCTAATTTCTGCCTATCATATGCAGACACATAACTACGACTGGCAATCCAAATGAGTGCCATTGTCAGAGCTGTGTGACTAAGTCCATTTATAGCTGTTGATGTGCTTATATGAGAGGCTGATCTCCAGGGAGAGGCCTTTGGTTCCATTGTGAATGGCTGCCCACACCACACAACTCAACCTTCATTTCATTTAGAAATATATTCAGGAGCTGGAGAGGAAGACAAGCACAATCTATTAGCTAGGTCCATTAGTATCTGTCTCGGAATGAAAGAATGGCCTAGAATGTCAATAACCTGAAGCCCCCTCTCTCGAAAACACACAAACACGGAGAAACACACAAAGCACATGCACACACACACACACACATATGCACGGGCACACTCATGCACACACAAGTGTGTACACACTAACACACAAACACACACACAGCAGCCGCAGCAGCAGTAGCTTTTAACATGGATCGATGGCAAATGAAAAAGACCTATTGATTAAACCTTAGCTCTAGTGCAGCCATCCATCTCCAGCTGAGGACACTGCTATTGGCTTTCAATAGAAAATGCAAGCGAATGGAAATTGTAAGCGAAGAGAGCTTGGCTTCTTCTTTATGGCTGCAGCATCCTACTCCCAGCTCATTGATCCATCACCCTCCCACTGCCTCCCCTTACCCCTCTACCCCCAGCCCACCACCCCCCTTCATGGGCCAGTCTCCCCAGAGAGGGCTAGGTGGGGCGGAAGGGTGGAGGGGAGGGGCGCGGGCAGTGGAATTACGCCCCACGGGTGATGGGGAATGGGGGAGGCGAGGGGAAGGGATCAGATGTAGCTGGCAGTTTTTCACAATCAATTGTGCCCTCTCTCCTCCTCCTCCTCCTCTTCCCCCATCGGAATGAATTCCTGACTGTGTGTGGGCTTAATTTACCTCTTCCCTTCATTTGCTTATCAGATTGAGCAGAGCGATTCTCTGGCTAGAAATATTCACTACTTCTGGCAATGAATGCTAACTAACTCTCAGCCCTGCTGGAGCCTCAGAAAGAATAGAGCTGAATGGAGGAGCACTGAATTAAATAGTACAAGGTCTATTTTGCACAAGTTATTCTACGTTTTCCTCACTAGATAACACTGTGTGTCTACATGAGGTCCTATGCCACAGGACTATATTTCCTGCCTGGTATATATTATAGGGGGTAACTAGTGGGTTATTGTGTGTTAGGGGCATTGTTCAGCTGCCTGCATGTGAAGTCTATACATTCTGCCAGGGGCTTTGTTCCCCCTGCGCCCCCCCCTCCTCCTCTCCCCATCCTCTCCTTCCCTCTCCTCGGCTAAGTCATTACAGAGCTCCCTTCAATTACACAGAAAAGAAACCCCACCACATGCCCTCTACTTTCTCTCTTTTGCACTCTCTCTCAGAGAGAAAAGGGATTTCTCTCCTCTCCAGCTGCCCTTTATTTATCTCTCTCCCTCCCTCACTCTCTAGTCTAAAGCCACAGACAAACGTGGGGTTGTCTCCTGCACCTCAAAGCTGGTCAGGCGTGGGTCACATAGCTCAAGCCCTGCTTAATGAGGAGTGACTGGCGCCTGGGGCGCGGACTCCTTATAGAACACACACACAGGAGGGAGGGAGAGAGAGAATGATAGAGGTGGATGGGGGCAGGGAGAAAGAACACAAAGGCATAGCGCAAACACTAGCAGGGTGAAACCCTCCACATCTTCCTTATTGTTGGTTTCTCCATTGTCTGACAAACACAGCTCTCTGACGCACTCAGCACAGAGGAGGAAGTAATAACACATATTTTCTTGGAAGCCACCACAGGCAAATATTAGGCAAGGGACCGGTCAGGAGCAGAGAGAACAAGGAACATACAACAGAGGGCATTCGCTCCCTCTCTTTCTTCCTCCTTCCCTCTCTTTCTGTCTGGTTATGCAACCTTCCTGCACCCTGTGCTGCTCCTCCATCAGCACTGTATCGTCTCTATCCGTCCCCCCTTGGAGCGGAGCTGTGTGTGCGTGTGTGTCCTCAGTACACACTTTCACAGGCCCAGTAAAAGCCTACAGTGACTAAAGGCATTGACAGGAGTGCTCTAGTCACAGAGCTGTAGCTGACTGAGCTATGAGGACAAAACCCTCTCCAGCTTCCCCCTGCTGTCCAGCTGCTCAGGGCAGGCCACAGAGGACCACGTACAACATGGTGCAGGGACAGAGGAGCACAGCAGAACAAACCACATGGGAGGGGTGTGGGTGGTAGTAGGGGTAGTATGGAGGGGGGAGGAGGTAGAGACTAACCCAAAAGCCCCTGTGGAATCCCAGAACTCCACCCAGCCAAAAAAACACTCCGCACCCTCTACTGTTTCCGAGAATGACTGCATACACTCCATAAACACACAGGCTACTTTACAGAAAGTACTGCATGCAGGTTGGGGGAGGGGTATCTCAGCTGGGCTGTGGTAGTAGCAACTGACCACCATGTTGCAAGGCAGAGAGAGACCGAGACAGACAGAGACCGAGACAGAGAGAGACAGAGAGAGACCGAGACCGAGACAGAGAGAGACCGAGACCGAGACAGAGAGAGACCGAGAGAGAGAGACCGAGACCGAGAGAGAGAGACCGAGACAGAGAGAGACCGAGACAGAGACAGAGAGAGACCGAGACAGAGAGAGACCGAGACCGAGAGAGAGAGACCGAGACCGAGAGAGAGAGACCGAGACCGAGAGAGAGAGACCGAGACAGAGAGAGACCGAGACAGAGAGAGACCGAGACAGAGAGAGACCGAGACAGAGAGAGAGAAGAAAAGACAGGCTATGTGCGCCCACAAAATGGAGGTGGAAACTGAGCTGCACTTCCTAACCTCCTGCCAAATGTATGACCATATTAGAGACATTATAGAGACATCTATAATATTAGAGACATCTATTGCGTGAAATACCAGTGTGCCATTACAGCAACAAGATTTGTGACCTGTTGCCACAAGAAAAGGGCAACCAGTGAAGAACAAACACCACTGTAAATACAACCCATATTTATTTTCCCTTTTGTACTTTAACTATTTGAACATCGTTACAACACTGTATATAGACATAATATGACATTTGAAATGTCTTAATTCTTTTGGAACTTATGTGAGTGTAATGTTTACTGTACACTTGCATTGTTTATTTTATTGTTTGTTTAGTATCTACTTCACTTTCTTTGGCAATGTTAAAATATGTTTCCCATGCCAATAAAGCCCTAAAATTCAAAGAGAGAGAAAGAGAAAGAGAGAGACTGATCTATGAACAATCAATTTGTCAGTCAGCCTCCTAGAGCCTGGGCCAAGTAGGAGGGCTACAGCAGGACAAATACAGAGGAGATTAAAGGAGCTTTTCCTCGTATTGTTCCCTTATAGATTCCGCTTCATTAACAGTTGTCCAAGTGTTGTTGATTGTTTGTTTGCCTTCATAATTCTTGTGATCTCACGGAAGGAGAGTGTTGTTTGCCGAGCATCAGGGCCCAGTTTTTCAAAAGCTATCTATCTGGATTTCACCTATCCAATAGGATTACATGCATAGAAATATAATTAATAGAATGGAAAAATCATTGACTTGAATGGGGACTCCTGTTCTATTCATTTTATTTCTGATAGCTGAAATCCGAAAAGATCTTTTTTTAAAAACTGGCCCCCGGGGGTTCAGGTAGAGCGTGTGAAGGCTCAAACTGCAGCAAAAATAGCCTGGGTTTAAATACAGGAAGAACCTTGCTTTTTAGAGTCTTGTAGTAAATCCCACCAAGATCTACAGGAGCTGAATGGGACCTGATCCTTGCATCCTCCATTTGTATACAGTGGTGGAGCCCCACCTATTCTAGAGTCACTAAAACTGAAAATGTACTACATTCACACAATTCCCCAATAATAACCTGACACTCTTAGGCCTACTACTCTGAGGAAAGCCAAAGTCATTTTCCAAAACATGACACAGAGCCAACCCTCTGTGGCTTTGCCTTTCCCCCTGTGCTCCTCTCCTCTCCTAGCTATCCATACATCACTGCAGCTACAGGCCCATCCTCCAACACAGACACATGTCATTCCTGGTTGGCTTGGGCCCTGAGCACAGCCCAGAGGGTAAACACAGGCCTGGAGAACACATAGCCCTGCCATCCATCCTAGCCATCCGGAGCCCAAAGAAGAAGACAGAGAGAGGAAGAGGTAGAGGAAACCCAGAGGAAAAGGGCCAAACTGAGGGAGTCAGACCAGTCAAAAGGAGCGAACGTCCCCGTTTTGACAGGCGTTGAAAGGGCATCGACAGCCCTGCAGGGGCACGAGCTCTTAAATGACTTTTAGAGGCAATTAACATTCTCTTCTTTTTTCTCCCTCTCTCGTCGTTAGACAATGAAAGGGCACCTGACGCGGTTGGTTAGCTGGCACTGTTATAGGTCGAGGCTGATAGGTCAGGGATGGGGTTAGATGGCTCGGTTACTGTTGCTCATCAACGTGTGTGTGTTTCACTGGCCGGATGGCTGCTTACATGCTCGCTGACAGCCTGGCGATGCTGGTCAATGAATTATGCATAGTGCCCTGGTGCCCTAGCTTGGTGGGTCAACCATGCAGAAGCACGACAGACAGAGTGAGCAGGGTGACGGATCAGAGCACCTGGTCAGGTCAACACTGATACCCACACACACGTCAGAAACAAGGAGAGGAGACAAACATAGTCCAGAGATGAAGAGAGGACTGAGACAGAGGTTAAATAATAGGGGAGGACCTGGCAAAGAGCTTCCACAGTAGAACAGAGCTAGCGGTTCAGAATTAGCCATGTTGACAATGCTAACGCGAGGCAGTGGCAGACTGCAGAGCGTTAACATTTCAACACAGATTTGTCTTCCAGTAGAATGCACCAACTGCAAAGGCCATTCGCTCTGGGCTGGATTAAACAAGCTGGGAGAGGAATTTATCCATTCCCACCCAATCCCTCTATCTCTAGCTCTCTTTCTCGCTCTCTCTCTTTCGCTCTCTCTTTCGCTCTCTCTTTCTCTCCATGCACACAAAGCTCCACCCTGCCTTCCTCAGCCAGAGCTAGACTAACCTGACCTGACAGATAGTGAGGAGATGGGAGGGAGGGAGGAAGAAACAGGAGGGGGAGGAGAGAAGAGTTACCCCCTACCTTCCTTTTTTTCACAACTCATTTTGTTCCCTTTTTCCCTATCAGTTGAACCAAGCAGCTGCAGAGGGGTGGGTCTTAAAACCAGGTCTAATCCTGAGGCATGGAGGGCTCCCTCACTCCATCTTTTCCTCCCTATTTTTCTCTTTCCTTCTCTCTCCCTTCTTCTCTGCCCTACAATGGCTGAGCCTGGTTCCCTGCATGGAGCCTGGGTCACAGCAGACAGACAAAGGACTGGGCCGGGCAGCAGGCTAGGGGTCCCACTGAGCACAGGAATTCAGCTAACAATTAGCCTAACACCCCCTTCTAAAGCCCTCCCCTCAGAACCTAGCCACAGGCCCTGCTTCTGGCCCTGGGCCTAACAAAGACCTGTACGCAGCAGTCACCACCACCAAAATCAGCCATGCTGCCACCCCACAACCAAAACCAGACTTTTCTAGCTAGTTAGCTAGGCTAGCTTTTCCATCTATCTCCAGATCGATGGATCTTATTCAAAGCCCTCTTCTATCCTCCCGTCTCTGCACATTAACTTGCAGTGGAAAGGGTAAAGGCTCTCTGGAGATAGCAGAGCTATGTGACATTTTCAAGAGGCTGTCTCAACCTGAGGTAACATAACACAGACATTAAAGGTCTGGGAAGGTACTAAGCAGTAAGCATAGGTTATTCCTGTAGTCCAATGGAAGCGGGCTTCTACGAAGAGTTAAGCTGTGAAGTCTTTCACCAGGTGTTGGCTGATAAGACCGTCGTCTCAGGGTTTTACCGGAACAATTAGTCATCTGCCTTCTAAAATGTTCCTCACCAAGCATTCCGAAGTCACGAAGCTAAACGGACAGACAGCTTCCGTCCATACAGAAAAGCCTCAGCTCATTAATTGATAAGCGAGTGGATTCAGCCGGTCGCAGTCTGACTCCAAAGGCATTTATTTAGCCCTTTGTTTTTTTCTGTGAAAGTACAAATGAATCTGTGGGCAGTTAGCAGAGGCCGGATATAAACAACAATCTTATGAAAGGACGTTTAATGTGTGTTGTTTTTTCTTCCTCCCACTGCCCTACAAACACAATGTGCATTCTTTCAATTTTTTTTTTCATAAATCTATCTATTTAAAGTCAAGAGTGAACACAAGCCGCCATTGATGGTGTCCTGGGCTGGACGAGACCAGAGAGAGATGTATTTTACAGATGAGGCTAGTTTTGGACAGCGACTGAGGAAGCAGTGGAACGGCCCATTCACGGGAGAGACGGGGGGGAGAGTGGGACAAAGGAAGAGAGAAAAAGCATGGGATGACGGCTGAGTGGAGGAGTGGAAGAGGGGTAGTGGTGAGGGAAGGGGGCTTCCTGGGTTAAGAAAATAAGCATGTATTATTCAACTGTGCAGAACTTTTTTAAGGGGCTCAATGGGTACTGCAGAGTTCCCTGGATGTTCGGTGAACTTTCGGTCCGTGCTTCGATTAAGTGCTCCATTCTATCGCAATGCCCAGTTACAATACAAGTGCTGATGTCAGTCCTTGTCTACCATGGAACTCATGGTTTCTTTCAAACAAAGAGACCACATAAAACTTTAATCAGAGCCATTCAAAGATCCTCCTCCACTATTCATCTCTACTCAACATGCAACAAGAGCAGACTCATGGAAGAACAGTTCAATTTCCTCTGGTAAGGTTTAAACAAGCAGAGCGTGGACAATGCGCTTCAGCACTAAGACTACCTGACACATGCCTGTGAATGTTATCAGTGGTGAGGATCTGTCCTAGCCTCTGTGTGGAGGGCGGTAATCCCCAGTCCGGCCTATCCCCTCAGCCCAGAGACAAAGAGAAGTCTTTTGCTGCGGCTGGGTCTGCCTGACAACTGAGCCTGATGGAACAGCCCAAGAGGAGCTTCTCCTTCCCCCGTACTCCTCCTCTACTCCGCTCTTCCAACCTCTGCATTCCCTTTATTTCTCTTTCCTTTTGAGCAAGGTTCTGAAAAGTCATTCTGAGAGTTGAAAGAAAAAGCTTGTTTATCATAATTGTGTTTATCAGAACTGGCATCTGATCCAATTGTCTTATCGAGTCCAGAAAAACATGTGGGTATAATAAGTTGAACAGCATTTGAACAGAAACACAACAGCAGAAACAAAGCCGTTGACGAATCCTCTTATGGGCTCTACAACAGACCAGCGGCTCATCTAAATTCCTTAACAAGCTCTTGACTAGAGTCCTTTCAATCACTCTCATCCACAACAACAACATCTGTTGCTCTGCTGCAAGGGGGCTCAAAGACAGTGAAGGGCCTTTTGTGTGTGTGTGTGTGTGTGTGTGTGTGTGTGTGTGTGTGTGTGTGTGTGTGTGTGTGTGTGTGTGTGTGATGTTATCAATGCTCACCAGGGGGCTTGCACATGCGGATCTGGCTCTGGCACTGCACCAGCGGGTGGAGGGGGGATGAGATGGGGTTTCTGGCGGGCACCGAGGTAGCTTTGGCAGAGATGCCGGCGATGCCAGCGGTGGTGGCTGGGGGCGAAGGAGGGGGTGAGGGCGGCGTGGAGGCGGGGGAGGGCGAGCCACACTGGGTCTGGTAGCGGAGCTGGGTGAGGGAGGGGGGCACGCCCTGGTAGTGGCGCGTGGCACTCAGGAGGTCGTTGAGGATCTGCAGGATGGTGCCGATGTCTCGCCTGGGCCGCCCAGTGCTGTCCTGACAGTTAGGATGCAAAGTGCCTGAGGGAGAAAAGGAGACAGAGAGAAAAAGAGAGAGAGAAAAGAGAGATGGAGAAAGTGTTACAAACCACTACAACTCCCCTCAGCTCCAATCTAACCACAGATAAACCCCCCCACCCAGACCCAGTAGGACACAGCAGTAATCTGAGCCGCTGACAGAGTGCTATGCCATAGTGTTAGAGTTAAAGCCTTAGTGTACCGTAATTTCCGGACTATTGGGCGCACCTGAATATAAGCCGCACCCACTGAATTAAAAAAAATATATATTATTTTGAACATAAATAAGCCGCAGATGTCTATAAGCCGCAGGTGCCTACCGGTACATTGAAACAAATGAACTTTACACAGGCTTTAACGAAACACAGCTTGTAACAACAAAAAATTTGCAGTAAGCTTTAGTTGTCTTTTTGCACTGAGTCAATTCCTCACGCTGCTGTTTCCAACGTCTTATCATCGACTCATTAAGACCAAGCTCCCGTGCAGCAGCTCTGTTTCCTTTTCCAACAGCCAGATCAATCGCCTTCAACTTGAAAGCTGCATCATATGCATTTCTCCGTGTCTTTGCCATGATGAGGGTGACAAAATGACTACCGTAATCAGAATGATGGGAAGTTTGAGAGCGCTCGATTTAATCTAAACAGTAAACAAAAAAGTTGTTTGACCTTAACCCGTTTGGCAATGAAATTGGTCTAATGAAAGCTTCATGCCGCCAAAAAACTGAGCATGTCACAGAATGTGTTTATTTTTTTTGAAAAAAAAATTGAAAGCGGGAAAAATCCATATATTAGCCGCGTCCATTGTTTTAAGCCGCGAGGTTCAAAGCGTGGGAAAAACGTTGCGGCTTATAGTTCGGAATTTACGGTAATGCTATTTGCCCTCACTCACCTGAAAAAGTCCCTGAGAAGACCCCAGGAGCGTGGTTGACGAAGCTTTCGATGATGGCACCTGGTTTACGGGAGGAGGAGGAGGAGGAGGAGGAAGAGGAGGAGTGCACTGAAGCACTAGTGTCGTTGCTGGGGCTCTTAGCACAGTTAGCCTGTAGAGGAGAGGAGACGTCGGTCTAACGTTAGAGATAAACCTTCAACAAACCAACACTCTCCCTGCAGTGAGTGATAAGAAATATACAGCCACTCGACAGTAGTTTTTAGTAGTTGCATTATGACCATGAGATGCATGTATGCAATACGTGGTCATGTAAGACACACATGGAACATGCTACTGAAATAGAACTGTTTATCACAAGAGATGAGGTGGCAGTGACTTGAACCCGGTGTTGTAACATTCATGTTATAATTAAGCAATAATGCCCGAGAAGGTGCAGTATATATATATTTTTTTTTTTGGGGGGGGGGGGGGGGGGGCAATATACCAGAGCTAAGGGCTGTTCTTATGCACGACGCAACGTCACAAACCCCCGAGGTGCCTTATTGCTATTATAAACTGGTTACCAACGTAATTAGAGCAGTACAACTAAACATTTTGTCATACCCGTGGTAAATGGTCTGATATACCATGCCTTTCAGCCAATCAGAATTCAGGCCTCAAACCACCCAGTTTATAACAGCCATGTTGTAACAGCGAGTGATGTTGTAAGTAACCCTAATGTAAACCATGTCGTTCCTCGTATAGGGAAGCATAAGACTCAGAAGAAACTGAGTCCTGGGAGCTCCTTTTACTGTCCCTGACAACAGACCTATCTGTTACCTGCCCTGCTCGGCTCTGTGAACTCAAAACCTACAGGAGGAACAGGGGGAGCGAAAAGGGGAGTAGGGGGACATTTCAGAGTGAAGAACTTTCTTTTTTCATTGATCTATGTGGCCTCTAAACTACACCAACCCATATCTGGTTTTGTTTCTGAAAACTCATAGAGTTGACTTCAGGCGAAGAGAGAGAGAGAAGAAAATAACAACCAAGTTGGTGGAAATCAGCTGTCATTAGAGTGACAGATAGCTCCTAGCTCCAGGCTGCAGTGAGAGAGGCCTGCTGACCAGCGAGACGGCTAATGATCAACAAGACAACAACCTACAAAGACTAACTCATTAACTCCTCTCCCTCTTTCTTCCCTCTCTTTCTTTCATCCTTTCGTCTCTCCTGGTCTCTGGCGAGGTAATAATAGTGTGTGCTATGTCCTGGCCCGCCTTTGTGTAAGCGTGGTATGCACTGAGTAATACAGTGCTATAAAGCAGTAGGTAGGTTGATTGGTTGGTTGGTGGGGGTCTTACCTCAGGACAGGGGGCTGCAGTGGGGGTGCTCTGGGGGTCGGAAGCGGGGCTGGGCCGACCCGGGGAGGCCTGGTGGGAGCGACTAAACAGACTGCCGGGCAGCTGGGAGGGACGAGGAGCAGGAGGAGGAGGGGTGCTGCAGTGACTTGAGGGGGCGGAAGAGGAAGAGGGGTACATGGGAGGAGAGGGCTGGTGTGAAGGGGCAGGGGGAAAGGCCGCTGTGCTGGTAGAGGGGAAGGGCACTGGGTGGGCCTGGGACTGGTTAGGATGGGGGCGGGAGTGGGGGTGAGAGTGGTGGTGGTGGGGGGTGGGGGCGCGGGGGTGATGCCCGCTGCTGAACCCTCCAGACGCGCCTGTGGCCTGTCCCATGGTGCCCTCTGTTCCCCCGCGGGCGATGAGCTGCCTGTGCTGTAAGTGCTGCCCTCCAGACTGCTGGGCAGCCAACTGCAGCTGGACAAACATCATGTGATCACCTACTCGCAGCGCCAGGGTCAGAGGAGAGCGGCCAGACAGGAAGTCACTGACCTGGAGACAGGAAGAGGAGGAGTTGAGTCACCTAGTTCATGGACTATAGACTACAAAAACTCATTATATATTGAATGCTTATGCAACATACATTAAATGCATACTAACTACATGTTTAATATACCAGAAATAGGTAGGTCTATACACACCAAGAGAAGGTCTGTTAGCTCTACATCATTGTTTTCCAGGCTTGGGGCTTTGTTAATGAGTTTAACAAAAGCACATGTATGGATGTGAAAGCAGAAAGACAGAACAGTGCATTGAGCTGCATTGAATTGCCCCAGCTGAGAGGCTGGTACGCCAGACTATCCCATCCTGTAATCAATCACTGCCCTGGACACAAACACTGGGCTATTAACATTTGCTGGGGGGGGATGAAAGGAGCTATTGGAAAACTCACAGAACACACACACACACACACACACGCACGCATCTAAACACACATAATCAAGCACGCACACTGGTGCACACATATACACCATGCCCACCCACTCCTGTTTCCAATGCCCCTATAGTCCAGAGTCTGAACCTCGTTCCCAGACATACAAAGGCCACCCTTCTGTTTGGCCCCCGGCCTGAAAAATCAGAACTTCGATACAGGATGCAGCGTAGACCCACTCGCCCCACAGCCTCACACACTCATAATACCCGATTGTTCGGTGGTCTGCGGCAGATCTTGAAGGGCTGCCCATTTTAGGAGCACGAGAATGGGCCCCGGAGCCAAGAATGGAGGCCCTGACCCACTCACTCCAGGCCACACCACAGAGAGCGTTGTCACGACTTGGCCGTAGGACACATTAGTGCCACACTGCTCCTACAATCTCCCTGTTGTCTCACCCTTCCAGGGACCTTGTTACTGCTCTGGTGAAGGGAGAGCATTGACGGGTCAGAGAGTTCATCTCCCCCAGGACACTGAGGTAATGACGTCTCAGGCTCTCCCCAAATAGGAACGGGAGTACAAGAGGCTCTCAGCACTAACACAATGTAACGCTTATTTTCTGTAAGACTTCAACTCAAGAGGGAGGGAGGAGAGTGCGAGAGAGAGAGAAAGACAGAGAGGGGGGAGAGAGCGAGAGAAAGACGAGAGAGAAAGACAAGAAAGAGAGAGGGGAGAGAAAGACGACAAAGTTGAGAAAAAGAAAGCGAGAGAGAGAGAGGAGAGAAAAAGCACAGAGAACAGAAAGAGCGCTCCCTCCAGACCCATATGCCTTTGGAGGGTGCTTGTGTGTGTTGACCTGTTGTTAACCCTCTGAATCACCAGGCTCTGCCCTCCATCATTTTCCTCTTTCTTCAGCTTATTTATTTTTCTATCGACCGCCGGCTATCTGCAGCCACGGTGACCTTTGCACATTGGTATTGACACACAGCGGAGGAGAGGAGCAAAGGAGGGGGAGGGAGGAGGAGGGACGTCACCCAACACAACACCTCTATCTCCCAGCATCTCACAATGAGCCAACACGTAGGAATATACATGCATGATTGTTCACTAGTCCTAATCACATGTCATGTTAATATAGTGGGTGTTTCTCAATATGCATACTACCGTGCTCCAAACTCTCATGCTCCGAGTATATTCTCCGAGGACATTCTCTTGAGTACATTCTTGCGAGGAGGAGTGTGGAGAACGCATAAAACATTACATTTGAGAAGCACTTGCACTCACCCTAACATATTACCTCACACTGCCCTAACATATTACCTCACACTGCATCTCCCCATTCACTGAACCTTCTTCCAGCCAGGACAATTGCAAAAATAGCGACAAATCAAGATATACACAAAGCAAACCTTTTACTTCATAACTAGCTATATGTGAATCGTAATAATGTAGCTAACCAGATAGTTTTAGGTAATTTTTGCCTGTTAAACTAACGTTATGCAAGGCAGATGCCAATTCTTTGTGGGTAGTAGGCTAGCTAACAACTCTTTGTGGCTATCTGGCTAGCTAACAGTAGAAGCTAGCCAGTTAGCCCTATTGACTTACATTGGGCTTGTGATCTATGCACACTACAGTGGGTATTGTAAGCAGGTAAACATGCCAAAATTAACACAGCATGTATTTATTCATGTATCGATATAAATTATGTAGTCAGGCAACATATGAGACGTAAATAGGCAACATTTGATTCCGAAGTTGGAGTGTATTTTCTCTCACTTCAGCTCAAATAATGGCCGACATCGATAACAAGAAATGTTGCATCAATGCATGCTTCAAAATATGTACAAACGGAGTACGCATTTGAGAAGTTCCCTCTGTGCTCCATTTCACGTACTACACCCAGGGACCGACTATGATGGTGACGATGACTAATAAAGCATAATGGTGCTGTTCTTAGTAAGGGCAGGCATGGGAAAGCAGAGGACAAGCACGAGGTGAGATGGCTCTAGTAAACTCCTCACACAAAGGTCACCTGTGAGTCAACCAAGGGGGGGCAGGGAGAAAAGAGAGGGAGGGAGGCGAGGGGGATGGAACAGAAGGAGGGGGTAGTTGATTGTATCCCTGACTGACAGCTGTCAGGAGAATGAGTAGGCAGTTTGCAAAACCCCATCACACACACAAAAGACAACGAGAAACACACACACACACACACACACACACACACACACACACACACACACACACACACACACACACACACACACACACACACACACACACACACACACACACACACACACACACACACACACACACACACACACACACACACACACACACACACACACACACACACACACACACACAGCCCTTGAGGGAGTCAGAGCGCTGTGTTTGATCTGGGTGGAGAAGAGAGAGGGGGATGACACATCAGTGTGGCTTTGCTGAGAGAGAGGAGAGAGAACGAGCGAGAGAGAGGAAGAGCGAGGCATTCCATCTCCCTTTAAAGACTAGTGTGGATTATTCAACAAACACCAAGCTGAGATTCATGATGCGTTCATACTGAGCTCCCAACCCCACATGGCAGACCTCAACTTAGACCGTCATATATGCAAGCTCCGCCTCTTGTTTTCTCTCTCTTTACATCTCACTCCCTTGGTACATTTGTCACTCCTGGCCCTGGCATCTCAGTCGTTGACTCATAAAGCCAAGTCTGATTCTGAAGTTTTCACCCAAACCCCAAGAATGAGTATGTGTGTCACACACACACACACACACACCCACAATGTTCCCATTAGGTAATAACTGAAAAGGCCACAAGCCCACATAAACAAAAGCATTTAGCCACTTAAGCAATGGCTCCAGAACTCTCAGCCTGCCCTTTAAAAACGCTCACTGTCAGGTCTTTGTGGTCCATGCCTTATTTTCCCACCAGAAATAAATGAGGAACCCAAATAAGACCCTGGGCTCGGAATTCCAGCCTGGGCCTGATCAGTCTTTCCGCAACCTCACCTCAGATTGAAAGGGGAAGACAGGACGGGAAATGGGACAGGTTGCAGCTCTGAGCCCGGGGGTGGAGCCAGAGGCTGTGGACTGGAACACCTGAAATAGGTCAGTCTTCGGAGAGATGGGAGGTAACACTAACAGTTAACTGCCAGTGGGTACATGTTGCAGGAGAGGCTGTTCAAACCATCATGTTAAAACATCCATGTCTTAGATAGCGTATCACTACCAAGAAAACCTGTCCGTACACGACTTCTGCTCTCCCGAGACAAGTCAGTATTACATTGATGTCAGGAACAAAAAAATATAGGACTTCTAGAACAAAGCAGACAAAGAGCCTCTCTCAGAATCTTTGAGCCTTTAACCTCCTTCCTCTTTGGTGTCTTTACAAATTCCTAAGCCCTAGGAAGACAGTCGCTCCTGTCAGTCAGGACAACTCAAGTAGAGGAGAATGACAGTGAGCTAGGGCCCCAGTTTTGTTATGTTTAGACAGAAAGGAATGGCCTCCTCATTGTTCCTATTGTCCTGACGCAGCGAGAATGGTATGCGGAGCGAAGACAAACCAGTTGTCCATTTGTCTGACAAAAAGTGTACTCTGATCGGTACATTTCATAGACAATGCTGTGATAAGTCAATGATAGCCTATCAGCTAATTGGGTGTTTGAGAAGGAACAATAGCACTATATGAACAACACCCAGTTCTCTGTTCAGTTCAACCTGACCTCCCACCATCTTGCTCTATCTGCCATTTTGTTTTGTTGTTGGGAGAGTTGCGACCGGGTGGCATTTTGTGTAGCTGTAGCAGCAGGCTTTGGTTGCTATGCAAAGAAGGGAGAATATGATAAGCAGAGACCGGGGAGGAGGGATGGATGGGGGGGATGAAGGAGAGGATATAGAAGGGGGGTGGGGTGTCAGAGAGGTGATGATGAAATATTCAGAGAGTGTGCTTCTGGATGCTTTTCTCTTTTCTTCCTCCACCTCTGGGGCTGACCGGTTTAGTTATTGGGGTCCCTGTGGTTCAAGGAACTCATTTGCAGGCGTTTTTCCTTTGCACACTAAGTGTACTGAGAGACAGGCAGAGAGAAGTGGGGAGGGAGGGAGGGAGGGAGGGAGGGAGGGAGGGAGGGAGGGAGGGAGGGAGGGAGGGAGGGGAGGGAGGGAGGGAGTTGGAAACAGGACTGAGCTGACATTCATGAACAACTGAGCAGAGTTTGCATCAGAGACCAGAGAGGACAGGGATCTGTGGGAGGGTTCAAGCGAAGGAATCACCCTTCTCCTTCAGCTGCATTACAGCTGAGAAGCTCCTGGTCAACCTATCAAACAGCAAGGTGAAGGAGGGAAGGGGAGAGGTGAAATTCAGAAAGCAGCTTATTAACTCACCTATTGACCTAGATGTGTTGATCAAACTGGGAAACAATTGATACACTGTTTGTGCAGACTGGCGCTGGGTTAAGAAGCAATAACATGATTCTCAAAAGATAAGAAAAAAAATCTATGGCGCCTGCACCATGCCCCAAATCCTAAAAGCAGGCCCCATCTTCAAAAGACCCCATCATTGGAGAGATAGCCGTCTGTAATAGTGCCTGATAGGAAAGAGAAAGCAAAGAGGGCGAATGAGAAACAGAAAGCCAGCTGGCCATCAGTGAATTTGATGAACTGGGTGAAAAAAAAGCGACAGAATGGCATAATGACCAGGTTCCTGGTTCCAGCCCTCCACCCCCACTCCATCCCTCCATCCCCCCAGCCCTTTACATTACCTCTGATTCCAGTCAACCACAATGGCTTTGAAGGTTCTAAGGCAACAGACGCAAAGCAATCCACTTAAAAACTGAGTCTATTCGCTCGCCTTGCTGTATCACAGCACCTGCTGCTATTGCGAATGTGTCCCTCTCTAATACACACTCTCTCCACTCTCTGGGCGATCAAAGATGGTGCAACACCAATGCACAAGGCCTATGATTCCAACTGATGAATACATTCCGACCGAGTCTCTGTGATAAGAGGGGGAGAGAGAGAGAGAACGAGGGCCAGGCTTAACCACATGCTGGCTACAACAGGACAGAGAAATGAAAGGAGTGTAGATGAATAAAACAACATTTGGAGTAGATTGAAAGCCCATTTGTTATTTTTCCACAGCACTGAGATGTGGTAGCCGGTACGGTTTGTGTGTATTCTTTGCACACAGGGAGATGGGCTATCTGGGCTATCGGTTTTATCTAACAAGATATTCATGGCCTCCACCGCCTCCCAGACACTAGCCCAGTCAGTCACGATCACCATGCTGCAGGAGCACTTGAAGCACAAAGGTGGCCAGCCGATGAAAAACAATGATCGTCACGACATAATACACACACTACAGTATATTTTCACTGGATACACGCTCAAGAGCTCTTTCGCTCTTACTGTCTCCCACATACAGGAACACACACACAAACAAACAAACAAAATGCACACACACACACACACACACAATAGGACAAAGAAAATATCAGCAAATCCATCTCCCCCATTTCTCAAACACACCTTGACACCCCTCCTCTATGTGCCTGTCTGAATCACAAAGAGATTACACAGGTGCAGAAACACTCCACCAGCTTATTAATGCGTTCTCAGGCTAGGATTTATAGGGAACAAAAACAAATAGTCCCTCTTTTCAATATTGTCTTTCAATCAGTCAATATACAATTAGATTTATACATTCAGCTCCGAATGAATAGCCTTCATTTACGAGGAGAAATTACAATTTTAAAAGCAGGATTCCTGCCTGCATTTAAAAAACGTTGATTTGAAGTAGGAAGACAGCAGGCAGGTTTTATAGATGGGCTGATGCTCTCATATTGACATGGTGACTCAGTCATTTTTTAATTCCATCCACTCCCGAATCCTCAATACAATTAAAGAACAATGATTTCCAGTAGTGTCTGACTGATGAACTACCATCTTGATGAGGTGAGTATTGGGCAGGGGTCTGGAAAAATAAACATATTGACCAATTGCATTGAGCAGTATCGTACACACACACACACACAGGCACAAACAGACACATACACGTGTGCACGCATACACGCACGAGCACCTCACACACATTTTATGTTGTACTTCTAATACCTTATCTAGAAAAGAACAGTAAAATATGACTAACATGAATGGACCATATAGTTAATAGAGCTGTGACAAGACAAGGCCTTATCAGACAGAGCAACCTGCGATAGCAACGCTCCACCACACAGAACACTCCTCTACCTCCTGGTGACCTTTCCCCTCCTCCTCACCCACCCTCCTTCTGCCCATCTCCTTATCTTTGAGTCACGCCTGTCCTTCCAAACATCCTCCCTCTGTGGCTCAGAACAACCTGTACACAACACGCCGCAACACCTTAAAACGAATGGCGTGACTCAGCAAGGCCATCTATACCTCCCTCCAGCCCTGCATTCCCCCTGCCTGGCCCGGCCCGCCATGCTCCCTGGGGGAGTGCAGTGACTGGAAATGACAAGAGGGGTGACCCAGAGGTGACTCATATATTGTCAGATCCCACTATTTGCATCTGTCCGTTTTCAGACACAATAACAATGCTGGGTCTTATTCAGAGACCAGCGTTGGCTGGTGGAGGAGGGTGTTGGGAGGAGGAGGTGAGAAAACGTAGAACAGAAATGTAAGAATGTACTCCTCAGGGACATGGCCAAGACACCGCCTCCCAAAAGACAATATATGTACTTCCTCCAGGACAACATGACAATCTTCTCCTCCCTCCTATCCTTCCAGCTGGGCTATACATTGATTTTGAAATGGCCTCGTAGCACTGTTTCACTCAATGTGGAAAACAGTCATCGGGGAGACCTAAACCTAAAGCTTGACTCTGGGTCATTGTTTTGTACTGGACGGTCAGTCAGATAGGCAGGTTTTGTGGATTTGACTGGGATTTCTGCTTTAAAAGTGGAACAAAAGGGTGAGGTGGGGGAAGGGCAGTGTGTGGGGGATGGTTAGGTTAGGGGGCTTGGTTTCATACAAGCATCAATGAGCAAACACTCACTATAACATACAAAGGACTGGACAATCCTTATTTTCCAAACTAAAACATCAAGGAATAGCAGCTAATGAAGCTGACTATAAGCAGCCATGGTAAATATTACTCTTCATCGACCTAGCATATTTCTCATACACAGACATTACATCACTATACTCTGTCTGTCCAAGCTCGAGGGGCATTTTCTCATTCTTCCACCAACAGAAGAAAGCCTCTTAAATACAGTTTGCTCCACAGACAGACACAATCCCAGGCTCAGCTCAACCTAAGCCTATCTCGGGCAGACAGAGGGTGAAAACCAGCCCAGTCTTGATGGACTGTCAGGAGGTGGTGGCTTAATGCAGCTTAGATGTCAGGAGAAAATTTGCCTGGGAAGTCAAGCAGAGGAATTAAGGGAGCCAGTGCCCTTGACAGAGTCCAGCCTATTCTACCACAGTCAAAATACAGCAGGACATACAGTAGTCGACTGCAGGTGGCAGGCAGGCACTGGGCAGAGAACAAGACTTGCAAACCACAGCACAATCAAATGATAGGGCCATGGATGAGTTCCGATAATTGGCCTCCCTTTCCATAAAACACTTTCTATCCTGCTCCACGGAAGTCTGAAATAGATCTCTCCCGGGAAGCCACCCGACTGGGCAGGGTGCTGAGTACTCCTCCAGAAGCAGACTAGAACCGTTATAAGCTGGGCTTCTATGAACACACTGGACTTCCTGGCACATTACCTGATCTCCAACCCCGACTAGACCACACATATTTGGGGGGAGGGAGGAGGGTGAGGGATGGAGAAGCTTAAGCTACCAATTTTCCGAATGTTACCAGCCAGCCACTGACCTGGCTATTTTGGAATACGGGGGGTATCTGTTAACCTATCAGACACTCTAAGAGCTCAGAGCATTGATTGATTTTTGATAGCCCCCAAGTTGGAGGAGGAAGCGAATGGGAAAGCTTGTGTTGCTATTTTTTTTTTTATCTTACCCGGTATCTGTAATCTCTCCCCAATCTATATCGTCCCATTCCGCCTCATGAATTATAAAGCAGGAATCAATTCTCCCTGATAGAAACACATTAAATCAGTTTTATACTGGCATTCTTATTTTACTGGGTTTTCATTCTTGTCTGTGCATATGAGCCCATTGAATGACTCACCAGGCAATAGTTCCACCAGCTCACATTCTTACAGTAAAGTCTTGGAGACAAGAGGCGCGCTTGATGAAGAAGGAAGTCATACCAAAGTGACTCAAAATGACTATAGGTCTTAACTGCTGTATATGCCCTTTCCTGTTGCCTGCCTGCCCCCCTCGAGAGGAGGAGAGGCGAGGTCAATAGGCCTTGAATACAGAGCTGAGGCCAGTCAGAGTAGAGACTGTTTGAGGTTGGCACTGTTGAATTATGGGAAAGCCTTGACTAGTACAAACAGCAGTCAGTGTGGGCCGCCCAGCGAAGGCGTACCGCATGATGAGAAAGGCGTGCTTCCAGCACACCCAACTCCCACCCACCCACGCACACACACAAACACACTCACTCATCTGTCGTCACCGCTGTGCTGTGCGCAGGCAGGCTAGGCGCTGAGCTCACACAAACACTAACGCCAGGATTTCCAGTGAAAAATATCAGCGGGAGAGAAGCCACACTGAGGTTTTGACTTGCTACTATGCGTTTTACCAGTATGTGTTTTCTGTCCTCAAACTTCATTATCTTGACGTTAGTAGGGAAGTAAAACTTGCTACTTCAATAACACATTCACACAACCCCCAAATATAGGTGTGCTACTGGTCCATTTTATGACAAGGTCTTAACTAACATTAGTAACATATTTTTACTGCAACTATGTGCATCACAGACTTAACACACCTGGAGTCAGTCAGCTGCTGAGACAGTACGTCATCGCTGTTGTCAGTGCCATGGACTCTCTCATCCGCTCTGAGGTTGAGGAGGTCAGATCAGACCTGATCCCTTTACTTTCACTTTTTATCATGTCAGTGACTCACACCAAACCACTGACTCATATTCTTACTGTATTTCAACAGTTCCACAAAGGTACATCAAGTTCACGGGCACTATGTACTCATGCATGCATTCTATGCTTCCAGGAACTATAGGACACTGTTGATCGAAACGCACATCTGTCAGTTTAATCTCTGTTTATGAGTTGAGTCTATCTGTGTTGGCTTCGTGGAGGCAGCTCTCTATGGTGAGGGGAGAGCCAGCCAGGGCTCTGCACGAATGGGGGTTTGACTGAACTCTCAATCAGGCCCATGTTGGGTTGGATTTGCCTGGGCTTGCCTCCACACACACACACACACACACACACACACACACACACACACACACACACACACACACACACACACACACACACACACACACACACACACACACACACACACACACACACACACACACACACACACACACACACACACCGAAGTTGCCAGGAGACCAGAGGGTGTTGGTTATAATATCCACAGTGCCCAGTTTGCTTGTTTAAGAGGCTAACATTAAACATAGAACGAGCCTTGTGTTCATCAGCAACCTCACTCTTATCTTAGCTCTTCTCTAAACTATTTTTGACTGCTCCAGCTTGACATGCAAACAGATCTCATTCACTTTAAAACATCATTCTCCATGTTTTTCCAGGGGCAACCTGTTTAAGTTTCACATTAAACCAGGTGTATTTCAAATCAATGATTTAATCATTGTATGATCTCTAAAGCAGGTATACTAAATGATCTATTAATGAAGGCCACTTAAATAAAATGAGTTGAAAGAGTTCTTACCTGAGTTTCTGTTAAACTCTCCAAAGCTTGCATCACTGACTGTTCTGGTCTTGATGCTTGAGACTTCAAAGAAAGGACAAGGAGAAAAACATGATTTACTTGTAAGCCTAGTAGACAAAGGAGACAGACTTGTGCATTCAAAGATAGGAAGGAGATGAGATCAACACAGACTTAATTACCTACATTAACCTGTCTGATATTAATAACACTTTTATTATCTTGAGGCCAAAAACCCACCTGGGTTTATAGTACAACACACACTGTTAAGGTGTCTGATTATCCTTACCATTAAGCCTGCTTCAACTGTAGGTACAAGTGTTAACTTGCTCCCATCAGATATCCCTAGGTCCTGGAGTTTTCCTGAACTCAGACGCCTGAGGGGGAGAAAAAACACCATATTAGTTTACAGCCAAACTGATATTTTAACTGACTAACTCCTACATTTAGGAACACTTCCGCCTATTTACTGGATAGACATTTCATTTGTCATTCTGAGTGGTCCTTTTCAGGACCTCATCAAGTCAACAAAAAAAAGAAGTGGAAAAAAGTGAATGTCATGTTCAGGTTGATGAATGATAATGTAACCACACAGACCACTAGCATTGTCACTTTAATGTCACTCTTCTTAACCGTGACAGTAGGCTAGTGGAAGCGTTGCTTTGTGAAAAGCCTATCCTACTGTACTGTACAGTGTGAACTAAATGTCACCTCCAGCTGAACAAAGGGAGTCAGCAGCGCCGAAATTCAGCTATTTGGAGAGATGATTAAAAAAGGTACTCGGTTTTAGGGGATGATTTGATTTGGAGGCGATTATTCTAGGGGGATGTGGGATGGTTGTTATTTAAAAGAAAAACACTGCGACAGGGCGATTTGCATCAAATGACAAAGACCTCCTTTATCATACCACAGCTCTTACATTGTCATTTAACGCACGAAAATCTGACTCAATTGAAAACCGACTAAAACAGTTTCAGTTCTCTTTAAATAAAAAAAATGTGCAACACACGATTGTAAAGCGTTGTTAAACTATCGTCATATACTCAAGAGCTCCCCTTTTCAAAATGGCAATTATGTTCTCTCCATTCATTTGGGATTGTCTCCAGGGGGTTTCCTCGTAATAAAACGTGAGCAGAAAACAGTGAATATACGTTCGCTGGTATGCAAGGTGATTGTAGAAAGTTGTGAGTAACAATATATCATGAAAATTGAGAAATTAAATGGATGCCTTGCGTTCGTCTTCACCTAACCTTCACATAACACTAACCATGGAATACAATGGCGCACCCCACTTGCGTATCGATAGCGTCAATTAGATTCTAAACCCAAAGCCTCAGCATAATTGTGTATTTATTTAATATCAAATACAACGGTCAGACGGTAGCTATATAAATTAAGTAAACATGCACCATTGCTCGTATGCATTTCATTCAGCAAATGCATAAATCTTAGCTATTAATAACTTGTCAAATATATTTAATCAGTAATGGTATTTATAATGAACGCTGAAGGAATCAATACAAGTATGCCCCACAAGTTCCTCATCAATAGGCTACTAGTCCAAACCGTGACTGACCCGTTTGCGTTTCCATGCCTAATTCCAATACTGGTAGCACTGGCCAATATCGTCTTCCCTTGAATATAGTGCTGATACCCAACCTATGCAATTCTTGATCTCCACAATGTTCTACCGTTTAAATAAATGCAAAATATTCCTGTATACATCAGAGATTTGAACATAGCAAATACTATATCATGTATACATACATACATACATACATACATACATATGTATGCAGATATACTGACGTTTATAGATGTAGTCTACTCACGTTTCTTTATGTAGAAGGGCGAGTCTTTCTTTTGGTACTTTGAGTCTCTGAGAAAGTCTTCTCTTCAGTCCTTCCACCGTCTCCTCCAGGGGAAGAGCGAGCTCGAAGCGTGTGCCGGTTGTGGAATGGATATACAAATTCATGGAGGGTTCACTCGGTACGGCCTCGCAGGACGGAGCCCCGCGGCTGGTGCAGCTCCGGGCGCTAGGATGTTGGTCCATTCGATAGCCTGTTGTCAGGGGGGAGACAATGCAAGTTGAACGGGGTTGGAGAGAAAGAGCCGACCCTTTACGCACTGTCCCTTGTTGTCAGAGAGAGAAACTGCTTGCATTCAAAAGAGAGAAAGAGGCTCTCTCTCTCTCTTGGTGCCTTTCTTTCTCTGTATGCCGAGAGGTTGAATAAACCCGAGTCCTCGCTCTTCTGATACGACCATGAGAATATTCCCTTTCTCATATAGAGAAAGGCTTTATAGCGCTTTTCTTGTGTATGCAACTTGCTCAAGAGAGGTTCCAACGACTACTCCAAATGTCCCAGGTTTTTAAACGCTTCAGAAGTGAATGAATGCCAAGCAGCAATACAAGTATTTGTTTCACAGGGAATATGCCACGGACAATCAACTACGAAAATAACTATTGCCTTTCTGAGAGAAAATGCGCAACACAGGCTATAGCTTTCTGTCCTTATTATTGTTTTAAATGCATGGGACTGAAAGCTGCCTTGAAGCCAAATACAAGACCTACAGAATGCAAAAGCCTCGTTAGATTAATACTGTATAGCTATCCACTGTGCACCCATGACCACAGCAGCTCGAATGAAAAATCGACAATGAACATTGTCTCAAAGTAGCTCACTTCCACAACGATAAAAAAAATACTCTCACAGTCCGCAGACATTCTACCCAATCACAAGAGAAGTTCTCGAAGACGCTGTTGATCTAAGCCAATGGCAAAAGTAGATTTACACCCACGTGGCGAACAGAGGCCTCCCATTTTCTCTCCCACACCATTTTGTCACAAATAACCAATCGGCTTGAAGGGGGCCAGGCCTTGGCGCGTCAAGCAATAGGATCGTTCCAGCACTCAGGCAACTTTAGCCATTCATAATATATTAGTCACAGAAGATAGCTCTATATGTGGTGGAATTTCAAATCCAATACCGAAGACTGCTGTAATGAAAACATCCTACCTCATATTCTTACATAGATAATGTATGTGGGTAGGCCTTTCAATTTAGGACTATGTTTTATTCTAGGTTATGCAGGCTACAATGGCAACAATGCACGTAGGTTGCACAATGCACTTAAATTGCCACATTGTCCATTTCCTATAAGTATGTCACGAAATGTACTATACATTGTTGCGCAACTTCAGGTTACACACGTTGGGTATCGTCGTCATTACTAATAGTACAGTGCTGACGTCATCTCCTTCCTTCATCTGGCTGCATCCAAAACCATTAAAGTAATCGCGCACAGTATGCAAATTACGCATTAGATGGGGTATTCCCTTCAGGAAGTGCGGTTCTTCATCAGCTCTTTGAGATGTTCTCGGGATAGAATGTACACTGGAGATATACAGGGTTCGGTTCCTACATCATGCAATTCCTACAATCAAATCAGCTTTACAAGAAAAAGAGGCAATATTGACTACTCACTTCGACAGCACATTCTGTGCGTAATTGCGCATTGCCAACTGCTGTGAAACTATCCCCATGTTTATCCACTGACTTCTCTGAATGCACATACTATTTCTTCTGCAACATAAACTCACATACCCTACTTGTCAACTCCTAAATATCACAGACATCAGGTTACTTAAGATAAGAGTATTCTCCAACCCCAGTTTAAAGCCGATCCTGAAAAAGCTAACTTTGACCGAGTCATGGGCTACTACATAGCTTTAAGAGAAAAGTTTAAAACGGGCCGCTTTAACTACTGTAAAAATCGTAGCCTACATAGTAAAGTGCGAAATATGTATTCTATGTAGAGCAAATGTTAACAGAGTTTACTCTAGGAGCTTGATAAAAACAAGATACTCGCTCGCCATCCAGTGGTCAATGGAGGCACTTGGGGAGCCTTAACTTGTCTATTTGTTGTTGAAGGTGTTTATAACACATTTCGAATGAATAGTAGGCTAGTCTACCGGCAATTTCCCTCTGAGTACAGCTGCAGCTGACTGTAAGGTCAGTCTGGATAATGATATAATATCACAGACTCTGCACTTCGCATCTATATAGGAGGTAGGCTAGGCGGTGGGCTAGGCTGTGTGGTCGGCTTATAATTGCATAACATATGGATGCGAGCTGTCATCAGCTGTCCTATAGGTCAATACAAACCACCACATTCACTGTCTGCAGATAACACCAATTCCATTGCCAATATCAATTTCATTATTAAGTCAATTGGCTACATGTAGATGCATAATTTAGAAACTCTTAGAAGTTGGCAGAACTCCATTTGAATGCAATGCATGTAACCAAAACAAACGGTGAGACAATGTATCAATGTCCGCTATCAAATAGGTGCCCCAGGTGGCCTTTTAGAAACATAACAAAGATAAGAGTTACATGTCCAAATCTAACCCACGCAAATTTCTAACCTTTATTCAAAGGTAGGCTATTAAAACTTTAGAATCATCAATGTACATAGTTATCAAATATTCACTAAGACTACTCTTAGGTTTGACATGAGTCCAACGTTTGAATGTAACTTACCAATTATTGTGGCGAGAACTTTAAAGCTTTGCGATAAAGCTTGGGTTTTTCCAACACGTTTCCCCAGCTTTGGCATGTAAATCTTCCCAAACTATGAGAAAGACTGAAGTAGGCTATATCCACATAGGTCAGTAGACTATCCTATCCACTGTGACAGTAAATTCGCAGACAAATGTGTGCGTCTCGACTGTAGTAGTAATGACAGCTCTGTACTCCTCTTGCTCACTGCTTGAGTTCCAATTGTCCTAAAATGCCTGTATGACGTTTACCCACCAGTGTCTTTCGTATTACAAGTGCAATTCGGGAGGCGAGACACCTTTTAAACGAGCCCTCTCAGTTATGGGTGGAGAGTAGACTACGGTTCTTGCTGCGTCAGGATGCCATTTAAGGTAGCCACGGAATTCTTCCTCACATGAGAGTTCGTTTCCAAGATCTGCTGCCTAATTCGTTCTCCACCTTTGGAAATGTGCTTGGGCAAAGCTTTAAATCATGCACGGGATTTTTAGTGTCTGTGATTGCGCATCTATTGTAGTCTAAACAAGGGTAAGGACTTTTATCCCGAAGAACAAAAACATAAATCATATTCAACTGAGTTACGACCTTAACAAAAGGAGCGATTTCAGGAGGGGTGTAACCTTCCACTGACAACAGAAAAAAAACAGAAAAAACATCACTTGGCAACCAGTGCAGGACAACACAATGCATGGATACAGCCTACCTGAATATAAATAAAGGTTTATTTGGCAAGAGACCAGTTCTGCAGTTGATGACTTCCAGGTTGCTCCTCAAACAATGGCAATCCTATGCCAGGAATCATACCTTGACAGTTATTACACATTAATACAAGTGATTCATTGTTCATGTGATAGGCTAAGACCAAGTATTGTACATGTCAGTTTGTGTGCAAACCTATCAGTAAACCCTTACCTGAAGTCCACAAGTAGATGTGATACAGTAAATTGCTATGTAGATTGTAATGTTACATCATAAGTAGTTATATTCATTTGTGTCGTGTGTCAGCACGGTCGCACACTTTACAAAGATGCCAATATAGTTTGAAACACAATGATTTGATAAACCCGATGCCCCTTATTTCCTTGAAGACAGGGGACACAGTCTTGTTGATGCAAGTGAGGTTGAAGTGTTTCAATGATGAACCCATACCCACAGGCAGAGACGTTGCAGAGACGCCTCTAAACGAGTCACAGTCCCAAACATCACAGCATGATGAGTCAGCTTCTCCCAGGACCAGAGAGAGGGAGTTGGGGGGTGAGAGAAAAAGAGAGAAGCGATGAGAGAGGGGGGATGAGAGACCAGCACCACACTGCTGGAGGAGTCTGAGAGATGCACTACATGACCAAAAGTATGTGGACACCTGCTCATTGAACATCTCATTCCAAAATCATGGGTATTAATATGGAGTTGGTCTGCCCTTTGCTGCTATAACAGCTTCCACTCTTCTGGGAAGGCTTTCCACTAGAAGTTGGAACATTACTGCGGGGACTTGCTTCCATTCAGCCACAAGAGCATTAGTGAGGTCGGGCACTGATGTTGGGCGATTAGGCCTGGTTCGCAGTCAGTCTGTGTTTAAATACATCCCAAAGGTGTTCGATGGGGTTGAGTTCAGGGCACTGTGCAGGCCAGTCAAGTTCTCCCCCATCGATATCGCAAGACACTTCTATATGGACCTCGTTTTGTGCAAGGGGGCATTGTCATGCTGAAACAGGAAAGGGCCTTCCCCAAACTGTTGCCACAAAGTTGGAAGCACAGGATAATCTAGAATGCCATTGTATGCTGTAGCATTAAGATTTACCTTCACTGGAATTAAGGGGCCTAGCCCGAACCATGAAAAACAGCCCCATACCATTAGTCCTCCTCCATCAAACTTTACAGTTGGCACTATGCATTTGGGTAGGTAGCGTTCGTCTGCATTCGCCAAAACCAGATTCGTCCGTAGAGCTCACTGCAGAGAAAGCGTTGCCACTGCTCTGAAGTACAATGGCGGTGAGCTTTACACCACTCCAGCCGACGCTTGGCATTGGGCATGGTGATCTTAGGCTTGTGTGCGGCTGCTTGGCCATGGAAACCCATTTCATGTAGCTCCCGGCGAACAGTTATTGTTCTGACGTTGCTTCCAGAGGCAGTTTGGAACTCGGTAGTCAATATAGCAACTGAGGACAGACAATGTTTACGCGCTACGCACTTCAGCACTCGGCTGTCCCGTTCTGTGAGCTTGTGTGGCCTACCACTTCGCAGATGAGCCGTTGTTGCTCCTAGATGTTTCCACTTCACAATAACAGCACTTACAGTTGACAGGGGAAGCTCTAGCAGGGCAGAAAGTTGACAAACTGACTTGTTGGAAAGGTGGCATCCTATGACGGTGCCACGAAAGTCACTGAGCTCTTCAGCAAGGCCATTCTACTGCCAATGTTTGTCTATGGAGATTGTATGGCTGTGTCCTCGATTTTAAACAACTGTCAGCAACAGGTGTGGCTGAAATAGCCAAATCCACTAATTTGAAGGGGTGTCCACATACTTTTATATATGTAGTGTAAGAGAATACATTTATGGCACTGAGCACCACACACACAATATGGTTAAACACTGCTCCTATTGAAGCTGAGGCTATAGGCTACCTCATGATTGCACACACCCACCCGTGCACACACACACATGACTCAGCTTCCTGGCACTGATACATATGTTGGTTGTCCAGTGTTTACAGGACAAAAAAAGGGTTTCATAACAGCCTGTTCTCCTCAGGGGGCAAAAAACATTCTTGGCTGAGAAGCGGGCATTTGTTTTAGAGGGAGTGACACATTCTACCATCGCCCTTTGCTTATTTCTTAAAAGTTTAATCCGTTGGGTGAGGGTGGTTCTAAGCTGGCATATGGAATTGTTTAAAGAAGGTCATACCATACATCATTTAGCTAGAATTTTAGGACCCCTTTAGGTATCTTCCAAAGATATGTGAAGTGATATTTTTTGTTGTTGGCACAAAACTACCTTCACACTTCCATTCATTTGTATGGGTTACCTTTAAATGAGTCCCGTGACACTTGTGGGGGTCGTAGAGCATACTAACAGAGTTACCATATACAGTATACACAGCAACTTCTCACATACTTCTGGACAGGAAAGAGTTTATTGACAAGGGAGCATGAGAGTGGTGTGGGTGGGTTGTAAACATTTCACATTTGATATCAGATGTTTGTGACAGTGAGTATGTTTGTGGGAGTGTGACACTGTGAACGTGTGTCTGTGTGTGTCTGTGTGTGTGTGGGGGGGGGGGGGCCTGTGTGGGCATATGTGTGTGGGTGAACGGCATTCCAGTCCATCAAAGTCACCAGTGGACCGCCCTCGGCTTCGGTGAAAGACACAAGCCGGATTTAAGCGGTTCACGGCTTGTTAATCTCAAGCGATGATATCCTCCTGAATCACACGGCAAGGCAGTGGGACACACCTGCCACAGCCTAATGACACTGTATATAAAGACAGTAAGTGGATACACAGACACAGATGAGTGAGCCTTATAGATTTACGATGTGGGAAGTTAACCAACCTGAGAGTTTAGAGATGAGTCTGAACTTGAGTTATTCAAGTATGTCATAGGTGCACCTGTATACTGGAGGGCAGAATATTGGTATTCAGATCATATAGCCCATGGCAGATCATCAAACCTCTTAGAATACATGGAATTTACCTACAGGAAAGCTCCCACTCACCACTAGAACCAGTTATCTGACCCCCAGGCCTGTTTGAAGAGAGAGCCTGGGAAGTACAGTAGTAGGGCTGGAGGGCTGGGCTGGGGTACAGTCAGGGCTATGATCCCATACCTGCACCAGGAGGAACTCCTTTCAACTGAAGTGGTTCACAGCTCAGTCACAGACGATTGATGACACATCAGTGGTTTTCCAGACGACAGCGCAGAACATGCGATTGAAAAATTGTCAAACGTGCCAACTAGGTTATTCAATGTTCACATTATAAATGGTTAGACTAGTAAGTCAAACACAGTTTCCAGAATAAGTAATCAACCCCATTTGTCATGTTTTAAAAATGTATGTGTACTGTACACTAAAAATCCATACAACAACAAAACAATTCATATATACTCTCGCACTAGTGAGTTTAACTTTGAACCAGAAACCTGGTAGCCTCTTGATGGATATAGTCCAAGCATTTCACCATCAGGCTGACATTTACTCCATACAACATATGGCAGTTATGGTGTATCTTGGCACACTGTTCTTCTGTCTTTCAACTGCCACTGAACAACATTTGAGGTGTCATCACACGATCACAGTCTTGGTCAACACATTCCTAAGTGTCAGTTATAACAGGATAAATGTACATTGTCTACTGTGTAATCAAAGAAACCATTTGTCAATAATAGGTAATTCAACTGTTGAGTAACATGACTAGCTCTTACACCTGGACCAGTGTCTATAGGCAGGTCTGTGTCAATCAGGAAGAGAAGTGTGGAGCTATGAGCTTGGCCCTCCAGGCAGCACTGTCAATGATGGCTATCAAAACATCAATTACCTCACCATCCATGACTAAGAATTCTGACTTGAATTCTAACTATTTGGTTCAGTATGTAGTGTACTGCTGCTACATCATTGGACAAACACCAAGAAATGACTCAAAGCTGGTGGTGTTGTTTTCAGATCATGTCCTGAGCCATAATAATTTATCTTATTTCACAGCACATCCCAGTTCGGAAGGCAGACAGTTGGACACCCTGACTGGCTCCTCAGCCGGACATCACCCCTCCATCCCAGCAGCCACTCTTACAGAGCACAGCCAGATCCAAACGTCGTAAACTTAACACCCCCACAAAGTGGACCTGATAATTGCTGCCTTTTATGGCAGTGGTGTTGTCACATTGAAAGGCACCACAAAAAGACTCCCCGCCCACCCGAGCTCGATAAGAACCTTTATAGCGGTGAAATTGGTCACGCCGGGAGGGTGTTAACTCAATTTGTTTATATGCTTGTTTGGCAGCCAGATGCAGTGTGTCATAGGGACATAGTGTGGACTGGAAAAAGGTTAAACGTCAGTTCATGGAATGGGAAGTGCCCGGCAGAGTAGAACATGGGACACCTTGGCACTGAGGAATGAACTTCTGGTACATCACTCATTTCTTCTGTTAAGTCTTAGTGACTTCTTTGAGACTGGCCTTATGAATATAAATCCCATTAGTTTTACCACACCTTTCCAGCCAGCGGTCATTGACATAATAGACACTGCCATGTTGCTGTTCCTGTGTTTTCTAAAGGAGCAAAGTACATATAATAGGTCAAATCGAAGTGTACAGGTACACACATTTGCAGGTGCAGCAAAATGCTTATATTTCTAGCTTGAACAATGCAGTAATGCCGAGCAATACAAAACAATACATACATAATCCAAAAAGTTAAAAGAAAGAAATTAAGAAATATCAGAACGAGCAATGTCAGAGTCCTGAATATAGACAGTATGGACAGTATATGAATAGAAAAGGTGTGTACAGCAGTAGTTATACAGGATGAGCCTTGACTAGAATACAGTATATACATATAAAGTGGGTAAAACAGTATGTAAACATTAAAGTGAAAAGTGTTCAATGACTATGTACATAGGGCAGCAGTCTCTAAGATGCAGGGTAGAGTACTGGGTGGTAGCCGGCTAGTAACAGTGACTAAGGTTCAGGGCTGAATTAGGCAGTATCAGGGCTGATGCAGATACTGTGCACAGATATACTGTGTACAGTACACAATGATCAGTACAAGATACACCCATTTCCTATCTCGGTCCAAACAAGTTGAGAAACCACCCACTCACCCTCCTCCCACACACATGCATGAACACATCCACACCTACATGCCTGGACTCTGCAGAATCCCCTGGCCACTAATCCTTGATTATCCTGGGCTTAGCGTTGGACTAGCTAGGCTAATTTAATCAGCACTGGACGGGCACTCCTCCCCCTTTTTTCTCTCGCTCTCTTCATGCAGTCTTTATTTACTCCATTTCTCCTCGCAATCTCTCTCTTTCCCTGCATCTCCCCCTCTCATGGTTCTCTCTCAGAGCAGGGGCTCTGCTCTGCAGCGACTGGCTGCAGACCTGCAGCACACTGACAATTCCCCTGTATCCTCTCCTCTCTCCTGGCTGCAGTAATCTAATCATTGATACAGAAGGTCATTATCAGTCACAGGGCCCCGCCTGCCCAGCCAGCCAAGGCTAGCAGAGCAGCCTGATTTCATCTGTGACGTCAGGGGAGTAGAGCGCGCTGGCTGCGGCCTTCTCCCTATCACACGCTTCAAATAGCACACCATCGTCACTGGAGAGAGACGTCATTCATTCCTGTCTCCTTCTGGTTCGGTCCCAGGCTCTCTTTCTCCCCGCCTCCCTCATCCTCCCTGACTTTCCTCTCTCCCTCTGCCAGGTCCTTTCTCTCTCCCCCTTCTCTGATAAAGGGTGGAAAGCTTCAAGTTCCTCGGCGTACACATCACTGACGATCTGAAATGGTCCACCCACACAGACAATGTGGTGAAGAAGGTGCAGCAGCGCCTCTTCATCCTCAGGAGGCTGAAGAAATTTGGCTTGTCACCAAAAACACTCAAACTTTTACAGATGCATAATCGAGAGCATCCTGTCGGGCTGTATCACTGCCTGGTACGGCAACTGCACCGCCCGCAACCGCAGGGCTCTCCAGAGGGTGGTGCGGTCTGCCCAACGCATCACCGGGGGCAAACTACCTGCCCTCCAGGACACCTACAGCACCCGATGTCACAGGAAGGCCAAAAAGATCATCAAGGACAACATCCACCCGAGCCATTGCCTGTTCACCCTGCTATCATCCAGAAGGCGAGGCCAATACAGGTGCATCAAAGCTGGGACCGAGAGACTGAAAAACAGCTTCTATCTCAAGGCCATCAGACTGTTAAATAGCCATCACTAGTCGGCTACCATCCTATATACATAGACTTGGAATCACTGGTCACTTTAATAATGTTTACATACTGCTTTACTCATTTCATATGTATATACCTTATTCTACTGTATTTTAGTCAATGCCACAATGCCGACATTGCTCGTCCTAATACTTATATATTTCTTAATTTCATTATTTTACATGTGTGTGTTGTTGTGAACTGTTAGATATTACTGCACTGTTGGAGCTAGGAACACAAGCATTTTGCTACACCCGCAATAACATCTGCTAAATGTGTGTATGTGACAAATAAAATTTGACTTGATTTGATAACAGCCTAGTGTGGGCTGTAAATCTACAGCTGAGGGTTCATTGCACTCTAGACTGCAGACTGGGAAGTCAGGTGTTTTGAGAATAGTCTAACATTAGCAGGATATGCCAGTAAATTCCACAAAGGGACTGTACTACTGTACAAATAGATGCAAATCAAATGTAGCCATCTTTCCTCACCCGTAACTTCCCCAGTTACATATACATCGCACAAACTGATGACTTACTGCTCTCAATAGATGATTTCTGAGAAGGCATGTACTGAAGATGTTATCCATATGCAGTAACAGCATTTACTCCTGAGAGATTACATTAGAGAAACCAGGAGTGAGTCAGAGCAGCAACTTCAAACTGACCGTCTATATCTACACTATTATATCATATGACTAATGTAGGGGAGACTTGAGAGATCAAAAGGACAGACTTGAGTTCATAAGCAGCCGAAAAGGAATTTGTGGCTCGACTTCTTAACTACCCACTGCCAGAGAAAAGCATCCCGTAGCTATAAAACTTGTGAGGGGAGAATTCTCCACACCAAAGACACTTCTCAATGTTTTATTTCTAGGATTGCATTATTCTCTGAATAATTTATATTAACAGATGTTGCACAAAATCCTCACACTGTCTAGAATAGTCTGGGGAATAAAGACCCTAGTCAAGGTTAATACTGCAGCCTAAGTCCAGCGAGATAGCTATCTGGCTATGTTTAGTCAGGTTGGTGTATTATTTCTGTTGACGTTACTTGATACAGCCAGTCAGCCAAGAAAAACTTCAGAGTTAATTAGTCAGATGTGTCTATTTTTACCGTCCAGTTGACATCTGACATTAACTGCTTGTTAAGGATGTGTTTATCATGCAGGGCTAATATTAGCCAAATTAATTATTTAAGAAAATACTTGGCAAGGGAGTCAGACACCTAATAATGGATAATGTAATACTCCTGGCCTGACAGTATGTTCTCATAGATGCAACACTACATTATTTACTTTGACTGTCAATGAACGATCAGTACCAAGTACCACTTCAAACACACATTTCCATCTTTTATAGCATTTTGGAAAAATCCCCTGAGAATCTATTTGTAGGGAGTTCTGGAATGACCTCCGTCCTTTCCTAACGCACGTGGGGCACTGACCAATGACGGCATTTTGGGGATGCCTGACCGCCCTGGCCGGGGCTGAACACAATCATAACCACTGAAATACAATATGTCCTCTGACAAACAGATAGCTGCAATGGAAAGGGGCAAATTGAACCATATTTGTCCCTGTAGCCCTGTTTGGTCTGACGTATTAGGTCGCTAGGGCACAGGCCATAATATGCAGAGATAAGCAGTGAATGTGGTTTTCAAGACCATGAGGGTGGAAAATCCTAAATGGGCTGACGTCGGGGGGGGGGGGGGAATAGGAGGTTGACGCAGGAGGAAAGATGGATATCATTGGGAATCCTCTATGGAACATTCCCCCTTTTGACAGGGATACATTCTGAAGGACAAGCTGGTGGTGGTCTCTAAGCCTATACCAATCAGCACGTGATAACTGTGATAACTGTATTAACAGCCTTCCTTGTAGCTCAGTTGGTAGAGCATGGTGTTTGCAACGCCAAGGGTTGTGGGTTCGATTCCCACGGGGGGCCAGGAAAAAAAAAATGTATGAAATGTATGCATTCACTACTGTAAGTCGCTCTGGATAAGAGCGTCTGCTAAAATGACTAAAATGTAAAAATGTATTCCTCTGTGCCGGGCCACAGCCACACGACAGGCCGCCGGAGCTGACATTGGTGCCAGCACCACTGTGCCCTGGACTGGAAGTTGTTGGATGGAGGTTGCATGCAGGCGTGAGGAGGACAGAGCTGGAATCTGGGCCCTGTCAGAGCTGGTGTAAGCGTGTTAAAGGAGTTATGCCTGCCTTGGTGGAAACTAGCTCGATGACATATTTTCCAAGTGCTTCAGCAGAGAGGCATGTGATTAGGGAACCACTGAGCACTCAGTCACACAGGGAGAGGAGGGTCACCAAGTTAGCCAGGGGGAGGAGGTGACGTGAGTGACAGACCACACATTGTGGGCAAATTCTGTTTTAAAGTCCACTGAACTTCACTGCTTGTCAAAAGGTTCCAAATAACTCATGAGCCAGAAAAATGAAACAATATACCCAAAAAGGTGTTCCCCCTGGTATCCGTTCCCTTTGGCACTAACCCCCAATAAAAGTTACTTCCAATCATATAACCACATTATACTTGTCTGGACCTACCAGGCTATTAAAAGTACACTGACATGTCTGAGCCATCACTTGACTCTCTTGAGAGTCCTAGATGTCTGTGTGTGTGTGCCTGTGTATTTGTGTGACGCAAGCTTGGGTGTGTGTAACACAAATGCATTCCTTTGTGGTGCTCTGTGTTATGGAAAGAGAGAGAGCAACCAGAACAGCTTAGTACTGTAACCTTGATACAGAGGAAAATGGACAGCTCATATGGGAGTGACTGATGGAGAGTTGGAGGAGAGGGATATAACTGGACAGGAAAGCTCCACACAGCCAAAATATATGACTAAGACAAACGGCTAGTGAACTCAGGCACACTGAACCAGCATGGCTACCACAGCAATCTGCAGTGATACGCCATCCCATCTGGTTTGCGCTTAGTGCGACTAACATTTGTTTTTCAACAGGACAATGACCCAACACACCTCCAGGCTGTGTAAGGGCTATTGGATCAAGAAGGAGAGTGACGGAGTTCTGCATCAGATGACCTGGCCTCCACAATCACCCAACCTCAACCCAACTGAGATAGCTTGGGATGAGTTGGACTGAAGAGTGAAGGAAAAGCAGCCAACAAGTGCTCAGCATATGTGGGAACTCCTTCAAGACTGTTGGAAAAGCAATCCAGGTGAATCTGGTTGAGAGAATGATAAGAGTGTGCAAAGCTGTCCTCAAGGCAAAAGGTGGCTACTTTGAAGAATCTAAAATAAATGATGATTTGTTTAACACTTTTTGGGTTACTACATGATTTCATGTGTTACTTCATAGTGAAGACATCAAAACTATTATTCTACAATGTAGAAAACAGTACAGTGGCTTGCGAAAGTATTCACCTTCTTGGCATTTTTCCTATTTTGTTGCCTTACAACCTGGAATTAAAATTGTTTTTTTTTGGGGGGGGTTGCACGCACCACTTTTCTATTGTTTGTTTTTTAGAATTTTTGGAACAAGTCATTTTTTTCATTTCACTTCACCAATTTGGAATATTTTGTGTATGTCCATTACATGAAATCCAAATTAAAATCTATTTAAATTACAGGCTGTAATGCAACAAAATAGGAAAAACGTCAAGGGGGATGAAATGAGTAGGTGTCCAAACCTTTGACTGGTACTCTCTCTGTGTTTTATTGTAACATACACTGGATTGGTGCAGTGAAATTTGTTGTTTTACAGGGTCAGCCATAGTAGTACGAGGGCCATGGAGAAAATTATGGTTAGTGCCTTGCTCAAGGGCACATTGACATTTTTTCACCTTGTCGGCTCAGGTATTCGAGCCAGCAACCTTTCGGTTACTGACCCAATGCTCTAACTGCTAGGCCACCTGACGCCCTAGAAGAGGCTCTCCCAATGGACCAGGCCACCATGCAGTATAATGGTAGTAATACGCTGTGAATAACATGTAGAATTGACTGTGCGTGATCAGTAATGATAATACATCACAGGATAAAAAGGTTACTAGGACATAGAAAAACATGAAAGTGTTCGCTCATCGCAAAGTCCCCTCTCCCTCCCAACATGATGACATCACTGGCCAAATGGACATGAATGGCTTGGCAAATTAACAACGTTGGGGCAACGTTATATTTTTACCGCTGTTGCAAAGTAATTTTCTACCAACCTATTTATTGACTAAATCTAAATGTACATAGGCCTACTATTTTAGTGGGAGCATGAAAGGACATGCTGCTTGCTCGATGAGCGCTTGCCCCCACTTACACAGTGAATCACACAAGTGTTAGTAAGTGGAGGGGGTTAACACACTTCTAGACCCCTGTGCCCATAGCCTCACCCAGGCACTCCCCAAATCCCTCTAGAATGTGACACCCCTCCTATTGGAATGAAACACTGAAACAAAAACATTGTCAGCAGCCCCAGGAAGAGCCGGGGATATTTTACACATCGACCCCAGCCAAGTCACAACCATGCCTAGACCCAGACAGAGACACACCCTTTCAGCCATTTTGTATTGCACAACGTCAGAGAGGATTCATTAGGCCCTAATCTATGGATTTCACGTGACTGGGAATACAGATATGCATCTGTTGGTTTAAGATACCTTAAAAAAAAGCACCTCACAATGGGCCTCAGGACTTCGTCACGGTATCGCTGTGCATTCAAATTGCAATCGATTAAATGCAATTATGTTCATTGTCCGTAGCTTATGCCTGCCCATACCATAACCCTATCGCCACCATGGGGCATTCAGTTCACAACGTTGACATAAGCAAACCGCTCGACCACACGCGGTCTGCGGTTGTGAGGCCGGTGGACGTACTGCCAAATTCTCTAAAACGATGTTGGTGGCTTATGGTAGAGAAATGCATATTAAATTCTCTGGCAACAGCTCTGGTAGACATTCCTACAGTGAGCATGCCAATTGCATGCTCCCTCATGACATTTGTGGCATTGTGTAGTGACAAAACTGCACATTTTAGTGGCCTTTTGTCCCCAGCACAAGGTGCAACTGTGTAATGATAATTCCATTTAACACAATTCTTGATATGCCAAATCTGTCAGGTGGATGGATTATCTTGGTAAAGGAGAAAATGCTCACTAAGAGGGATGTAAACAAATGTGCACAAAATGAGAGAAATAAGCTTTGGGTGTATGGACAATTTATGGGATCTTTTATTTCAGCTCATGAAATATGGGACCAACACTTGTTGCATTTATGTTTTTGTTAAATGTACATTGCTTTTATACCAATAAAGAGGTCTTACAAACAAGTATCCAGTGCGCCCTTATACCCAGGAGACACTTGAGCGGCTTTAGGGCTGAAAGTAGTCTGTTCATGAGATGACTTATCTACTATATAAACATCATTTGGTCATAGCTACGGTACCATTTATGCAAGATTTTAGTTGTGGGTTAAACGAGATTAGTAAATGAGTCACCATCTATCAGCATAGACTGAAATAGAAGTTCAATAAGCCTGGTGCAGTTAAGGGGGACTGACAAAACGTTTAACCAGCGTATGGCATCATATTATGACATATTGTTGAGCAATGCTATTGCAAAACAAGAACTCTATACCCCTGTTCTCGGCATTCACTTGATTCAGTTTCCTCAGATCTCATTCATATGTCACAGGACAAACCTCAAAATGTCCTCCCCTTCCATCTGTACAATAACTGGAATTCCCAAAAAAGTGACATACCGCTCTAGATGACATCTCGATCCACAGCGTCACCACTAAGAAACTAATATGTAGAGAGTAGTTCACAGCCAACAGACCAGTAAGGGAAGAGAATAGAGTATGCAGGATGTGGAGACTTTAAAAAAATATCCCATGTTAATGGAAACTGGTGTTTCTACTACTGTGAATCACAGGACTGTACTCTGTATACCATTTAGTATAACCTTGCTGAGAATGTGGTTATGACAGTTGTTGAATAAACAGTGCAAGGGGGCCTCTGTCTATCAATGGATACAGTTGAAGTTGGAACTTTACATATACTTAGGTTGGAGTTACTAAAAATCATGTTTCAGCCACTCCACACATTTCTTGTTAACTATAGTTTTGGCAAGTCTGTTAGGACATCTTTGTGCATGACAAGTCATTTTTCCAACAATTGTTTAGACAGATTATTTCACTGTATCACAATTCCAGTGGGTCAGAAGTTAACATACACTAAATTGACTGCCTTTAAACAGCTTGGAAAATGTCATGGCTTTAGAAGCTTCTGATGGGCTAATTAACATCATTTGAGTCAATTGGAGGTGTACTTTTGGATCCATTTCAAGGCCTACCTTCAAACTCAGTGCCTCTTTGCTTGACATCATGGGAATATCAAAAGAAACCAGCCAAGACCTCAGAAAAATAATTGTAGACCTCCACAAGTCTGGTTCATCCTTGGGAGCAATTTCCAAACGCCTGAAGGTACCCTGTTCATCTGTACAAACAATAGTATGCAAGTATAAACACCATGGGACCACACAGCCATCATACTGCTCAGGAAGGAGACGTGTACTGTCTCCTAGAGATAAACCTACTTTGGTGCGAAGTGCAAATCAATCCCAGAACAAACAGCAAAGGACCTTGTGAAGATGCTGGAGGAAACCGGTACAAAAGTATCTATATCCACAGTAAAACGAGTCCTATATCAACATAACCTGAAAGGCCGCTCAGCAAGGAAGAAGCCACTGCTCCAAAACTGCCATAAAAAAGCCAGACTACGGTTTGCAGCTGCACATGAAGACAAAGATCGTACTTTGGAGAAATGTCCTCTGGTCTGATTAAACAAAAATAGAACTGTTTGGCTATAATGACCATTATGTTTGGAGGGAAAAGGGGGAGGCTGGCAAGCCGAAGAACACCATCCCAACCGTGAAGCACGGGGGTGGCAGCATCATGTTGTGGGGTGCTTTGCTGCAGAAGGGGCCGGTGCACTTCACAAAATAGATGGCATCATGAGCGTGGAAAATTATGTGGATATATTGAAGCAACATCAAGACATCAGTCAGGAAGTTAAAGCTTGGTCGCAAATGGGTCTTCCAAATGGACAATGATCCCAAGCATACTTCCAAAGATGTGGCAAAATGGCTTAAGGACAAATAAGTCAAGGTATTGGAGTGGCCATCACAAAGCCCTGACCTCAATCCAGAGAAAATTTGTGGGCAGAACTGAAAAAGCGTGTGCGAGCAAGGAGGCCTACAAACCTGACTCCGTTACACCAGCTCCGTCAGGAGGAATGGGCCAAAATTCACCCAACTTATTGTGGGAAGCTTGTGGAAGGCTACCCAAAACATTTGACCCAAGTTAGATTTAAAGGCAATGCTACCAAATACTAATTGAGTGTATGTAAACTTCTGACCCACTGGGAATGTGATGAAAGAAATAAGCTGAAATAAATCATTCTCTACTATTATTCTGATATTTCACATTCTTAAAATAAAGTGGTGATCCTAACTGACCTAAGACAGGGAATATTTACTTGGATTAAATGTCAGGAATTGTGGAAAAACTGAGTTTAAATGTATTTGGCTAAGGTGTATGTAAACTTCCGACTTCAACTGTACTTGCTCACTAGTAAAAAAAATAATTAGAAGAGGCGAGAGTTGATATCCATAAAACCGGTTGTGGTTGGAGGACTGAAAGTCTTGAGTCAGAACATGATTAGAACTCTGGAGTGCTCCTGTGAAGATGAAACCTATGGTTGAGACCAGAGGCCTGTTTTAAATGGGCAGCACCACAGAAACCTGAGGTAACCATATTGACTCCCAGAACATGTCCACACCGAGAGACAAAGAGGGAGTGATGGAGATCTTTACACGGTCAACATCCCCCCCATTACAGACATTGAGTAACACCAAAGCTAACCACCTGCTGAAAAAATGTGAAACAAAAATCAAGCATACCACTAAAATCAGTATGGACAAAAATAACACTTGATGCCTTCATTAAATTAATTATAACGCTTGAGAAATCACAACATAGCCAACTCAACAAAGGTGATTATAATAGCTACCCTTGGTTAATGGGTTTGTCTCACCACAATAGAACAGACTTTGTTCCATTTGCTACTTGCTGTGACTATGAAAACACTGTCACCAAGTGGCAGAAAGGAGAACTGCATTAACTATAACCACAAAATACGGGAAAAACACATTGTACACAGAATACATCTATGTTTGGTCTCTTTTCCCTTACAAAATATAGCACACAATACCAGTCCTTGAATCCTACATAAAAGGAACAAAAATACAGAATAATTGGCAGGTAGATCCAAATAAATTTATTGGTCATTTCATTCCACTGTACAAAGCAAGCATGAGATCATGCAGTTACTGACTTGACTGGTCCGGGAAACAGTTGGAGAATTTTCATTTCCTTTATACCAACACGCCACCTGGAATAAAGGCGAAAATATGATTACCATAAGTATACAGTCATCCAGCAATAAAAACAGTCTGACATAACATTGGGGTGTGCTAAATCCTTACTGAACCATAGAGATAAAATGGAATAGACTCAGCTTGATCCCCTCGGTCAAGGACACTTGGACCTTTGATATTTTCAGTGGTATTGTTAACAAAACACGTCCCCATAAAGAAAACACAAATAAAAAAAAGACATGTCCAGCCCCTGGTTCGACTGTGATCTTGCAGTTACTCCACTTCTGTTGGTCTAACCCCAAGAAGTTCTGGAAAACGGTTAAAGACCTGGAGAATAAACCCTCCTCCTCACTGCTGCCCATGTCCCTTAAAGTTGATGTGGTTGTTACTGACAAGAAGCACATGGCTGAGCTCGAATCACCACTTCATTAAGTCAGGATTCCTATGCCTCAGCCATGCCTCCTTGCCCGTCCAATATTTCCTCATCTCCCACCCCTTCTAATGCAACTATACCCGATGCTTCTCTTTTTCCCCTGCCCCTCTACAAAGTTTCTCTCTGCAGGCAGTCACCTAGTCCGAGGTGCTAAAGGAGCTCCTGAAACTTGACACCAAAAAACTGCTATTTTTATTGACTTGGCCAAAGCTTTTGATAGTTGGACCATTCCATTCTTGTGGGCTGACTAAGCAGTATTGGTGTCTGAGGGGTCTTTGGCCTGATTTGCTAACTACCTCTCTCAAAGAGTGCAGTGTATGAAGTCAGAACATCTGCCGTCTCAGCCACTGCCTGTCACCAAGGGTGTACCCCAAGGCTCGATCCTAGGCCCCACGCTCTTAATTTACATCAACATAGCTCAGGCAGTAAGAAGCTCTCATCCATTTATATGCAGATGATAGGCTTATACTCAGCTGGCCCCTCCCCAGATTGTGTTAAATGCTCTACAAAGATTTTAGTGCCCAACAAGCTCTCTACCCTTAACCTGTTATAGATAAGAGGCAGTATTTTCACGGCCGGATAAAAAAAAACATACCCGATTTAATCTGATTATTACTCCTGCCCAGAAACTAGAATATGCATATAATTATTAGCTTTGGATAGAAAACACTCCAAAGTATCTAAAACTGTTTGAATGGTGTCTGTGAGTATAACAGAACTCATTTGGCAGGCCAAAACCTGAGAAGATTCCTTACAGGAAGTGCCCTCTTTGACCATTTCTTGGCCTTCTACACTCTCTTTATTGAAAACTGAGGATCCCTGCTGTAACGTGACACTTCCTACGGCTCCCATAGGCTCTCAGAAGGCGGCAAAACGCTGAATGATGCCTTTGCAGGCCCAGGCTGAAAAACAGTAGCGCATTTGGATAGTGGTCGATCTGAGAACAATGAGACTGAGGCGCGTGCACGAGGCGACACCATGTTTTAATTTTTTCGTCTTTGAACAAAAACAGGGTTTCCCGGGCGGAATATTATCGCTTTTTTTATGAGAAAAATCGCATAAAAATTGATTTTAAACAGCGGTTGACATGCTTCGAAGTAGGGTAATGGAATATTTCGAAATCTTTTGTCACGAAATGCGTCGGGCACGTAACCCTTCGGATAGTGTCTTGAACGCACAACAAAACGCCGCTATTTGGATACATCTATGGATTATTTGGAACCAAACCAACATTTGTTATTGAAGTAGAAGTCCCGGGAGTGCATTCTGACGAAGAACAGCAAAGGTAAGCCAATTTTTCTTATAGTAAATCTGACTTTGGTGAGGGCTAAACTTGGTGGGTGTCTAAATAGCTAGCCTGTGATGGCGAGCTATCTACTCAGAATATTGCAAAATGTGCTTTCACCGAAAAGCTATTTTAAAAATCGGACATATCGAGTGCATAGAGGAGTTCTGTATCTATAATTCTTAAAATAATTGTTTTTTTTTTTTGTGAACGTTTATCGTGAGTAATTTAGTAAATTCACCGGAAGTTTGCGGTGGGTATGCTAGTTCTGAACGTCACATGCTAATGTAAAAAGCCGTTTTTTGATATAAATATGAACTTGATTGAACAAAACATGCATGTATTGTATAACAATGTCCTAGGAGTGTCATCTGATGAAGATCAAAGGTTAGTGCTGCATTTAGCTGTGGTTTTGGTTTTTGTGACATTATATGCTAGCTTGAAAAATGGGTGTGATTATTTCTGGCTGGGTACTCTGCTGACATAATCTAATGTTTTGCTGTCGCTGTAAAGCCTTTTTGAAATCGGACAGTGTGGTTAGATAAAGGAGAGTCTTGTCTTTAAAATGCTGTAAAATAGTCATATGTTTGACAAATGGAAGTTTTGGGATTTTCGAGGACTTTGTATTTCGCGCCACGCCCATCATTGGATATTGGAGCAGGTGTTCCGCTAGCGGAACGTCTAGATGTAAGAGGTTAACCTTGTTCTGAACACCTCCAAAACAAAAAGGTCATGTGGTTTGGTAAGAAGAATGCCCCTCTCCCAACAGGTGTGTTTACTACCGCTTGAGGGTTTACAGCTTGAGGTAGTCATCTCATACAAGTACTTGGGAGTACGGCTCGAAGGTACACTGTCCTTCTCTCAGCGCATCTCAAAGCTGCAGGCTAAGATTAAATCTAGATTTGGAACGCTCTATCGTAATCGCTCCTCTTTCACCCCAGCTGCCAAACTAACCCTGATTCAGATGACCATGCTAGATTACGGCATTTATAGATTGGCAGGTAAGGGTGCTCTCAAGTGGCTAGATATTCTTTACCATTCAGCCATCAGATGTGCCACCAATGCTCCTTATAGGACACATCACTACACTCTATACTCCTCTGTAAACTGGTCTTCTCTGTATACCCATTGCAAGACCCACTGGTTGATGCGTATTTATAAAACCCTCTTAGGGCTCACTCCACGCCCATCTGTGATACCTACTGCAGCCCTCGTCCTCCACATACAACACCCGTTCTGCCAGTCACATTCTGTTAAAGGTCCCCAAAGCGCACACATCCCTGAATCGCTCATCTTTTCAGTTCACTGAAAATTGATTGTCAGATCCCTCCTGATGACCCGGTTGGATCAGCCAATGAAGTAGAAAGTCCAACCCAGTTGACTACATTAAAACGTTATAATCCTTCAATGGCGCTACCCATGCCAATAAAACCTTTTTGCTACCAGAGGCCTCTATCATTCTTTATGGTCCCACCTAGTTGACTACTTCAAAATGGTGAAAGTACTCAATAGCGCTGCCCATGCTGAAACAAGCTCTGAACTCACTTGCGTGAGATCAGTGATCAAGTCATGGAAATCTCTCCTTCAAACAGAACGCATGATGGCAATTCTGTTAGCCAATGTCAAAGCTTGGTGACAAGATCTACCCTGCACTGAATGGCTGAAATGTGCATAACTCGTCATCACCCATTAAGTCACTATGGGTTGTCTGCTTTCATAAAAAAATAGCTGGTAGGCAATTAGCTCAGCAACTGTAAGCCTTTAAAATACACACTGATCGCTTCAAAGGTGGATATGAGCAAGGATTGGATGCATTTTAAAGCTTTTCCAACAGCGTCTAGGTCAGATGTGAAGCTCATTCTCTACACTTCTACCACCTCACAGAGGTACATGGTTGCAATACGTACCACAGAGACCAGTCGCGCGGCCTACTCCAGGGCTTTGACGATTGCCTCGTTGGCGTCTATGTTGATCTGGACCTCAGCCCTGGCAGCCTCGTCAGACACAGACGCCATTTCAGACTGGGCCTTCTCCAAGTTGACCTTGGCAGCCTAAAAATCAGAGAGGTCAGATACACAACAACCATATCCATACTACGAAGTGCTGGACATCATGCATACTAAATATGCTAGCACAGTACCAGTCTATTTTTTTACATTCAACTAAATAACCAATTAAGGCTAATAGGGATGCGTTTACACAGGCAGCCGAAATGTTTCATCATTGGTCTTTTGACCAATCAATTCAACTCTTGCCAATAATTGGGCAAAAGAACTGGGCTGCATGAGTAAACACAGCCTTAGACAAGGGTCAGAGCTAGGCGGCAGGTCCCTGTAAGCATAGTTTGGGGAAACACTGCTTCATAATCCAATCCTGTACAGATAAATCTTTGCGCAAAGAACATAGTACAAAAAAAGGACAGCCTGTTCTTTATGCTTCTGCCAGGCAAAACAAACTATTTTCAGTGGGTTTGATCCTAAATGAAATTGAAGTGGTATCAATAACTCATTGTTCTAGGTTATATGTAGGGGTAATGACTATTCTAATTAATAGGTGTCTTTATGTGGATAGTCTAGTGAAAACATAAACTGGCTTAATTTTGTTTGGGGAGATTTTTTTTTTTTTTAATAACTCAATTACTGGATGCAATGTAGTAGTCTAGCTTACGGTAGGTAATTTGGACTATGAAACTGAACTAGGCCTATGGGCTTGTTTCAGATCTCCATCCCTGACCTAATCCATCAAGTTAGGTGTGATTACTACCATTCATTCAACATGCCTTGTCATTGGTGAACTGACTATTATCACATCATTAGCAGCCGATTGTTGACATTTGCCAATTTTACAAATATTCCAAAAACATGCTCCCTGTTTGCAACAAGGCACTATAGTAATATTGCATAAAAACAAAGCAAATCACTTTTTTTCTTCCATGAATACCAAGCATTATCGGATTTGCCCCAAAAGTACAACATTACTGAGTACCGCTCCATATTTTCAGGCACGGTGGTGACTACATCATGTTATGGGTATGCTTGTAATCGTTAAGGACTAGGGAATTTATCCAGGACAAAAAAGAAATGGAGATAAACACAGGCAAAATCCTAAAGGAAAACCTGGTTCGGTCTGATTTCCACCAGACACTGGGACATTAAATTCACCTTTCAGCAGGACAATAACCAAAAACACAAGGACAAATCTATACTGGAGTTGCTTACCAAGAAGACGGTGAATGTTACCGAGTGGCTAAGTTTTACTAGATCAAAGTGTGCCTTTGGAAAATTTGTAGTAAACATACCTTTGACAAGATATTCTAAATATTAATTTATAGTGTCAACGTTTTTATTTAGGTCCTTGAACTGCACAACAGGCAATAAGCGTGAACAAAAAAATATATGAATAGAATCAAAGCCGTGGGGGTGTCTACTAGGACAATATGGGATTGTTTTAAGATAGCTAAATGATCGATGGTATGACTATTGGAATTAGAATTTTAGGACGCCTTAAAAAGTATCAGAACTGTTTTTATTTGATGAAACATTGAATTTGGCCTTAGTGCTATTCGCCCATAGAAACCTTGAATAACAGCTTCATGCATGGATACATTTTTTTTTTTTTTTTAATGGTTTGTTCTGAAGTGTCTGTCCTATAGCTGAGAGATAAGGATCACTATTTGTATTTATTTAGACTAGCATTTAACCCCTTATTTTAAACATTAAAATATCTCCATATATAAACTCAGCAAAAAAAAGAAAATGTCCTCTCACTGTCAACTGCGTTAATTTTCAGCAAACTTAACGTGTGCCCAATCTATTCGGACACTACATTCAGAACTTGGCAGATCGGCTGTACCGACTACAAAACGAGTCCCATGATGCTTGTGGGGGTCATAGAGCACTATCGTGAGGTTCTCAGACATCGTGTTCATGGGAGCTACATCTTTCCATTTGTGGGCCAAACCTTTCGGACTCTACAGACTTTTGTGAGAACACCGCACTAGTTCTGTCACACTTCACCGCAGACACGGAAGGGCAACGTCGGCAGATGTGGTGGATTGAGACGCAGCCCATGCAAAAAAATCTTTCAAACTGACAAGATTGATGGGGATTCTTTTATTATGCCAATTAGATTCCCGCGGAGAGCAGACAGCGACTCTAGGGGGCTAATATTCTATTTTATTTTGTTTATTTTAAAGGTAGGAAAATCTGATTTTTTGTGAAGTACAGTATCAGCAGAACAGCTCTCTGCCATGTCTGTTTCCATCCGTGCAGCAACGTGCACTGAACTATCGCAACACCACATTTCCTTTCTCGACAATGCGCTCGCACCTACTGTTGCAGAGATTAAGTGCTCACAAGAAAGCATTCTCTTAGTTGACTAAACGTCGTAGCTAACTACTTCATCGTAATGATGCCTTAGCGAAGGAGACTACTACAAAAGTGGTTGTGCTCGACTAAGACCCAATTATGGAAAAAGTATTTAGCGAAAGGCTCGTTGTCCATTATCCCTATCTATTTTCATCACAGTGGTATAAATGGACGAAGTGGAACTCGAGGGAGCAAAACAGTATTAAGACTGGGGGGGGCAGGAGGGTAAAGCTAGAGATTTTTTCTCCTCGCCAAAGTCTTCCGATTGGCTCAGTTCCAACTTCAGAGACAGTTGGGTCAAAAACCACAAGGTGCCAACGAGAAGACTATTTTAGGGCAGTTTCTCATTCCAGCGTACTTTAACCTAAAATTGTGTGTGTGTGTATGTTGGCAGGTCTGGAAGAGAGAGACTAGCATTGCAAATTCACATTGCCTCTTTCCTGTGAAAGGCCCATTTGTTACAGTAGCGATTACAGCGTAGAAATGCCAAACATAGCTGGGAGTTAAAGGTCTCCCAGTGGGAACTTGGCACATCTGCTATAACTCAACAGTGACTGACCTTTCCTGCCTTATTAACAGCAGGGTTTCTCCTGTGCATTGTTCACAGAGGAAGAAAAAAAAAGTCATCCATTTCTTTGGAGTCAACTTGACAGTGTGTGCCCTTCTCGGACAGGGTCAGAGAGAAAGAGGGAGCTCCTCTACGATGAACGTTTAGTCGGCTGATGGGGCTGCGAGTAATAAAGAGCAACATGGCCTTAGGGACAATTCACACAAATACATATTTAGACTGACATTTGAGCCAATGCTGTGCGGAATTCTGTTGAGTAAGGGATTTGGTCATTTCATGGAAGGTTTCCTTTTACAAAACTAAGGTCTGACTGAGCAGAGCTGCATACAGTTAACATCTTTATAAAAGGTTGGGTTTCAATCAATGACTGGCATCATTCAGCCAATGCAGTCAATCACAACTCTAGCCTAGCTTTTCAGAGAACAAAGCAATCCTAATGTAGAGGATGGGAAATGTTCATGCAATTGTTATTGCTCTGATGAAGAGCATCTTGTGATTGCTCTGGTTCAATGATTTAAGGGCATTCTGCTCCCATTGGCGCAGGAAACATAAGTAGCCCTCCGCGGCCCTTCTTCCTGCCCAGCTCTAACACACTACACCAGGTGTGTAACCATTAGCCAAACAGTTGAAAAAAAGAACACGACAAATTCAGGTAGGTCCATCAGTTGTTTGCTTCCATTAAATAAATGTTTTGAGACAGAATTGAATACGTCCCAGGGGTGTAATCATTCCGCCGATGCTTTTGCAAAATATTTTGTCTGTTGCAAAACGTTTAGCAACAGAAACCGTTTACTCCAAAAGGAAAACACAAATGAGAGTTTCTATTTGAAAAATTCAGGTAGGAACCTCCGTTTCGTTCTGGTTCTTAAAATGGTAAACGGTTCCCGTAACGAACACACCCCAGTCCAACTAGACAACAATGATTTGTTTATTACTAGAAATCAGGTGTGATGCGGTGGCCTGCCCACGCTGTGGCCTGCCCACCTGTTGCCATAGAGATAATAAATAGGTTTATGAGTGGGTGCTGGGTACTTACAGCCACATCCAGCTGGTCCAGGGGGAAAGCCTCTTCAGCCAGCAGCTGCACCGATGAGTCTGCGTTCACTGTGATTGACCCGCTGCTCACTGAAAAACAGACCAAATTTGAGTAAAGCAACCCATTTCATTCAGCCACCCCACCAATCATACCAGGCCGACTCTTCTCTGTATGCATCAATGATGTCGCTCTTGCTGCTGGTGATTCTCGGATCCACCTCGACGCACACGACACCATTATGTATACTTCTGGCCCTTCTTTGGACACGTAACTAACCTCCAGATGAGCTTCAATGCCATACAATTCTCCTTCCATTGCCTCCAACTGCTCTTAAAATGCAAGTAAAGCTAAATGCATGCTCTTCAACCGATCACTGCCCGCACCTGTCCACCCATCCAGCATCACTACTCTGGATGGTTCTGACTTAAAATATGTGCACAACTACAAATACCTAGGTGTCTGGTTAGACTGTAAACTCTCCTTCCAGACACACATTAAGCATCTCCAATCCAAAATTAAATCTAGAATCGGCTTCCCATTTCGCAATAAAGCATCCTTCACTCATACTGCCAAACATACCCTCGTAAAACTGACCATCCTACCGATCCTCGACGATGTCATTATCAAAATAGCCTCCAACACTCTACTCAACAAATTGGATGCAGTCTATCACAGTGCCATCCGTTTTGTCACCAAAGCCCCATACACTACCCACCATTGCGACCTGTATGCTCTCGTTGGCTGGCCATCGCTTCATACTCGTCGCCAAACCCACTGGCTCCAGGTCATCTACAAGTCTCGCCTTATCTCAGCTCACTGGTCACCATAGCAGCACCCACCCGTAGCACGCACGCCAGCAGGTATATCTCACTAGTCACCCCCAAAGCCAATTCCTACTTTAGCCGCCTTTCCTTCCAGTTCTCTGCTGCCAATGACTGGAACGAACTACAAAAAAAAATAATATATATATAAAAAAATAAAATCACTGAAGCTGGAGACATATCTCCCTCACTAGCTTTAAGCACCAGCTGTCAGAGCAGCTCACAGATCACTGCTCCTGTACATAGCCCATCCAACTACCTTATACTGTATTTATTTAGCTCCTTTGCACCCCAGTATCTTTACTTGCACATTCATCTTCTGCACATCAGTGTTTAATTGGTATATTGTAATTACTTCACCATGGCATATTTATTGCCTTACCTCCCTCATCTTACCTCATTTGCACACACTATGTTTGTTTATTCCATGTGTAACTGTTGTTGTATGTGTCGAACTGCTTTGCTTTATCTTGGCCAGGTCGCAGTTGTAAATGAGAACTTGTTCTCAATTAGCCTACATGGTTAAATAAAATATACCGGCCAGCCCCATGTAGACAACTTACTCTATTGAAATTAAATAAATGCATTTCCTTCATGCACAGACTGCAACAGTCTCTTAAAGTTCAGTCACTAACATGCAGAAGTTTATTTTAGCTGATTTCAATCCAGGGAAGTAGACTACAATTTGAAAGTGTTACGCTAAGTCAGATTTCTCCAGGCCTAGGATGCAGTCATCCCCACAAGACAGGACTGACCTCTGCTGGAAGTTCCATGTTAAAAGAGGTCCAATGAAGCAGTTCTCAATATCAAATCATTTCTGGGTAACAATTAAGGCCCTTTCTGTGATTAATTGAAAACAAATTGTAAAAAAAATAAATAAAGAACAATCAAGCAATAATGTTGCTAGGACTGGAGAAAACTGAGAAGGAGCTGTTATTAGTAGATGGGTTTGAACTGTTATTTGTTTATTAAATAATTCACCGCCTGGTGTTATCACCAGACATGCCAAAACTCCATCCCACCAAAACAGGCTGAAATTTCAGGCATTTTTTTTTTATTTTTTTTTACAAACAGCTCCCCTGTTAGGGCTAGGGGGCAGTATTGACACGGCTGGATAAAAAACATACCCGATTTAATCTGGTTACCACTCCTACCCAGTAACTAGAATATGCATATACTTATTACATATGGATAGAAAACACCCTAAAGTTTCTAAAACTGTTTGAATGGTGTCTGAGTATAACAGAACTCAAATGGCAGGTCAAAACCTGAGAGATTCCTTTACAGGAAGTGGCCTGTCTGACCATTTCTTGAACTTCTTTTCCATCTCCATCTTTTACTAAGGATCTCTGCTCTAACGTGACACTTCCCACGTCTTCCATAGGCGCTCAGAGCCCGGGAAAAAACAGAATGTCGTCATTCCAGCCCCAGGCTGAAACACATTATCGCCTTTCTCAAGTGGCCGATCAAGGGACTCTAGGCTTATGCGCGTGACCCGACCGCCCCCGCCTTTGTGATTTTTTTCCTCTGTTTGCCGAAAAGGAGATTCCCTGTCGGAATATTATCGCTTTTCTACGAGAAAAATGGCGTAAAAATTGATTTTAAACAGCGGTTGACATGCTTCGAAGTACGGTAATGGAATATTTAGAATTTTATTGTCACGAATTGCGCCATGCGCGCGACACTTCTTTACCATTTCGGATAGTGTCTGGAACGCACGAACAAAACGCCGCTATTCGGATATAACGATGGATTATTTTGGACCAAACCAACATTTGTTATTGAAGTAGCAGTCCTGGGTGTGCATTCTGACGAAGACAAAAGGTAATCAAACTTTTATAATAGTAAATATGATTATGGTGAGTGCTTAACTTGCCGGGTGTCTAAATAGCGAGCCCGTGATGCCTGGGCTATGTACTTAGAATATTGCAAAATGTGCTTTCACCAAAAAGCTATTTTAAAAATCGGACATATCGAGTGCATAGAGGAGGTCTGTATCTATAATTCTTAAAATAATTGTTATGCTTTTTGTGAACGTTTATCGTGAGTAATTTAGTAAAATGTTAGCGAATTCCCCGGAAGTTTGCGGGGGGTATGCTAGTTCTGAACGTCACATGCTAATGTAAAAAGCTGGTTTTTGATATAAATATGAACTTGATTGAACAAAACATGCATGTATTGTATAACATAATGTCCTAGGGTTGTCATCTGATGAAGATCAAAGGTGAGTGCTGCATTTAGCTGTCTTCTGGGTTTTGGTGACATTATATGCTGGCTTGAAAAATGGGTGTCTGATTATTTCTGGCTTGGTACTCTGCTGACATAATCTAATGTTTTGCTTTCGTTGTAAAGCCTTTTTGAAATCGGACAGTGTGGTTAGATTAACGAGAGTCTTGTCTTTAAATATCTGTAAAATAGTCATATGTTTGAGAAATTGAAGTAATATGATTTTTAAGGTTTTGAAAATCGCGCCACAGGCTGCAAGTGGCTGTTACGTAGGTGGGACGCTAGCCCATAGAGGTTAAACTAAAAAGGGGCATTGTACATTTTCAGAATTCCACAGTATTATTCCAACCTCACCGTGGATGGAGAGAGGTGTATCTCTATATAAATAAAACTTGAAAAATACAAGTTTGACTGCACTGGGACTTTAAAGTAAGGACGGGCAATATGTAGTCTTAAGGTATACTGGTATGGATCCACATAACGATATTCATACTACCGTCTATTTCTACTCCCCAACTTCGTTTCACATACACCCTTTAAAAATGTTCAGTGCAGACACTTTTGCAAATGTGCCATTTTGTTGTAGTGGATTTCAAAGCAGGGGAAGTAGCGTAACACTTAAATGTAGGCCAAGTTAGATTTCTCAAGGTCTAGGATGCAGTCAACGTCTTACCCACAATTTGAGACAGGACTGACCCCTGCCGCATAGTCCACATTAAAGTGGCCAGTTATTGATATGGAACTGACCATTGCGATCACCTTGAAAAACACAGAAGGCATGCTCAAGCACTGTCCCCATTTGGTATGTAAGTAGCTTAGAAATCATTGCTTTTATTTAATCAGATATCACAAGATCATTAAAAATGTAATCAAAGCTTCCAAAATGATGTATCGGCCTACCACACAGACACTGGCATTTGTACACATATGGGTGTCAACAGGAAAAATCTAGCCATAGTGAATCAAATCAATTTTAGGTGATACCACTAGTCCCTCTTGCCATAAACGTCAGAAGTCAGACAGACTCACCCACCATTTCATAAAGGGTTAAAAACAGTGGAACTCCCACCATGTTGCAACACCTATCGAACTCTAACCCTTTTAGTTAGAGCTCATGCAAGGGGCTAGAGGTTAGGGACAGAGCCTATGAGTCCTATTGTGGATTGGGCGATCCTGAACAGCACCGTGTCTCACAGCATAGACTTGTGATAAGAGATTTTACACTATAAAACAGACAAGACAGGCGCACACAAACATCAACGACATCACTCCTGCCCAGACCCGCATGCTCCCAGCACCTGCAAGACTATTCCATATGACCTCGAACTGCTCCACTGCCTTGGTTACCCACACCCTTTTCAACACTCAAATAATAATGCATTTGATTCTTCTACCGTCGCAACAATGGAGGATCACTTGATTTCCAGTTAAGCAAAAGTTTCAAAATGATTGAGGAGAAAAGTACAGTCCAACCCATTTCCAATCTCAACCCACCCTCATATACCATCACTTGAAACATACAGAGAGCTTACATTTTTGTTAACTGTAATTTTGTTCCAACACCATCTTTAGTTGGATAGGCTTTCTGCTAGGTTTTGTAGGTATCTGACCCATCATTTTAGTATTATTTTCTGACTCAGAACTCCCTCTACATTGCTCTGATGTCCAAAGATTTCAGCTCGAACTTGTGATAAGTTGCATGTACAGTTCAAGTCAGAAGTTACATACACTTAGGTTGCAGTTAATAAAAATTGTTTTCAACCACTCCACAAATGTCTTGTTAACAAACTATAGTTTTGGCAAGTTGGTTAGGACATCTACTTTGTGGATGACAAGTAATTTTTTCCAAGAATTGTTTACAGACAGATTATTTCACAATTCCAGTGGGTCAGAAGTGTACATATACTAAGTTGACAGTGCCTTTAAACAGCTTGGAAAATTCCAGAAAATTATGTCATGGCTTTAGAAGCTTCTGATAGACATAATTTGAGTCAATTGGAGGTGTACCTGTGGATGTATTTCAAGGCCTACCTTCAAGCTCAGTGCCTCTTTGCTTGACATCATGGGGAAATCAAGAAAGCCAAAAGTCAGAAAAATATATATAATACATTTAGACCTCCACAAGTCTGCTTCCTCCTTGGGAGACATTTTCAAAACACCTGAAGGTACCACATTCATCTGTACAAATAATAGTACACAATTATAAACACCATGGGACCACGCAGCCGTCATACCGCTCAGGAAGGAGACACGTTCTGTCTCCTAGAGATGAACATATTTATTGCGAAAAGTACAAATCAATCCCAGAACAGATGACCTTGTGAAGATGCTGGAGAAAACACATACAGAAGTATCTATATCCACAGTAAAACAAGTCCTATATCGACAACTTGAAAGGCCGCTCAGCAAGGAAGAAGCCACTGCTCCAAAACGTCCATAAAAAAGCCAGACTACAGTTTGCAACTGCACATGAGGACAACGATCGTACTTTGGAGAAATGTCCTCTGGTCTGATGAATCAAAAATACAACTGTTTGGCTATAATGACCATTATGTTTGGAGGAAAAAGGGGGAGGCTTGCGAAGAACACCATCCCAACCGTGAAGCATGGGGGTGGGGGGGGGGGGGGGGGGGCAGCATCATGTTGTGGGGGTGCTTTGCTGCAGGAGGGAGTGCAAAGTAGATGGCATCATGAGCGTGGAAAATGATGTGGATATATTGAAGCAACATCAAGACATCAGTCAGGAAGTTAAAGCTTGGTTGCAAATGGACAATGACCCCAAGCATACTTCCAAAGTTGTGGCAAAATGGCTTAAGGACAAATAAGTCAAGGTATTAGAGTGGCCATCACAAAGCCCTGACCTCAATCCAGAGAAAATTTGTGGGCAGAACTGAAAAAGCGTGTGCGAGCAAGAAGGCCTACAAACCTGACTCAGTAACACCTGCTCTGTCAGGAGGAGGCATGGGCCAAAACTCACCCAACTTGTGGGAAGCTTGTGGAAGGCTACCCAAAACGTTTGACCCAAGTAAAATTTAAAGGCAATGCTACCAAATACTAATTGATGGATGTAAACTTCTGACCCACTGGGAATGTGACGAAGGAAATAAAATCAACACTATTATTCTGACATTTCACAACCTTAAAATAAAAGTGGTGATCCTAAGTGACCTAAGACAAGGAATGTTTACTAGGATTAAGTGTCAGGAATTGTGAAAGACTGAGTTTAAATGTATTTGGCTAAGGTGTATGTAAACCTCCGACTTCAGCTGTATTTTGTAAATGTCTACATTGGTCAGTCCAAAATTCCTTTTTAATTCTGTCATTGAAATGTTATTTCATATTAAATCATTTACAGTTTCTATGCCTTCAGGCTTTCCATGTGGGCGAATTTCAGAAATACTATGTATCATTATGCCATTTGATTCTGAATTTTAGGACGCCTTTAGACATCACGTGCTGTAGGCACCCATCCAGGCGCTAGTGTGTCGCACTCCTCGCTGAATGACAAATGGATGAACAGGTAATAATTGTGCACCTTACTTCACAATTCAATTTAAAATTAGGCCTAACTGAATGATGAGGGTGAAGAGGTTGATTTAAACTTAGAAAGACAAATTGTGTAATGAGTGTGTATGCCTATTCAAATCAGCAACAAATAATTTGACAGCGCGCCTTGTGGGTTGATACTGTTCTCTTTTACGTTTAACTTTGTAAAAATAAGCAGTTACAGGATTGTTTTATTTACTGTAACCATTACTAATCAAATGTATTCTAATGGAAATGAAAACATGCTGTGTTGCAGCAGGCCTTTAAAATAATGCAAGACATCCTTGACTCTATCCAACTTGAGCAGGAATCAAAATATGCCAGTCAGCCTGCACATCGAAACTAATTTCACACAATAAGAGCCTATAGACAAGATAAAATTGACAATCTGATGAGTGACAATATTAGGCTTAACAGCTGTCAAATTGTACTAAGAGATGGGCACATCTTTAAATTTAAAGATGCAGGAAAGGATCATCACGATCAAATCGTCCTTCAGAGTCACATGCAGGTAAAACACTGATTTCTATATAGTATAAGAAAACAATTTGGTGTTTCGATGACACTTAACTTTGTCATAATTCAAGAGGTGCAGCTCTATTTCCAAATGTCACTTTTGCAAGAATATGCGTGCCGCTCACACAGCCAGCACGGCCGCTCACACAGCCACTCACACAGCCACTCACACAGCCACTCACACAGCCACTCACACAGCCACTCACACAGCCACTCACACAGCCACTCACACAGCCACTCACACAGCCACTCACACAGCCAGCGTTGCTCTGGCTACTAAGCAGAAATATGTCATTCATCCCTTACAATTGTTCATGCACTGGTGCTTTTGTTTAGGAAGACAGAAAATAAAATTTCACTTGGGCACCTGTCTGGTTATATTAATACATTTGTTTCTACCATGTCAAAAGAAGCTGTAACTTGACTATAATGAAATCTACAAATAAAGTTGATCAAATGGATTACAATGTTTTTATTGTAAAGGGAACTAAAATAAGTTAGTTATAGGCCTTGTTGTTTTCTAGGACTGTAGAATTATACAACACATATCCTTAATTAACAAATAACTTTTTCCAAACGTGTATATATTCCCACGAATAAACTCAGCAAAAAAAATACATCCTCACTGTCAACTGCGTTCATTTTCAAACTTAACGTGTAAATATTTGTATGAACATAACAATATTCAACAACTGAGACAAACTGAACAAGTTCCACAGACATGTGACTAGACATGTAACTAACAGAAGTGGAATAATGTGTCCCTGAACAAAGGGGGAGGCAAAATCAAAAGTCAGTCAGTATCTGGTGTGGCCACCAGCTGCATTAAGTACTGCTGTGCATCTCCTTGTGGAGTGCACCAGATTTGCCAGTTTTTTGCTGTGAGATGTTACCCCACTCTTCCACCAAGGCACCTGCAAATTCCCGAACATCTGGGGGGGGAAATGGCCCTAGCCCTCACACTCCAATCCAAAAGGTCCCAGACGTGCTCAAAAGGATTGAGATCTGGGCTCTTCACTGGCCATGGCAGAACACTAACATTCGTGTCTTGCAGGAAATCATCCATACTGCTCTTTCTGTGCGTGGTGGCATTGTCATGCTGGAGGGTCATGTCAGGATAAGCCTGCAGGATGGGTACCACATGAGGGAGGAGGATGTCTTCCCTGTAACACACAGCGTTGAGATTGCCTGCAATGACAAGCTCAGTCCGATGATGCTGTGACACACCGCCTCAGACCATGAACCCTCCACCTCCAAATCGATCCCGCTCCAGAGTACAGGCCTCGGTGTAACACTCATTCCTTCGACGATAAACGCGAATCCGACCATCACCCCTGGTGACACAAAAGCCACGACTCGTCAGTGAAGAGCACTTTTTGCCAGTCCTGTCTGGTCCAGCGACGGTGGGTTTGTGCCCATAGGCGACGTTGTTGCTGGTAATGTCTGGTGAGCACCTGCCTTACAACAGGCCTACAAGCCCTCAGTCCAGCCTCTCTCAGCCTATTGCGGACAGTCTGAGCACTGATGGAGGGACTGTGCGTTCCTGGTGTAACTCGGGCAGTTGTTGCCATCCCGTAGCTGCCCCGCAGGTGTGATGTTCAGATGTACCGATCTGTGCAGGTGTCGTTACACGTGGTCTGCCACTGCGAGGACAATCAGCTGTTCGTCTGGTCTCCCTGTAGCGCTGTCTTAGGCGTCTCACAGTACAGACATTTCAATTTATTGCCCTGGCCACATCTGCAGTCCTCATGCCTCTATGCAGCATGCCTAAGGCACGCTCACGCAGATGAGCTTTCTTTTGGATGTTTTTCAGAGTAGAATGGCTCTTTAGTGTCTTAAGTTTTCATAACTGTGACCTTAATTGCCTACCGTCTGTAAGCTGTTAGCGTCTTAACCGTTCCACAGGTGCATGTTCATCAATTGTTTATGGTTCATTGAACAAGCATGGGAAACAGTGTTTAAACCCTTTACAATGAAGATCTGTTAAGCCATTTGGACTTTTACGAATTATCTTTGGAAGACATGGTCCTGAAAAAGGGACGTTTCTTTTTTTGCCGAGTTTATTGATTCATGCAACTAATCCTTTAATTATTAAGCATTGGCGCTTATGTTTGTAGACGCCCGGCAATGTTCTCTAGCGGGTACTTATAGCCTGAAAGGCCAGGCAGTTCTAGTGTTGAAGGATTGCTGTAGATCCTGAGGTTGTCTTTTCCCTATATTAGGTTTTTTTTTATCTCAGGATATAAAATTATTTTCAAAATATTAAAAAAGGGGGCATTGAGTTTAATATCAGTCAGTTATATCGTTGGCAAATATGCTTAATTTATATTCATCTTTACCAATACCTGTTACGTTTGGGTCCTGTTTAGAACTTAACAGCGCCTAATATTTATTTTTGGGTGATACCTATTTTTAGTGATTCTTGGTCTGCTGATATAAATCTGAAGAAACTATAGGTGCTTTTAAAATGTTTAAGTTCAGAAATTGTATTTTCTTTACCGTATAAAAACTTACCAAGACATTTCAAAAAAAATATACAGTCTTCAACAATCCATGATATAGGATCATTCTCCTGTATCGCGCAGAATTACACCAACAGAAAATGCTGTTAAATGCACTTAGTGACAGAATATGGAGAACAAACAGAGCAAAATTTCTTAAATGCGTAAACGTAAAAATAAAGACCTTTTACCATTACAAATATAGACTGAGGAAAGCAGACACATGACATAATTTGGGATCCTTTTTATGCACACTTTAGGGGAATGATAATCTCATACTCAGTTAAATCTGAGTAAAGTAAAAAAAAAAAACACTAAATGTTAGAAAAAGCCCATAAAGTATTTACAAGATAAAGAAAATAACATTTCTGGACATAAGCCAGAATATGATATTTTAATTTTGAAGAGAGCCAAACTACAGATTAAACAAAAATAAAAACACTGCAAATAAACCTGGTAAACACATCAGACATCCCAGATTTCATTGTCATTCAGATGTCAACTCTGGAGTTCAGATAGCAATCATGCTATATTAGAGCAAACCCAAAAGGAACTATTATTTTGGCAGGGGACCTAAATCACAGTCGTCTCGTTTGACATGGCAATAAAGGAAAATAAAATGATTGTTTATAGATAAATCCTTCTTGCCCACTTTCACAAGCCAAACATGTCCCTCTCCAGCTCCCAGTTCTTTCCTCCTTAGCAGACAGGTCCTGGACCAATCAAATAGTCTGGCCCTGGATTTTGACCAACTTCCCCCTTGACTTTGGTCTGATAGTTCCATAGTTTGATGATACCCATGAGTGGGTATTTAGCATTCTTCTGTTTCACTCCGATCCAATGGTATCTTTCCAGAGCCTCTGGTGATATACCCACGACAAGTTCCTCTGATATCAGTTTGACCACGTTGCTGGAAGGTCTCCTTTTTCGTTATCTTCTGGTCAGGACAATACTCATGTTACGTCGGCTTGTGTTTTCTTGCTGGTCCAATTCTTCTAAAATTCACAACCTTGTTCCCAAAAGGCAAATTTTGTTAATTCATGCACACGCCTTGTTTGTGCGCATCTGACACAATATCCTCCGTCTTTGAGCGAATCTGCTTTTTGTTCAACAATTGTAGCAGTTTTGTTGTGCATTGAGAGTATTAAAGCTATGTTTTCCTGGACAGCATTTAACTGTTCATAACTTTTGTTTGCATCTCCAAGTTGCCATTTCCTTCGAAGGTGGCAATTGTCTGTTGGATTCATGTCGCGGCGCTGTTTAACAAATGGATTGCTCACTCTCCCAGTTTCTTGGGGACTTGATTAATCAAGAGGCTTGCTTTAAAACTTTATCTGATTTCTACATATAACCACAGTTGACAGTACAAAACAGAGCTACTCACACCCCATGCATCCAACCGGTACACTCATGCACCTCCTCTTTGCTCTTTATGTTTGATGCATAAAATCATAAGAGGTAATCAGACCACTGAGCCATCAAGAAAAATCTCACCAAAGAACTTTGTTGCGGAGCCATCATCGTTGAACACGGTGACCACTCCGGGCCGGAGAACCTGCAGCGTGGGGACGTGGGCAGGGAGGATACCGAAAGCACCAGTCAGCGTGGGCACGTCAACCTGTTTCACACTGGCCTCCTTGAAGTACACCTGGGAGAAGGAGAAACACACATTACTGTACATTAACTATTATTGATTTTCTTAGAATTGAAGTTGAATATTAAGTGTGGAAATATACAGTATCTGCATGCAGTACTAGATAATTGTTCTAATGGATAAAGTCCATGCATATTTACTGAGGTGTTATGTTACTATATTTTAGTTGAGGTTCTGGTAAGGTACATTGCAGTTATGTTATCATACGTTATATAATATGCCATTACAGCCTGACAGGTTGAAAAGCAAACAGAATTATCTTCAATTCATATTTAATGTTGACTTGAGTTATGTAACTAGGTAAAACTGTTTCCAATTAGCTAGTAAATTACTGTCAGATGCACTTCAGTGACATCTAGCTAGCTATAACGCTAACTTGTACCTAGCTAACTAACGAACAGAATAGCTAGCTAGTTATGTGGGTGACTAAGGTGGAGTCAGCACACTCCTGAAGATTTAGCCAAACTAATTATTAAATCAGAAATAGTTGCTAACAATTGAAGAGTACTGTAATCCAGTTCTAGTCCCAAGGTGAAATAATAAGAAAGTGCAAGGGCCTGTGACCCATTGTGGTAACTAGCTTTGACAAACAGGTTATTTATTGCAATCTAACGTTAGCTGGCAAGTGGCAACACAGTAGGGGCACATTGTTGCACAGAACAATTTAGGCATGCCAAACTGATTTGGCGAGGCTTGATTGGAAGAATATACACGCGCGAGCGTCAATTTACAACTAACTGTTACATGCACAGGTAAAAAGTAGGTACGCTAACGTTACCAAGTTAAACTAGCTAGCCATTGAGCGGTGTGCACGCCACAGGCATTTGTCGCTAGCTAACTGTATGGTTAGATAATGTGTCTTTATTATTAAGAGTGACGTTATATCTGTCTTTGGCTTTATCATTGGAGATAGCTAGCTAGGAATCTACCGTAGGCCAATAACATAAGCCTTGTCAACCCCGGACTATTTTACCTGCGTTGGCGAGGCAAATGTGAAGGACATCTGGGCAGAGCCCGAAGCTGCTTCGGCGTAGCATCTTGCTTGCCTCAATACAGGGAGAGAGCGACGGAGAAACCTTGCTGCCATCATTTTGTCAGAATGACTATAATTCAAGCACAAACGAATCCCCAAGCCCTTGCGCGAAGTCAGTCAAACAGTGTGCGTCTGATAGGACAAGGACATCGATTGAACCGACCCACAATGCCTTATGAGCGTTCAAAGGATGACGGGGAATGTAGTTATTTTCTAGAGGCAACATATTCAATCCAAGGATTCGTATCCACCAGTGTTCAATCAGAAAAGGTGTCTCGTTCGGTGTTATCTTTAACACGGAATATTTCATATTTTGGTTATCTGCCGTTGTAAATAGACAGATTTATTAAAAAAGTGAGGCATGTGTGGTAGTGTGGAACATTTCACAGCCAGGGGGTGGCGCCGTTAGAATGTCAAACAGGATCCACTGATGACATGATTGATAAGATCATCACTGGTCTGTCAGGTGCCAACTGACCCATCAAGGTGAACAAAATCAAAGTTAAAGTGTGATTCTGTTTTACCAAAAGCTGCAAAAGAATACAGAGCTTGATACTACAGTATCCACTATGGTTGCTCAGATAATAATGTTCAATATAAAGTATAGCCCATATAATAAAATATTAGAGCTCTATATATAATATTATAAATAATAACGTATCAACCATTATTCTAGCCCTATTAGAATTCTTTATTCCGAACATAATGTGAATGTACATATTTGCATTCTGTTCCACCAGAAGCGTGTTCATAACGTCTCCCCCCTCCCCACCCCCTCCCCCCTAACAGCCTACCTTTGAATGGAAGGATGCTGATGATCTTCAGCGCACGCCTCCTCCAGCTCTTCAATCACTTACGTCACGTGGTGCGTCCCGGGTGGTGGGTGTGTCTTAAGCCATAGGGTTTCATTCATAAATAGTTTTTGCTTTTAAATCAGACTTTAAGTGTTCGGCGAAGGTTTTGGCGCTATTGGCTTCTGCCTAAGTTCCCTCACATGGACCATCTCAATTTTAATTAGGTGAGTGGCATTTCTTTTTTGTTGTTGTTGCAAATTCACGTTTGTGATAGACATCAAACCTTAGCCTATCGGTTCCACATTAAAATCAGGAGATTTTAGTATTATATTTAATCGATTACTGTCGGTATGACGATTTCAAAATCCATCTCACTGTTTTCAATGAATACCAGTTTAAATCGGTGATATTGCAGACAGTCCCTGTAGAAAGAATGGAAACAGCTGGCAGCGCAAGGGCCGTTTTTCTATAATTATTTGACATAAATATAATCAAATATAGAATAGAATAGCCTGTAGATTATCAGGCACGCACAGAGACGCGTTCTTGCTATAGGAATATGCAGTCGATACGCTATTAGCGATCGCTATACTTTTCTGTTGATCAAAGCCAATTCATCCCAACGTCATGGACTGTACAAAGGAAATATCAGAAAGAGACGATCAATTCAGATGTTATGTGCTCTTTATAACAACAACGGCAAACAACATAAGGTAACATTTGGGATTCAAAGTATTTTGAAATGTCTATTGCGTAGCAGTTTATGAGGAATGCAGCAGATCCAGGGAGAGAAGAGAAGGCTGATATATGAGATGTAAAAGACTAGTGGAAAATGATCAATAATCATTTTCAGTTTACTACCACCAAGCAGTCAACTGAGCAGTCACACTGTAAATCATAGACATCATGGATGATTATGCATGTAACAGCATTCAGACAGGTGGTGAACTATAAATAATGAGTGACTTATTTGCATGCATGGTTTTACAGTAGGCTACTTAACATATAGGCATAATATAAACGCAACATGCAACAATTTCAACGATTTTACTGAGTTACAGTTCATGTAAGGAAATCAGTCAATTTAAATAAATGATTTAGGTCCTAATCTATTTTTATTTATTTCACCTTTATTTAACCAGGTAGGCTAGTTGAGAACAAGTTCTCATTTGCAACTGCGACCTGGCCAAGATAAAGCATAGCAATTCGACACATACAACAACACAGAGTTACACATGGAATAAACAAAACATACAGTCAATAATACAGTACAACAAAAGAAAACAAAGTCTATATGCAGTGAGTGCAAATGAGGTAAGTTAAGGTAATAAATAGGCCATGGTGGCGAAGTAATTACAATATAGCAATTAAACACTGGAATGGTAGATGTGCATACGATGAATGTGCAAGTAGAGATACTGGAGAGCAAAGGAGCAAGATAAATAAATAAATACACTATGGGGATGAGGTAGGTAGATAGATGGGCTGTTTACAGATGGGCTATGTACAGGTGCAGTGATCTGTGAGCTGCTCTGACAACTGGTGCTTAAAGCTAGTGAGGGAGATATCAGTCTCCAGCTTCAGAGATTTTTGCAGTTCGTTCCAGTCATTGGCAGCAGAGAACTGGAAGGAAAGACGACCAAAGGAGGAATTGGCTTTGGGGGTGACCAGTGAGATATACCTGCTGGAGCGCGTGCTACGTGGGTGCTGCTATGGTGACCAGTGAGCTGAGATAAGGCGGGGCTTTACCTAGCAGAGACTTGTAGATAACCTGTAGCCAGTGGATTTGGCGACGAGTGTGAAGCGAGGGCCGACCAACGAGTGCGTACAGGTCGCAATGGTGGGTAGTGGCCACCCTGTGGCTCAGTTGGTAGAGCATGGTGTTTGCAATGGTGTTTGCAATGTGGGTTCGATTGTGGGTTTGATTCCCACGTGGGGCCAGTACAGAAAAAAAAATGTATGAAATTAATTGAAATGTAAGTTGCTCTGGATAAGAGTGTCTGCTAGCCTTCCCTGTAGCTCAGTTGGTAGAGCATGGTGTTTGCAACGCCAGGGTTGTGGGTTTGATTCCCACGGGGGGCCAGCACAGGGAAAAAAATAAAATAATGTTTAGAAATGAAATGTATGCATTCACTACTGTAAGTTGCTCTGGATAAGAGTGTCTGCTAAATGACTAAAATGTAAAAAATGTAGTGTATGGGGCTTTGGTGACAAAATGGATGGCACTGTGATAGACTGCATCCAGTTTGTTGAGTAGAGTGTTGGAGGCTATTTTATAGATGACATCACCAAAGTCGAGGATCGGTAGGATGGATCACGACTGGGTAGAGGCACATCTGATTGCCGATGCCTTGTTGTTGTTGCTTCCTAAGCAGCTGAGCTTCTGGTCAGAGCCTAGGCAAGCCTATGCTGAGAGGACAAAACAGCCCTGAGAAGGCTGGCCAGCCAGGTGGGTGGGCAGAGGCAGGCTGAGAATGCAGCAAGGGAGCTGAGGAAGAGTTGAGCAGGGAGACCCCAACATCCAGAGCTGCTGCACACAGCCCTCCATCAGGGTAAGACACTACGACAGGCAGCTCCAGCACGTCAGGTGTGTGTGTACACTGTATGCAGTGTGGTCGGAAGCAGCAATGGCTAGGATCTGCTGTGTGTGAGGGAACGCGTCAGGCCATAGCTGAGAGAGAGAGAGAGAGAGAGAGAGAGAGAGAGAGAGAGAGAGAGAGAGAGAGAGAGAGAGAGAGAGAGAGATGCTAGGCTAATGACTCTTACCATTCAGCAGACACTTTTGGTTATGCTTTTTGCCACAGTCTTTTATAGTCTCTCATGTCTGGAGATGTTGACATTTGTAGTCGTTCATGTATGGACAAATATGTGAAGCTACAGTATATGTATATGTATATATTGGTATATGTTCTTTACTGTATATGTTCAGTTTAAAAGGCACTTTTCGAACAGGTTGATAAAGTTGGCCTATGACTGGCCTGTATTATTCTGTTTTGCTTTTCTGCATATTCATCAATTATTTTAAAGAGGAACATGTATCTGCAGATATATTTACAGTAGATATCTGCGATATCAAACAAACATTTCTACCCAGCTGCCTGTGTTCTGACTGCATGTCTGTCAGTGAGGAGAGCAGAACCGGTGTCCAAATCTCTCCGGAGTGTTTTGTGGTGTGTTCCCTTAGCTTCCTAACTTCCTGTTGTCTGTTGTCTCAGGGGGACGCTCACGCTCGCCTGGACCATGAGCAATGAGTCTACTGTCTGGATCAGACTCACCGAGAACTCCACCGTAAGTCATTGCCAAGACCCCCTCCTCATCCTCCTTCCGTTGTGTGTGAGCCGTGTGTGCATGCCTGTGTGTTTGTATGTGTGTGCTCTGCTAACTGCTCGAGCTGACTGTGTTCTCCTTCTATATAGCCTTACTGGCTAATAGAGAGAACATCCTGGTCTGTGCCTGAAATAATTGAATCCCTGATCTAATCTCGAGTTTAATTTCCCCTTTTAGAGAATTTACAATCTGACATCAGTGTCAGCGGTCATTAACGCTGGGGTACCATGCATATTACTGAGTGTATGGTACAGTTGTTAACCTTGGTTACTATGTGTCTGTGGTATTAAACAGATGTACTTGAGCAGCATACCACTGTATAACAGCTGTGTACTGCTGCTTCTCTTGAGCGCTTTGCATCTAACAATGCAATGGATCAAAGAAGCTGCAGAAATTAGTTTCTGATTGAACTAGCTAGTTTCCAAGCATTTGTTTTGATAGTAGGGCATCAACAGAGCAGATGCCAATGCTCAGCTATGTTGCCTTTTCAATTACCCACACATAGCACACACCCTAGAGCCAGAGCGACTTGATGTGGTGCTGGCAAGGTAAAATTTTACTATCTGGCCAGTGGAAAAGGCATTCTGCCTTGGCTGATCCAAAAGCTTTTAGATAGACTACACATAATTATATCGAGTCCAACCTCATTCAGAGTCTGACATTTTTTGTCTTAGTCAGACAGCTAGACACCCTAAAATCTCAGTCAGTTCCACCCCTCAGAGCATATTGTCCTGTCTTAGGTGCAGACAGGTTCATAGCACAGGCCTCAATGGATTAATACCTCTGTGGCGTTTATAGATTCATGGTGCACAAACCAGTGGGGGTAAATCAATGGCTTTAAGCTGCATGCTGTAATTGGTAAGGTAATGCCTCTGCCCAGTGGGCTGTTTAGGGAGGCCTGTCTCGTAGCATTGTGTGTTTTTCACATCCAAACACTTCCTGACTGAGATGTGGCTTTTTTTGTGATCAGTCTAACCATTCCTGGTCTTACCCAATAGGTATAAGTATGTATGGAGTGTAATAATTGCTCTCTAACAAGATAAAGCAATTAAAAGAAAAACTGTTACAGAGGGAAGTGCAGAGAAGCGCAGTGTTGCTTTTTTTCTTCCATTTAGCGCTCCTGCTGCCTTGTCTCACCTGAATAGCCTGCTCACAAAGGGACCAGCGGAAGAGTTAACCAAGAGGCCCTTCTACAAGTGGCTTCTCTCTGGGCTTTGATGTTCATGTGGGAAGATGCATGGCTCTGTGTTTTTTCTCTTCTCTTCCCTCCACACACACACACACAGTCTTAGTGACTCAGGTCTCCACCCCGTCTCCCTCTCAGTAAACCCCCATACCTCTCAGGATCTTATAGCCGTGCACTTATCGTCTAAACCCCAGAACAATGAGCACACCTGTGCATACTCTCCCTCCGCCCACTCACCGCTAACCACAGTAGCATGACACACAGGCAGGGTATGATCTACCAAACCTCAATCTGAAACAATAGATTGAATAATATATGGAGATTAAATGTAATTGTCTGAAGGGGGGCATGTTTTATAGTTCCAAAGGTTCTTTTCTTTTTATCCCTGGTTTAACCACCTTGATTAGTTCTATTATATTCCATTCTTCCATCAGTCCTTCACATCCCTACAGCTTTGTCTCTAGTCTACAGTTCCTGCTTTCCCTCATCCTCTCTCCCATGTTTTTCCAGGGGGTCCCATTTGAGCCTGGTAAACAACAGGATGGTTACGTCCTACTGCTGGTGCTCCTGTCTATCTTCCTGGGGGGAACACTGGTCCTGCTGTCTGTCCTGCTGATCGTCTGCAGACGTTGCTGTGATGGAGACTGCCGCCATGCCAGGTCAGACCACTAGTCCAGTGGTTCCCAACCAGTGGTACTAGGACCCTGGGGGTACTTGGCCTATCCACACGGGGTACTTGAGAAGACTCATGAGAACATAGGCTTAGTGGTAAAATGCACATGAGAGGGTACTCCGGGCAGAGTAAAATTCCGTTGGTGGTACAGTAACCACGGCACTAGTATGCATGGTTTAGTGACTATGCATGTCTATGAGTGAGATGGAGACCATTCAAATCCTGTTTGCACGTGTGTCCATCCCTCTGACATAAAGAGTGCATGCAGAGATGTAACAATGCATGTTGTAAGTATGGTAAAAAAAAAGACTGTACAGTGCATTCCGTTATTATTGGGTTCTATTGTCTGTCTACAGACCATTGTTGATCTAACATGGAAACATCATTATATTCATTTGTAAGTGATTTTTAATCGTCTTCGTTTAGAAATAGCACCTTTTCTGTATATATTATGTCTGAGAGATACAGACTTCTATTTGTATATGATATGTTTATTCCATTTCCATGCTCCTCTCTTCTCAGTACACAGTAGCAGAGTCAGGCAGTGGCAGGCTGCAGGCTGGCCGGGATAGAGTAGTGCAGACTGGTACAAATGATGAGTGTAATGAGATTTCATAGCAGCCATCAACGCTGATTCATTTTGCGTCTCATACTGTCATAAGCTCTAGCTGCAGCACGCACGCACGCACACACACACACACACACACACACACACACACACACACACACACACACACACACACACACACACACACACACACACACACACACACACACACACACACACACACACACACACAGGAAATGAAAGCACAGAGCCGGGCAGCCAGATAAATCCCTCAAGTCATTCTCACACAGATATTATGAACTGGGTGGTTTGAGCCCTGAATGCTGATTGTATATCAGACCGTAAACCACAGGGATGACAAAACATTTATTTGTACTACTCTAATTACGTTGGTAACTAGTTTATAATAGCAATAAGTCATCCACGTTGCGTCGTACCTAAGAACAGCCCTTAGCCGTAGTATATTGGCCATATACCACACCCCCTCGTGACTTTTTACTGAAATATCAAATCACATTTTATTTGTCACATACACATGGTTAGCAGATGTTAATGCGAGTGTAGCGAAATGCTTGTGCTTCTAGTTCCGACCATGCAGTAATATCTAACAAGTAATCTAACCTAACAATCTCACAACCACTACCTTATACACACAAGTGTAAAGGAATGAATAAGAATATGTACATAAAAATATATGAATGAGCGATGGCAGAACGGCATAGGCAAGATGCAGTAGATGGTATAGAGTACAGTATATACATATGAGATGAGTAATGTAGGGTATGTAAACATGATATAAAGTGGCATTGTTTAAAGTGGCTAGTGATACATTTATTACATCCATTTTTTCATTATTAAAGTGGCTAGAGGTGAGTCAGTATGTTGGCAGCAGCCACTCAATGTTAGTGATGGCTGTTTAACAGTCTGATGGCCTTGAGATAGAAGCTATTTTTCAGTCTCTCGGTCACTGCTTTGATGCACCTGTACTGATCTCGCCTTCTGGATGGTAGCGGGTGAACAGGCAGTGGCTCGGGTGGTTGTTGTCCTTGATGATCTTTTTGGCCTTCCTGTGACATCGGGTGCTGTAGGTGTCCTGGAGGGCAGGTAGTTTGCCCCTGGTGATGCGTTGTGCAGACCTCACTACCCTCTGGAAAGCCTTGCGGGTTGTGGGCGGAGCTGTACCAGGCGATGATACAGCCCGACAGGATGCTCTCAATTGTGCATCTGTAAAAGTTTGTGAGAATTTTGGGTGACAAGGCGAATTTCTTCAGCCTCCTGAGGTTGAAGAGCCGCTGCTGTGCCTTCTTCACCACGCTGTCTGTGTGGGTGGACCATTTCAGTTTGTCCGTGATGTGTACGCCGAGGAACTTAAAACTCCACCCTCTCCACTACTGTCCCGTCAATGTAGATAGGGGGCTGCTCCCTCTGCTGTTTCCTGAAGTCCACGATCATCTCCTTTGTTTTGTTGACATTGAGTGTGAGGTTATTTTCCTGACACCACACTCCGAGGGCCCTCACCTCCTCCCTGTAGGCCGTCTCGTCGTTGTTGGTAATCAAGCCTACCACTGTAGTGTCGTCTGCAAACTTGATGATTGAGTTGGAGGCGTGCATGGCCACGCAGTCATGGGTGAACAGGGAGTACAGGAGAGGGCTGAGAACACACCCTTGTGGGGCCCCAGCGTTGAGGATCAGCGGGGTGGAGATGTTGTTACCTACCCTCACCACCTGGGTGCAGCCCGTCAGGAAGTCCAGGACCCAGTTGCACAGGGCGGGGTCGAGACCCAGGGTCACGAGCTTAATGACGAGTTTGGAGGGTACTATGGTGTTAAATGCTGAGCTGTAGTCGATGAACAGCATTCTAATATAGCATAAAGGAACCACAGACACTCTGACAGAGAAGAGATCTCCGCTGCTCTACTGCTCCAGAATAAGGCTATGGTGGGAGTCAAAAACACAGTGCATCAATGAATTTAGGGCAATTACAGATAATATAATAGGGAGAATTCCTCCCCTTAGAGAAGTTATTACGAAGAGAACTGCATATATTTCATTTGTATCATAGTAGGCATTAATAGAGATCTAATTTGTAATATTTATTAGTAGAAATAATACCCTGTATTAGTATTAGAAAGAAAACCCATAGTATAGAACTGACATCCCATTCTCTACTGAAGAGGTCAAGAGGCCCATTTTCCCTGAAGGTTTCCATGTCACCTGACATGATTTACATGAGTATTGATTATGCTGCTACTAGTCAGATTGACCTTGCTGTGAGAGTATGTTTGTCCTCTCTATGTGCTCCTGTCAGCTCGCCTACAGTCTAGGGCTTAGCATATGGCTATATTTCAAATGACACCTTATTCTAGATGTAGGGCACAACTTTTGATGCGACTCTGGTCAGAAGTTGTGCACTACATACAGAATAGGGTGTGATTTGAGACGTAGCTATAGACTTCAGGGGTAAAGATGTCTGCATTGATCGGTGCTCCTCTGTGCTGCAGGGCCAGCGACGACCCTGAGAAAACCAACACCAGCTACATGGAGGAGTCTCAGCCAGTACATGGTAAATCAAAACCCCCGTTTCTCATTTGTCAGCACTTGGAAAAATAATGTATAGAAGCTGAATAAAACACTCTTGCTTCAATGCAAATTATTGATTTAAAGTCACTAATGTTTCGGCTTGCCTCCATCAGGGTTTCTTTGTTGTCTCCAGTAAACACCCATGGGCATTGACCATATTGCTATCTACTGTACTAACCCAAGAACAAAAGGTTCTGTGAAAGTGAAGCCGTGCTCCTCTGCTACAGTATGCAGTCATGCCATGTACGGTGCATTCGGAAAGTATTCCGAGCCCTTGACTTTCTCCACATTTTGTTAAGTTATGGCCTTATTCTAAAATGAATTCAATATTTTTTTTCCCGCATCAATATACACACAATACCCCACAATGATAAAGCGAAAACAGTAAAAATAAAAAAAAGTTAAATACCTTATTTACGTAAGGATTCAGACCCTTTGCTATGAGACTCGAAATTGAGCTCAGGTGCATCCTGTTTCCATTGATCATCCTTGAGATGTTTCCACAACTTGATTGGAGTCCACCTGTGGTATATTCAATTGATTGGACATGATTTGGAAAGGCACACACCTGTCTACATAAGGTCCCACATTTGACAGTGCATGTCAGAGAAAAAAAACAAGCCATGAGGTCAAAGGAATTGTCTGTAGAGCTCCAAGACAGGATTGAGTCGAGGCACAGATCTGGGGAAGGGTACCAAAACAATTCTGCATCATTGAAGGTCCCCAAGAACACAGTAGCCTCCATCATTCTTAAATGGAAGAAGTTTGGAACCACCAAGACTCTTCCTAGAGCTGGCCGCCCGGCCAAACTGAGTAATCGGGGAAGAAGGGCCTTGGTCAGAGAGGTGACCAAGAACCCGATGGTAACTCTGAAAGAGCTCCAGAGTTCCTCTGTGGAGATGGGAGAACCTTCCAAAGGACAACCATCTCTGCAGCACCACCAATCAAGCCTTTATGGTAGAGTGGCCAGACGGAATCCACTCCTCAGGAAAAGGCACATGACAGGCCGCTTGGAGTTTGTCAAAAGGCACCTAAAAGACGCTTAGAGAACGCATGACAAAAAATATTCTCTGGTCTGATGAAACCAAGATTTATCTCTTTGGTCTGAATGCCAAGACTCACGTCTGGAGGAAACCTGGCACCATCCCTACGGTGAAGCATGGTGGCGGCGGCATCATGCTGTGGGGATGTTTTCAGTGGCAGGGACTGGAAACGGAGCACAGTACAGAGATCTTTGATGAAAACCTTCTACAGAGCGCTCAGGACCTCAGACAGGGGCGAAGGTTCACCTTCCAACAGGACAATGCCCTAAGCACACAGCCAAGACAATGCAGAAGTGGCTTTGGGACAAGTGTCTGAATGCCCTTGAGTGGCCCAGCTGGAGCCCGGACTTGAACCCGATCGAACATCTCTGGAGAGATCTAAAAATAGCCGTGCAGTGACGCTCCCCATCCAACCAGACAGAGCTTGAGCGGATCTGCAGAAAATAATGGGAGAAAAAAACTCCCCAAATACAGGTATGCCAAGCTTGTAGCATCATACCCAAGAAGACTTGAGGCTGTAATCGCTGCCAAAGGTGCTTCAACATAGAACTGAGTAAAGGGTCTGAATACTTATCTAAATGTGATATTTCTATTTTTTATTTTTTTGGCTTCATTTGCAAAAAACATAATCAACTGTCTTTGCTTTGTAATTATGAGATATTGTGTGTAGATTGATGTTGAGAAAAAAACTATTTAATAGATTTTAGAATAAGGCTGTAACGTAACAATGTGGAAAAAGTCAAGGGATCTGAAAACTTTCCGAATACACTGTATATACAGACATTTCAATGTGGTTTATCTGAGGATCTCAGCTCTCTCCTGGATATGATAATTCTGGAGTACATTTACATTCATTAAGCGAGACAAAGTAATTACCTAAGGCAAGGGACATTTAGTACACAATATCATATCTGCTTTGTCCTGAATATATAGGAACAAACAAAGTTCTATTTTGAAAAATGCATGTGACGGAAAAAAGTATTTGATCCCCTGCTGATTTTGTACGTTTTCCCTCTGACAAAGAAATGATCAGTCTGTATTTTTAATGGTAGGTTTATTTGAACAGTGAGAGACAGAATAACAACAACAAAATCCAGAAAAACGCATGTCAAAAATGTTATAAAATGATTTGCATTTTAATGAGGGAAATAAGTATTTGACCCCTCTGCAAAACATGACTTAGTACTTGGTGGCAAAACCCTTGTTGGCAATCAGAGGTTAGACATTTCTTGTAGATTGCCACCAGGTTTGCACACATCTCAGGAGGGATTTTGTCCCACTCCTCTTTGCAGATCTTCTCCAAGTCATTAAGGTTTTGAGGCTGATGTTTGGCAACTCGAACCTTCAGCTCCCTCCACAGATTTTCTATGGGATTAATGTCTGGAGACTGGCTAGGCCACTCCAGGACCTTAATGTGCTTCTTCTTGAGCCACTCCTTTGTTGCCTTGGCCGTGTGTTTTGGGTCATTGTCATGCTGGAATACCCATCCACGACCCATTTTCAATGCCCTGGCTGAGGGAAAGAGGTTCTCACCCAAGATTTGATGGTACATGGCCCCGTCCATCGTCCCTTTGATGCGGTGAAGTTGTCCTGTCCCCTTAGCAGAAAAACACCCCCAAAGCATAATGTTTCCACCTCCATGTTTGATGGTGAGGATGGTGTTCTTGGGGTCATAGGCAGCATTCCTCCTCCTCCAAACACAGCGAGTTGAGTTGATGCCAAAGAGCTCAATTTTGGTCTCATCTGACCACAAAACTTTCACCAAGTTGTCCTCTGAATCATTCAGATGTTCATTGGCAAACTTCAGACGGGCATGTATATGTGCTTTCTTGAGCAGGGGGACCTTGCGGGCGCTGCAGGATTTCAGTCCTTCACGGCGTAGTGTGTTACCAATTGTTTTCTTGGTGACTATGATCCCAGCTGCCTTGAGATCATTGACAAGATCCTCCCGAGTAGTTCTGGGCTGATTCCTCACCGTTCTCATGATCATTGCAACTCCACGAGGTGAGATCTTGCATGGAGCCCCAGGCCGAGGGAGATTGACAGTTCTTTTGTGTTTTTTTCATTTGCGAATAATCGCACCAACTGTTGTCACCTTCTCACCAAGCTGCTTGGCGATGGTCGTGTAGCCCAATCCAGCCTTGTGTAGGTCTACAATCTTGTCCCTGACATCCTTGGAGAGCTCTTTGGTCTTGGCCATGGTGGAGAGTTTGGAATCTGATTGATTGCTTCTGTGGACAGGTGTCTTTTATACAGGTAACAAACTGAGATTAGGAGCACTCCCTTTAAGAGTGTGCTCTTAATCTCAGCTCGTTACCTGTATAAAAGATACCTGGGAGCCATAAATCTTTCTGATTGAGAGGGGTCAAATACTTATTTCCCTCATTAAAATGCAAATCAATTTATAACATTTTTGCCATGCGTTTTTCTGGATTCTTTTGTTGTTATTCTGTCTCTCACTGTTCAAATAAACCTACCATTAAAATTATAGACTGATCATTTCTTTGTCAGTGGGCAAACGTTGAAAATCAGCAGGGGATCAAATACTTTTTTCCCTCACTGTATATACATGCACACACTTAGCATGGTGCTTGCCTGGATCATAGGTTCGATTCTTCCATTGACCAACCTTCCACCAGACACTGACCTCCCTCCCTCCCTCTCTCACCCCCCCAGGACAGATCACCATCCGTGTAGACGAGTCAGACTGCCTATCGGCCGCAAGCTCCCACGTGGACATGGAGACAGAGCGCTTCCTGTCCACAGGCACCCAGGGTGGCCGCCGCGTCTCTTTCAATGAGGTGGCACTCTTCGACCACGGCAAGAAGGCCCAGGAGAAAGGCCGTAGGTCAGACAGATTCCTCCGCCAGACACCCACTCACTCCCCCGCAGTAGACTACTCTGAATACGCTCATATTCTACAATATAATACAACGATGGCCTTAGCAACAAGCTGTTTGTGTGTTTATAACCGGTGAAAAGATTGGCTCTTACTTTGTTACATTAGAAGACATTATGGAGACACTTTGTAAGAGCCATCTGTGTAATACATTATAAAGGCAGTTGGAAGAGCTGTTATGATGCTTTATTATAGGATAATAATAGGGACTGATGCTCTGAAAATGCATCATACACACATTAATCATAGAAAGGATTTCCAAAATGCAGACATACTTGCATAACATAATTTTGCGGTGTAGCCTACTTTCATAATGTATTATGTATGGTATGGTAACAAAGCTCTGTATGATCCAATGACTGAATATATGAATGGACAAAGCCATTGATCACATGACACCATTCATTCCTATGTGAAGCCTCAATAGCGCATTGAAGCCAAATGTCGGTTATGATGGCTTCTCAGGGAGAAATAAAATCAGAGAGGAAGAGGTGAAGCGAGAGGTTTTACTCAGCCCAAAATCTGTCCACGAAATAAGCCCACGAAGATTCGTTTTTTTTTTTTTTTTTTATGGAGGTGGGATGACTTGGGAGCAATCAGCCAATGAAAAATAAGAAGGCCTGAATGGCACTGTCACAGATGCTATAATGGTGCAGTTACAAAGATGACTCATATATCTATCTCTATGTCCTGCTGTTCATACGCATATCTACCCTGTCATTGGTTAGAATGGTCCCACCTGATCTTGCCTCCTCCTGCTTGCCTTCCATCTTTGAGGACATGTATTTCCATTCTTAGATCGGTCACTTGACTATCTTGTCAATATAATAGACAATCTTTGATAACGTGCAGTTTGAGCTACTCCAGGAAGTGACGTTGCAGGCTAGCACAGTGCTACCCCCTCTCAATGAGTAAATCAAGTTGAAGGGCGACCGGAGTACTACAGGCTGCCATTAGCAAATAAATTATCCTTATTACTACTTCTCTATGCAATTTTTAATTAATTGGTTTAAAGACATACACTACATGACCAGAAGTATGTGGACACCTGCTCGTCAAACATCTCATTCCACAATTATGGGCATTAATATGGAGTTGGTCCCCCCTTTGCCTCCACTCTTCTGGGAAGGCTTTCCACTAAATGTTGGAACATTGCTGCGGGGACTTGCTTCCAGTCAGCCACGTGCATTAGTGAAGTTGGGCTCTGATGTTGGGCAATGAAGCTTGGCTCGCAGTCGGCGTTCCAATTCATCCCAAAGGTGTTCGATGGAGCTGAGGTCAGGGCTCTGTGCAGGCCAGTCAAATTCTTCCACACTGATGTCAACAAACCATTTCTGTATGGATCTCGCTTTGTGCACAGGGGGCATAGTCATGCTTAAACTGGAATGGGCCTTCCTCAAACTGTTGCGACAAAGTTGGAAGCACAGAATTGTCTAGAATGTCATTGTATGCTGTAGCGTTAAGATGTCCCTTCACTGGAACTAAGGGGCCTAGCCCGAACCATGAAAAACAGCCCCAGACCATTATTCCTTTTCCACCAAATTTTACAGTTGGCACTATGCATTGGGGCAGGTAGCGTTTTCCTGGCATCCACCAAACCCAGATTTGTCCATCGGACTGCCAGATGGTGAAGAGTAATTCATCACTCCAGTGAACGTGTTTCCACTGCTCCAGAGTCCAATGGTGGCAAGCTTTACACCACTCCAACCGACGCTTGGCATTGTGCATGGTGATCTTAAGCTTGTGTGCGGCTGCTCGGCCATGGAAACCCATTTCACGGAGCTTGCAATGAACAGTTCTTGTGCTGATGTTGCTTCCAGAGACAGTTTTGAAATTGGTAGTGACTGCTGCAACCGAGGACAGACAATTTTTACACACTTCAGCACTCCGCTGTCCCGTTCTGTGAGCTTGTGTGGCCTACCACGTTGCGTCTGAGCCGTTGTTGCTCCTAGATGTTTCCACTTCACAATAACAGCACTTACAGTTGACCGGGTCAGCTCTAGCAGGGCAGAAATTTTAGGAACTGACTTGTTGGAAAGGTGGCATCCTATGACGGTGATATTTTGAAAGTCACTGAGCTCTTCAGTAAGGCCATTCTACTGTAAATGTTTGTCTATGGAGATTGCATGGCTGTGTGCTCGATTTTATACACCTGTCAGCAACGGGTGTGGCTGAAATAACCAAATCCACTAATGAATGGGTGTCCACATACTTGTGTGTATGTAGTTTATATCTGTTTTTTTAGAAGCAATTATTGGTACCATGATTGTCTTTGAATTTTTATTTATTTACGTACACAAACATTGACCATGAAGATTGCTATTTTTCCATTCACTATAATGGGGGATCCTGTTTTCTGCTAACCATGCCTACGGTACCGAGGTCGGCCTTGAATTTCCGTGGCTTCATTGAGAGGAGGCGGTCCTTCTCCACTCATGTGCTGTCTCTCTCTCCCGCTCTCTAAATCTTTCTCTCTCTCTCTCGCTCTCACTCTCTCTGACTGTCCGAATTCTTTGCTTGAGCCCCACCTCATTCTGATGTGCAAATGAGGTTGAGACAAATTCTGTAGGGCAAAATACACAATACAGCTGAGTCTTGAGTTTGAAGTGAGAATTCCTCAGTGTGTTCCTGCCCAGTACTAAAAGGCTTGATCCAACAAATGAAACACTTGATGATTAGTGAAATCAGGTGTAGTGATAGTTGAGAAGAAAACCCTTCACTCCCTGCAGGTCCCAAGGAGTAGGATAGAATAACATTCCTTGAAAGTGACAGCAGCACTTCTATTGTGTCAGCCTCTAACTCTCTGAACTGTTTGTCATGTTTCTCAACCCCTTTCCACCTCAGGTTTACGTTGACCGAGGGTGACTTCCACCACCTGAAGAATGCGCGACTCACACACCTCCACATTCCGCCACTGGCCCTCAAGATTGTCACCATCCACGAGTGTGAGTCATCCGAGAACAGCATCGCCATGACGACCCGCCCCGCCGCCAAGTCCAGCCTCTCCATCTTCCAGGTGACAGCCGGTCTACTGTGCTGCTATTAGCAGTGATACATCATTAGTCATGACTGGGCCCATTAGGCCATCCATCAATGTGGGGCCCACAACATGTATCAAGCCTATCAAATGCAGCCCATGGATAATTCTGCTTCCTCATTCCAATGGGCCATATACATTGATTTTGCAATTATCTGAGGTTTCTCAGTCATTTTGCAATGGACTTGCTTGAACTTGATTTGTCACTAGCTAGTAGGCTAACGTCCTCTTCCAGTCTCAATATAGAATTCAGTCTGTGTATTTGTATCCTCCTGGCTGTGCCTTGATGGTGTATATTCTGTGTATGTGCATGTGTTTGCGCGTCTGTTTGCATTTGTGTGTGTTGGCGCGTGTGTGTAGCCGGCTTTGTGTGCCCGACGGCCCCTGTGTCCCCTGCCCCAGACAGCATTGACCAGTCTGAGTGTCAGCCCCAGCTCAGCCCTCCCTGGGGACACCCTTAACTCGGTGGTGGACACCAGCTTCAGTGAGGGTCCCCTGGCCCCGGGTCCCAAGGAGCCCAGCACCAGCAGCGTGAGTCACTTACCCCTATCTGTCAATCAACCCAATAATCAACCAATCACATTTTATATTATGTGCAATATTGAACACTACGTTAAGGGACTCGGTTAATCATTCATCATCACATACAAAGTGTCTACCTACATATGACAGGGCTGAATGGCAGTGTTGTTGGGTTGAATCTAAACCTTTATGTTTTAATTAACATTTTACTATGGAATACAGTTAGCCACTAGTCATGTGTATGATGGGTCTGAATAGAGAATATCATTTTTATTTGATTAATTTCTTGGATCAGCTTTGAAATGTGCATATAGAATTGGAGTTAGATCATTTAAATGGAGATTTGACATAATTGCAAATATACAAATGTGTTGCACACACACAATAGCACACACTAAGCTTGAGTGAACATTGAAGCCGAGAGGTTATTATGAAGCCTCTGATGTGTGAGAGGAGAAGTAAGGAGTGTGGATCCACAGTGTCCCTAGTCTCTCTGTCTTAATGACAACAGTGGTGGAGGATGATGGATAAATAAGGGAGAGCCTCTGGAACAGCCTTGTCAAGGGAGATTACAGACACCGCTGCTCCCCACATTTGCTCATCGCTCCTGGCTGCTCACTGGCCCCACTCTCCCTCTCCGTGGTAGATAGAAGAAAGTTAACAGTTGCATGGAAAATTGTATAATTTTTGTTTTTCTTAACCTTGGGAGGAAGGAGAGAGAGATTAAAATCACATATTTATATCAACTTCTATTTGTTCTTAGAGTATCTGTCATATTTTGTTGTCCACACAATATGGACAACTCCCTTATATCCCCTCCCTCTCTCTCCCCCAGATTGAGGTGATGGTGTCTGGCTCCAGGAATGGGGGAAGTCCGTCTTTGAGTGAAGGGGCGTCGGTGACGTCTGTGACGGGTGCATCTCCTGGCGCAGGGGTGAGGCAGGGCCCTGTGCTGCAGTTCTTCACCAAGCTGAGGCGCCATGCCAGCCTGGAGGGAGCCAGCCCATACTTCAAGATCAAGAAGTGGAAGCTAGACAGCAGCCAGCGGGCCTCCAGTCTGGACACCAGAGGTACAGGACACTTGGCTTTTAATATCTATTATTATGTTATGATGATATGCTTATGTACATATTGATGGAGCATCAGCTTGGATTTACATGATCGTTTGTTTTTTGGATTTAGTGTACAAATTCTATTTTGATCTGGGCCTGGTTTAACAAAAGCATCTTAAGGCTAAGTTCATCATTAGAACGACAATGAACTTAACCTTAAGATGCTTTTGGGAAACCGGCTCCTGTTCCCTTGTGGAAAAAGACAATGCCTCCTAAGAATGAGGTCCCACTTTAAGAGGCTTCACCATACTGGCAAGGTGCATAGTGCACAATAACACACAAACATGTACACAGGGCTCTCACACTGTGCTCACACGCTAACAGATGGTTTTATGACGTAGGGCTCTTCTCTTCCAAGGCATTGTGAGTCTAACTGAAGCCTCCCCACAGATCCCCTCATACACAAACACACATACCACTCCCTTTCCCGCTTCCCCTATACTCAGGGAACAACAGAGCACACAGGACTAACACCCCCAAAATATCTCAAAGCCTGCTGGGATCTCTTCATGACATCATTGTGACACATATGTCACCTCCAGATCAATTTTGATGCTGTCTTCAGATATGCTGAACATTCACTATGGTGAATGTTTGTGCCAACGTCCTTTTCCATCCCATGTCCCTCTGTACCCTCGGACTAATGTGTAAGGTCCTCTGTCTCTGTGTGTCAGGGTCCCCTAAGAGGAGGCAGTTCCAGCGGCAGCGCGCTGCCAGCGAGAGCATGGACCAGGAGGATAGCGACGCCCACCACATTGACCTCATCCAGTACATTGCCAGCACCCAGGACGCCACCTATCACCCCTGCCGCCCCTCAGCCTCGGCCTGCCTCCTGCCCCCCTCGTACCCCCCCACGCCACCACCCTCCCTCGGCAGGTATCTTTAATTCCCTCACCATCCTTCCACCCCACTGCTTTGCCTCCGTCATCACTACAGTAGATAGTGCCTCTCTCCTTAACGGAAGAATTAGTCACAGTTGCCTCTAGACACTGATAGAAGGTCAGTTTTGCATATTTTTTCCTGTTAAGGTCAGGATTTGGGGAGAGTAAGCTGATCCTAGATCTGTGCCTAATGGCAACTTTTACCCACAGCTGCTTAACAAGCTAGCCCATTCCATCGCTGACTCAGAGTGATGGACAGGAATAGTTGTCAGGGTCAATGGCTGCGTTTCAACTCATGAAAGACACACCCTTGTCCGCTTACACTCGCTTATGCCCTTGGGGGAATCCCCGCGCCATATCTGTCGTCGGTCCAAATGATTAGCCAAGCAAGGGAAGTTTGCAACGTAAGCCCCTCAGCCCTTGTTTTTAATGGAGTTTGCGAATGTACAATTATGTTCACTTTGGGGCCTGAAATGCCTCATAATTCAATTTGCGATGATTGTACATCCTCTAAGAAAAGTCAGTCAAAACTTAAAACCTCAACGTCAATATGGAGTCAACATACAAGTGTAGGTAAAAACGAATGTAAATAAGTTAAATTGTGCTACTAATGCACATGGCGGAACAAACACATCTCGTAAAAGTAATGATGTTTTTGTTTGGTTATCTTTCGGAAATTGTACAAATAAAACATTTTCCTCCTAAATAACCGTGACCAGAAAGATCACAATGTAGGGAAGTTCAACACATTTGCAAAGCACATGACATTGGTGCATTGCAATTCAGTGGTTCGTGGACAACATGCTAATACCATTGCAAGTCATGGTGACCACTTGTAATCACAGCGGCTGCAAACATCAGACATCAGATGTGTGTATGGGCGTCATGAGAGTGCTCTGTGTCTGACTCTTGTACTGTGTGTGTGCGTGTGTGCGTGTGTGCGTGTGTGCGTGTGTGCGTGGTGCGTGCGTGCGTGCGTGCGCCTGTCTTCGTACTTGTGTGTGTCACCACAGGTTAGAGGTAGAGGTGGTGGTGGAACCCAGCTGCAGCAGGGGCCAGGGGCTGGAGGTGATCGGCTTGTCCCCGGAGCCCCAGGACGAGGCAGCGAGCCTGGGGGACTGTAGACAGGAAAGCTCGGCATCAGACCACCAGGCCCTGTACAGAGACATCTGGACGCTCCGGGCCTCCCTGGAGCAGTACGGCTCCTCAGACCAGATCAACAACAACGACAGGGACTCTGTCCGCAGCGATGCTGACAGTGTCTGCTCTCTGAGGGGGCAGACCAAGAGGGGGGGGCTGCCCAGTTACCTCTTCCAGGACATCGGGGATGGGCCCGAGGGGGATGTGGAGCTGCCCATGGATGAAGGGATGGGAGAGAAGGAGAAAGGGGGGAAGCAGGACAGTGTGAAGTCAGAGAGGGGCAGTGACGGGGAGTCAGGGAACCGTAAGTTAATGCAGATGGACAGTGGCTATATGTCTATAGAGGCTCCATCACGGGCGCCAGAGGAGCTGAGACTGTTTGGCAGTAGTGGCAGCAGTGGCAGTATAGACAGGTCGGCCTTGGAGAAGAGACACTACTTCACCAGTGCAGGGCGCACTGGCACGGTGGTCGAGAGCTTCGAGGCCCGCATCTTCGAGGAAGAGCCAGACGAGGAGACGCCGGCGGGTGCAATGGGCGGCATGACCATAGAAACGGCCAGGTCTCCCCTGGGCTGGTCTCCGTACGGTCAGATGTTCACCCCGCGAGAGGTGCAGCCACACCCCCACCCCCCCTTATCAATTCACCACCGTGACTACAGCATCGACGAGAAGACAGACGCGCTCTTCCACGAGTTCCTCCGCCACGACCCCCAGTTTGACCAGCAGGAGACGCCGAAGAAACATCGCTCGCGCATCCACCTCCGCAAGCAGTGGCAGCGCCACAAGCAGTACAGTGACCCAGGCGTTCGCTACCAGTACCACTCCTTTGAGAGGCAGCGGAACCCCCTCCGACGAGGCGATAGCGTCAACTACCCGCTGGACACAGGCTACCACAGCACGCTTCCACGCATCATCAGTGCGCCTGACGAGGAGGCCAGCGAGGGGACCCCCAGCACCCCCCAGACGCCCAAGGCTGAGGCAGTGGTGGCGGGAGGGGCAGAAAGTGCTGAGGCGGAGGAAGGAGACAGGAGAGAGAGTCCCAGCAGTAGCTGTGGCAGTAGCACCGTGACCATCACAGACGACAAAGGGATGGCGTCCTGTTCCCCTCCCCCTGTCCCGGAGAGAGATGGTCTGCTAGGGGAGCAGCCCGACCCCCAGGAGGACACTAGGCAGGCAGAACACCCCCTTGAGCCACCTGATGAGCCCCCCCAGCCCCCTGAGAAGGGCTACGGCCCACAGACCATCACAGCCGAGCTGACGGACAAGCTGAGCGCCACCCTGGACGAGCGGCTGTACACGGGCCTGCGACGGACAAAGGACCCGACTGAGTGTATGGTGACAGTCACTCACGCCTCCCCCGACCACAGCCCAGTGTAGCATGTCTCCAGTCCTCCACCACTCCTCCCTGATCTTTGTGTTTGATTTGATTTCAGTCTGCGCCAGGTAACTGCGATGTCTCTGTATCTGTCTGAATTAGCATGTTCCAGACCCGTAACATGAAAACAGGCTACACTATACAGTATCATGTAGACTAGCTGAAGAATCCACCCCTAGATAGTGTCTACAGTACCGTGGTGTCTCTGACTGCTATGATTCCTTTCTCCTCTGAGAGAAGTGACGATGTTAAAGGGACACGCCACTCAAACTATCTTTTGGTAATTTTTTTTCATTAGTCCACTGTTGATACAGTACCAAAATGTTTAGCATGTCAGCAGTCAGGTTTCCAAGATATTAGACTTTCAAGAAGCAAAGTGTCACTGGCCACATCATCATGATGACACTTTGCTTCTTGAAAGGCCAATAACATTTTGGGACTGTATAAATCATGAATCAGTCGATTAATGGAAAAAAGTTGAATAATTATGGATTCTTTTGGGGGGGGGGGTGGATTTTCCCTTTAAGAGCCAGTATGCCCACTGCTCTAGTCTATCCACTGTGAAACCAGGTGCTATTAAACATCTAAAGATCTGGATACAAACTTTACCTGGGCCCTATAGACCAGTCCTGGCTGAATATCAAAATAGGTTTATCTATGTTTCCATGACTTTTTCATCACTTAATTTGTTACATATGGCTCCGGATATATGTTGTCTTTGGCCATTGACATATGTCATATTCTTTCCATGTGGCATTTTGACTCTTGAAGTCATCATAATTGTTTTACAAATGATTAGGTATCCCTGATATTTTTTTGAAGCCACATTTCACATTGTCCACATATTAGTTTGAACATGTTTCTCGGGACATATGAATATAGTAATCTACTACTTCAGTACCGTATTGGTCATTAATTGAAGCAATTCCGTAAATTGTAATGTATGATTGAATGTTTTCGTACAGATTTCTGTTGAATCTTGATGTAATTGAATCAGAATCTATGGTACTAGGAACAGATGACAGTCCACCATGAATTTGATGGAGAAGATGAATTGTTTCTCATACGCTGTCATTAAATGGATATGACGCGGGCCGAGGCTCTCCTAATTTGGACACTGACTATATTACAGCATTTATATAATTACAGCCTCATCATATCCACTCTGGATCAGAGCATTATCCTTCATCAAATGTCCCTGTCGCTGAATGTCTGGACTCATGTTTCTATTCAAAGATGTTCTTAAAGGGGAAAACTGCTTTCCAGAAAAGTTATGGTTGTTAGGACATGTTGTTCAATGCCATTGTATTTATTGTTGACAGATTTGATTTAAATGTGTCTATGCTCGTTTTATATTTCCTCTGCTTGTGACAATAAGTGGCTTACAGGAGGCCAGGGTGAGAGTTAAATTCCAGGTTTTTGACTAATTTCTGTGTCAGAAAAACCTAGTCTGCAAATAGAGGGATCGCAGTAGTGTTACTGACAACTCTGTTAGGAGCACATATGAAAGGCAGGCTCCCTTGGCCTCCCCCAACAGTGTTGGTTAGTGCAGGTCTATAGCTGTAACAGTTTAAATTAAGGCTTTGAATGGGGCCAATGTTGCTCTCGCAGACATTTGCGTTAATTGAATTTCTTCATGCTTTCTCGTGCATGGGTTCACCGAACAGGCTTTTTTTGTTTGCTTATATTCTGTTGTTTCCCCCTCCTTCTCCTGTGAAAGTAGACAACGCAGCAGCGATCCCCCTGGGCTATAAGGACTGCACTTCCAAACCAGAACAAATTCCACATTTTCTCCTCTGACTTCCTCTGTATAGACTTTGCCACCCAATGCTGCCATTCAAGTATAACTGCATTATCAGATTATGTTTTATGGGCCAAAAGAAGGCAAGGAATGGCATGCCCATTCCAGAATTACCTTGGAAACTATTTTGCACTTAGCTGTGTAATGGCTGGGAGTGTGCTACTTCTCCCACATGCTACAGTCAGCAGCAGCAGCTCTGGCTCCCAGCTCTCTGACCCAAACTGTAAAAAAATCCAGTTGTTTTTACGGTAACTTACTGGCAGCCAGTTACCTGTAAGTTACTGTAATAAAAGGTACAGTATGTTATCGTAAATTCAAAAGAAACTTTGGTTTAACAGTACTGTAAACTTTATCCCCAGTTTCCTCAGAAGCTAGTTATTGCTTTACGTTCAGAGGAAAATGCTGCAGGAAAAGGTGCTGAATATGAATCAAAAAACGAAGGGGAGTCCCCCTCCCTTAGTAGTCCTCTCTGCTTGGTCTCTGGCTGAGGGTGTAACACAATTAAGATTAAGATCGCTTTATTGGTCAATTGTACACAAGGTCCAACCGAAATTTGACTTCTGATTTATCCCAACCCCTCCGAAAGATACGCATACAGATAACTGCCAAAATGATGGATTCAATGTATATTGAAAGCAGGTGCTTCTGAGTTAAACGATTAACATCCAAGCATGCTTAGGGTCATTTATCTGACTTGCCTAGTTAAATAAAGGTTAAATAACAATTTCAAATAAATAAATGTATAAAAGTGCTGGGGAGGCCATTATTTTGGCTACCATGGAAACGCTCCCATAGAATGACAATGCCCCCATCCACAGGGCACGAGTGGTCACTGAATGGTTTGATGAGCAGGAAAACAATGTAAACCATATGCCATGGCCATCTCAGTCACTAGATCTCAACCCAATTTAACTCTTACAGTATGGGAGATTCTGGAGCAGCGCACGAAACAGTGTTTTCCACCACCATCAACAAAACACCAAATGGTGGTATTTCTCATGGAAGAATGGTGTCACATCCCTCCAATAGAGTTTCAGACACTTATAGAATCTATTCCAAGGTGCATTGAAGCTGTTCTGCCTCATGGTGGCCCAACGCCTTATTAAGACACTTTATGTTGGTGTTTCCTATGTTTTGGCAGTTACCTGTACACACACCCATACATACACACACACACACACATATATACATACATATGAATACATATATATATATATATATACACACACACACACAGGTTGGAGCAGGGGGCTGCCACACTGGGCACCTGTGGAGCAGTTGTTGTGGGGGAGTTAAGTGCCTTGGTCAAGGGCACAACGGCAGGCAATGGCATCTAGGATTTGATATTAGCAACCCTTCAGTTGCTAACTCCGTTCCTGACAGATTTTTCCCAGCAGACCTGGGACTCAAACTGGCAACCCTCCAGATGCTGGCTCGCCTCTCTAACGGCTAGGCTACCTGCCATTGCAATAAAGATAGACATTTATGTAATTAGAAAAGAGGGAGATATTTCTAGCTGTCATTTCCCTATGTTTGGGTGTGATTGTGCTACTTCACAGCCCTGGGGAATCAGATCTGTTTCCTCTAACATGGAGATCAGACAGCTCCTTGTTATAGCAGAGTGGACTCACAGGCAGAAGGCACCTTCCCTCATTAGACAAACAATGGTCAAGATGAAAGGTGGTGAGAGGGCTTGAATTTGTCTTCTAGTGTGGAGAGGCTAGTGACTCCTTCACTTAGCCCACACATCAGTGCACATTACGTCACCATGGGAAACCCAGGGGCTTCACGTTTCAGCACCATTTTGTGTCATTACCAGGTGCCTTTATGGAGGTGTTGGAACATCATCAAGGAAGGAAAAAGGCCAATCCTTCAGCCAGTCACCTTAGGAACAAACAAGATCAGATGCCTTTGAGGTTACTGGTTACTTAGCATTCTCTGATTATTGTCAGAAATTAGAGGAATAGTGCATAATTTCTGCCATTTAGTTGAATTGATGGAAGAAAGGGGGTGAAAACTCCAACTTAATGAAAAAGACTAGAGGGGCGAACAAATTAGTACATTTGTACAAAAATTTACTTTGTTGTGAGATACAAGCACAATGTTGGAGGAGCTAATGTAGTCTATGCCTTTTATTAGGTGTAGACGTAACTGGAGGAGATAATGTAGTCTATGTCTTTTATTAGGTGTAGACATAACTGGAGGAGATAATGTAGTCTATGTCTTTTATTAGGTGTAGACGTAACTGGGGACACTGGTCAAATACTTTTTGTATACTAACAAGTAGCCTGTCCAATGCATTGGTGCATAGGTTTGCATGACAATTAACCATTTTAATACATATCGCCATGTTTCTCAGAACTACTGTACCAAATGATTCCATGGTTGTTGGTCGACACTTTGTTTGAGGCAGAACATAGACATTTAAATCAGCACTGGTACTTCTAGAGGTTTTGTATTCTATGACATCTACCTTTGTTTAGGAGTCATGCAATGCTAACTGATATGCTATGATTGTGAGATTTATTTCCATGAAAGAAAAATATATTTCTGTATTCCTGCTTGTTAGTTATTACTGCTCAATTTCTCAAAGAACTAGTTAAAAAAGTAGAGCTTTATAAACAACTTAGCCTTTGTTGACCCAGACCTATTTGAGCCTTGAGGGACCAAACAATTTAAAATGTTATTTTGGGGTTTTCCAATCAGTAAATAAATGAATGAAGCATTAATGATTGTGGTTTGTCTCATTTCAACCTTTTAATGGTACTCAGAGGAAAAAGAAGAGGAGGACGAGAAGAGGAGAAAGGCAAAATGACTGCAACGCTTTCCTTTAACCTCCCTCACTTCTTTCTCCCATCTTTCCTTCCCACTCCAGTGTGTTGTTCCCTCCAGGTGTTGAGGGTCGACACATGTTGTTACGTTACAGCCTTATTGTAAAATTGATTAAAATATCATGTTCTCATCAATCTACACACAATACCCCATAATGACAAAGAGAAAACAGTTTTTTTAGAAATTTCAGCAAATTTAAAAAACAGAAATACCTTATTTACCTAAGTATTCAGACCCTTTGCTATGAGACTCGAAATTGAGCTCAGGTGCATCCTGTTTCCATTGATCATCCATTGAGATGTTTCTACAACTTGGAGTCCACTTGTGGTAAATTCAATTGATTTGACATGATTTGGAAAGGCACACGCCTGTCTATGTAAGGTCCCACAGTTGACAGTGCATGTCAGAGCAAAAACCAAGCCATGAGGTTGAATTGTTCGTAGAGCTCCGAGACAGGATTGTGTCGAGGTACAGATCTGCAACATTGAAGGTCCCCAAGAACACAGTGGCCTCCATCATTCTTCAATGGAAGGAGTTTGGAACCACCAAGAAGACTCTTCCTAGAGCTGGCCACCCGGCCTAACTGAGAAATCGGGGGAGAAGGGCCTTGGTCAGGGAGGTGACCAAGAACCCGATGGTCACTCTGACAGAACTCCAGAGTTCCTATGTGGAGATGGGAGAACCTTCCAGAAGGACAACCATCTCTGCAGCATTCCAACAATCAGGTCTTTATGGTAGAGTGGCCAAACGGAAGCCACCCCTCAGTAAAATGCACATGACAGCCGGCTTGGAGTTTGCCAAAAGGCACCTAAAGGACTCTCAGACCATGAGAAACAAGATTCTCTGGTCTGATGAAACCATGATACAGAGTACAGAGATCCTTGATGAGAACCTATTCCAGAGTGCTCAGGACCTCAGACTGAGCACTCCAACAGGACAATGACCCTAACAGCCAAGATAATGCAGAAGTGGCTTCAGGACAAGTCTCTGAATGTCCTTGAGTGGCCCAGCCAGAGCCTGGACTTGAACCCAACCGAACATCTCTGGAGAGACCTTAAAATAGCTGTGCAGCGACGCTCCCCATCCAATCTTCCAGAGCTTGCGAGGATCTGCAGAAAATAATGGGAGAACCTCCCCAAATACAGGTGTGCCAAGCTTGTAGCGTCATACCCAAGAATACTTGAGGCTGTAATCGCTGCCAAAGGTGCAAAGTACTGAGTAAAGGGTCTGAATACTTATGTAAATGTGTTATTTCATTTTTTTATTTTTTTGTTGACATTTGCAAAAATGTCTAAACCTGTGTTTGGTTTGTCATTATGGGGTATTGTGTGTAGATTGATGAGGAAAAAAAACGATTTAATACATTTTAGAATAAGGGTGTAACGTAACAAAATGTGGAAAAAGTCAAGGGATCTGAAAACTTTCCGAATGCACTGTATGCACCAGAGCCAAAGCACATCAATTAATGATGATTCCACAGTGATAAGGATTCCCTGTCTATAGCAGAGCGGAGGGAAAGTATGGTAGCAGTCTCAGGCAATCAAATTCAGATTTATTTCTCACTAATTGGTCTTTTAACCAATCAGATCAGCTCTGGAAAAGAGCTGATGTGAAAACATCTGATGTGATTGGTCAAAAGACCAATTAGTGGAAAAAAATTGGGCTGCTTGTTTAAACCCAGCCCATAAGAACCTTATAACCATCAATATCAGCAAATATGACAGAATGATAAATGCCAGCATTCAATCAGATTCCCTGATAGGTTATTTTAATCAATGGAGTAAATCTTAGTCACATTATCACTATAATAAATAATAAACCACTAGCACTAGGGTTGCTAAACTACTGGTAATTTACCAATTTACCATTTACCGGAATCTTCAGTAATTAATAGAATCTATGGTAACTTTTAAAACATGTATTCATATATACTATTCATTTATTATATCTGTTTATATTGTCCATGAGTTTCTAGTAGATAAACCATACTGTATGATTTAAGAAAAATAGCCAAATTAATTTAAAAAGCATCTAGTCAACAATGGCATTATTTAAAATTAACACTGGAACTCTTGCAACGGTTGACTTTTTTCACAACTGCCACCAATTTGGCGCCAAAACATTTCAAACAAAGACATATTTCTATAAATAAATAAAAGTGCACAAAAAAAAGGATATTTCATGCTGAGACCCTCATATTTAAACACCAATGGTATTCACTAAGTTGATGGTTTATATTTAGGATAATATTTTACAGCTTTGACATTCTATTTTTTTTTAATTTTAGAATCATCTTATTTGATTATTTTATATATTCTATATTTGATAGAGCCACAGAGGGCCAGAGATAATTACACCACACCTGTTATAATCTGAATAACCCAAAAAGGCCTCTAGATATCTGATAAAATTCCCCAAAAACTTTAAAGTTACCAAAATGATGGTCGTTTACTGGTAAACTTAGAAAGATTTCAGTAATAAACCCTCCCTTTGCAACCCTAGACTAGCACTAATGTGTGGATTTATTTACCACCCTACAGCAAAGCTATAACTTCTGTTCTTTCCATTTTGCTCTTAGTTTTATTGAAAATCTATTGTTGCATAGTTTGAGAAGCATGTTGGGTCTGTGTGAAGATTCCTCTGTTGTGCTCCAGTTCAGGATAAAGTAACACCCTGGATCAATACCTTGGCCAGGCCAGTTCTACTAAAACAAGCCCGTCACAGCAGGAGCCACATATCATCTTATCAAAGTAGGCTGCAGCCAACCCTCCCACCAGCCAATAGACCAGTAAGAATAATACATCAAAGTCAAGGTGAAGCGATCTGCAGTACAGTGCTGTGCCTCTAGAGCAGCCTGCAGGGTTGACTGCAACAGCACACTCATGTAACCAATTACAGCTGTTCTTTAAAGAAGCTGGAGAAGTGAAAAGCAGACCAAATGAATTTATGTCAGTGAAATGTCATAAGGTTTGTAATCTCGCCCATCAGTCAGCTCTCTTTCTCTCTCTCTCTGAACCTAGAAATTGAGCCTGGGGACTAAAGTTTCAAACTGCCTATTGTTTGATTGACCAGATACATTTATAATACAGCCACAAATAAAGAGAAATCACTGAAGAAACACAGCTGGTGAGGTTGGGGTGCGTTTTATATAAATAATAATGATAAACATATTGTGGGGAATAAAACCCTGAAACAAAACCCAGACGCAAAATTAAAAACCAAGCCAAGACATTCCTGAATAGTTATGTATGCTTGGAGTATCTATAGATCCCTTTCTTTTATCCTGCATAGCATGCAGTTTATGCATTTTATATCAATTATCATTATTATTACCAATATTGTAATTTATTGAAATGATCAATGTCATTCAATACACATCACGATGTGCGCTTTAATACAGAGTAACTGTAGGATAAACAGTGTAGTAGTCTAAAACGAGCTACATTAATACAGAGGGATCCCAGAATATGATTTGCAGAGAGGGGGAAGACCTAGTCCTCCTACCCTCTTCTTCATTTCTTTCTGGTGCTTCACTCTTGGATCATCATCATCATCGTTATGTTGTCAGTCTTCAGACAGGCAGATCATGTGAAACAAACCACTGTAGTGCAGCATGTCCTGCTATCGCATCCTGTAGGCCAGGCTGTCAAAACATGAATCTCCCCAACATCAGGGAGCAGGGAATTAGAGACCTACGAGGGAATCAAAACACACAATTAGCTCAAGACTTTTACAGTATTACTCAGTCAGTCATTTAACATTTACACAATACAGTTAGAGATGTCTGAATAATGGAGGATTCACATAGTATTACAGTCTATGACACCAATGGAACCAAGGTTTTATGAATAGTGTCCTGCATCTGTATCTGTCAGCCATTCAGTTGGCGCTGTAAGCCTCCCTGTGGCCACTCTCAGTGAGTGGGATGCCGCCCACACAGAATCAGCCAGCGTGACACGCAGAGACGGATGTGGAGGATTTCCCTCTGTGAACCAACCAGGCAGCAGGCTGTTACCGCTGGACTTTCTGTCAGGCAGCAGGCTGTTACTGCTGGAATCTGCTGGACGTTCTGTCAGGCAGCAGGCTGTTACTGCTGGACCTTTCTGTCAGGCAGCAGGCTGTTACTGCTGGACCTTTCTGTCAGGCAGCAGGCTGTTACTGCTGGACCTTTCTGTCAGGCAGCAGGCTGTTACTGCTGGACCTTTCTGTCAGGCAGCAGGCTGTTACTGCTGGACTTTGTCAGGCAGCAGGCTGTTACTGCTGGACTTTGTCAGGCAGCAGGCTGTTACTGCTGGACTTTGTCAGGCAGCAGGCTGTTACTGCTGGACTTTGTCAGGCAGCAGGCTGTTACTGCTGGAATCTGCTGGACTTTGTCAGAAAGTAAGCTCCAGACTGCAGCCAGGACCTCGATCAGTCCGACTTTTACCAAACACAATATCCTGTCCAGTCCATTACGCCCAGTCTCAGCCGGGCTGTGAGTCATTCATTGCACAAACTAATATAGATTGGATGGTGTCCCCCTCCTCCCCCACGTCCTCCATTCCACCCTTCTCTCCCTTATTGTGAAAAGGCTTCTCAGTATTCTCGGATGTCTCTTGGATGATGCTGTGGAGGAGTGATCACCCTCTCCCCCTCGGCAGACTGCGTGGGAGATGCCTGCATGCCGATGACTCAGAAAGGATGCCGCTCGGCTCGTTGCTGCTATTGGACAGCTATTCCATTTCTCACTGATTAGCTGTGGTCCCAGATCCATCCATGTGACTGACGGCAAAAAACAAGTTGGAGATGATGTCATCTTATCAGTCACACTCAATTACATACAGTACTGTAGATGATGTGGCATTTCAAATATGACAATACAATTAGTTCTCCGGTCTATTTGATTTTAACTCATTATTTTTGAACAAATAGTCAGACAAATCGTTTTTTTCCATATAGCACCATCACAATGTTGTAAACTATGATAAAATGGCCAAAAACATGTGGGTTAGGAAGGAATATTCTTGTCAGAAGTATTCTTCAATCAGCATCAGAATCCCCTATTGGTTCGGGTGATGGTGTGAGGGTATTTGTGTTGGAACACAATGCATTTGTATGATCCTGTTAACCAGGCAGGGGTACAGCAGCACATTTGATGGGATCCTTAATTTCTCCTTCAGAAAGAGGAATGTGAGGCGTGAGGCAGGGGGAGCTTGTTAAAGAGTCAGAGCGCGTACTCAGGAATGACTCATAGAAAGACACTGAGGGAGAGAAAGAAAGGAGTGAGAGAGGAAGAAAGAGAGGAACCCACATGAATAAGCAGGTACCACAGGGAGAACACGGAGAGAGGGAAAGAGAAAAAATAAAAAGGGCCGACAGAGAGAGAAAAATGTATAGAAAAAGAGGGAGAGAAGAGAAAACCCTCGAAAAAGCTGATTATGCTACATCTCCTTTCCACACAGTCCGCCCACACACTCCTCCTCTCCTCTTCGACTCCTCTGCATCCATACAGAGCATCAGCGTCAGTCAGGGCTCTTCCTGCCTCCCCCACCCCTCTCAGTACCCTAAACTGCGTCATCCAGCCCCCATTCAGGCTCTCCACCAAACCAGCCTGCCTCTCCTCTTCTCTCTCCCTGGAGACACCCAGGCAGCACCACTCCACTGTTCTATTTGGCTCCATAATTACACTCACACTCTTCTGGCCTGTTGTTTACATTGAGCGGCTGAGAAGAAAGAAATCAAGGCACTGATGGATAATTACTCCAGGCAGACTAAATCAGAATCTTATTTCCCTGATATGTTGGGTGGGGGCATACATTTTCAATTAGCTGTATGTTTCAGTAGGGGATCAAGGGATCAGTTCATCCTTGTATTTGTATTTATTGAGGATCTCAGAGAAGAGAACATCTCAGATAAGACAACATCTTAGTTGGATTAAGTAGCATCATCATCTCAAGGTCACTGTCACGCCCTGACCATAGAGAGCCCTCGGTTCTCTATGGTGTTTAGGACAGAGCATGACTAGGGGGGTGTTCTAGTCATTCATTTTCTATGTTGCTGGTTTGTATGGTTCCCAATTAGAGGCAGCTGGTAATCGTTGCCTCTAATTGGGGATCATATATAGGAAGCCCTTTCTCCCACCTGCTTTGTGGGATATCGTTTTGTTTAGTGCATTGTGTGCTACGAACGGCACATTCATTTTGGTCTTTGTTGTTTCACTTTGAAATAGAATATGTGGAATACGCTGCGCTTTGGTCCCGTCCTTCCGACGAGCGTGACAGAATATCCCACCAACGCAGGACCAAGCAGCGTGTTATGGAGGTTAAGGAGTTTTGGACATGGGAGGAAATCATGTCCGGATGTGAGACCCTTCCTTGGAAGGAGACACCAAGGAAGGTGGAAAGACAGCGACGATGCTGGGGAGGGGGGGCACGAGGGGTGGTCGGTGGAGCAGCGGAGAGTGGAAGAGCGGGTCATCAGTCCGGTGCCATCTGTGCCAGCTCCCCGCACCCGCCCTGAGGTGCGTGTCACCAGTAAGGTGCCACCTGTGCCGGCTACACGCACCAGGCCTCCAGTGCGCCTCCCCAGTCCCGCTCCAAGGCCGGAGCCTTCCTCTGCGCCGGTGCCCAGTCCAGGCACGGCGTTCAGCCCGGCGCCATGGCCGGATCCGGGACGGCGACCCGCACCGGAGTCACCACCGACACTAGTCACCCCCCCTACCCTCCCCATTTGGTTTCAGGTTTTGCGGCCGGAGTCCGCACCTTTGGGGGGGGTTCTCTATGGTGTTGTAGGTCTGGCCGTGACTAGGGGGTGTTCTAGTCAATTATATTTCTATGTTTGGGTTTGAGTATGGTTCCCAATAGAGGCAGCTGATTATCGTTGTCTCTAATTGGGGATCATACTTAAGGAGTCCCTGTTCACACCTGCATTGTGGGATATTGTTTTTGTGTTAGTGTGTTGAGCGCTACGACTTCACGTTCATTGCATGTTTGTTATTTTCTTAGTTTCACTGTATATTAAAGAACTCAACTCACGCTGCGCCTTGGTCCGTCCTTTCCGACGAGCGTGACAGTCACAGAATCAGTCCCAAAGGGTGTCTCCATACCCTTAAGTAATAAGGCACGAGGGGGTGTGATATATGGCCAATATACCACGGCTAAGGGCTGTTCTTATGCACAACACGGAGTGCGTGGATATATTGGCCATATACCACAAACCCCCGAGGTGCCTTATTGCTATTATAAACTGGTTACCAACAATTAGAGCAGTAACAAGAAATGTTTTGTCACACCTGTGGTATACGCGCTGATATACCACGGTTGTCAGCCAATCAGCATTCAGGGCTCGAACCACCCAATTTATAATTAGATGTAGACCACAACATTGTACAGGTGTCCTGTATGACTACTCCTTCTCCTCACCTGTCCAGTGTGTGTTCAGGGCTGGGGGTCTCGGGGCTGCTCTCACTGCTGCTTACAGTTGGACAGCTTGCGGATGTGGCTGTAGGTGGACACTCCTTTGCGTGAGGGGTTGGAGGAGGAGCTGGAGAGGCGTTCTGATCGGGACCTGGTTCTGCTGGTGGTTGGGTAGTGGTCCTGGTCTGTCTCTGTGCCGCTCACACACAGGGTCCTGAGCCCCAGGCCCGGCCCCACACACCCACCCTGGTACCCGTTCTGCTCCAGCCCGTCCTCATGCACCCGTCCTGGGGAGAAGACACAGAGAGGCAGGGGTTAGAGGTCAGCGGTCTGAGATGGCTCACTAGAGAAACATACAGTATGCTGTCAGCCATCTTGTTAAGACTCCGGGTAGAAGTCGGCTTTATGCACAAATCTAGGATCAGCTTACTCCCCCAAACCATTAGGGGGAAATGACAAATTGACATTAGATCTGTGTCAGATACTGTAAGTGTCTAGTAGGAGAAACTTTTCCTTCTCACCTCCACACACTGTTAGAAACAGGTCAGAGTAATCAAGATAATGTGGGAGGTGAGCACAGAGCAGCATTGAACAACAGTTTGTAGACAGACAGAAAGTCCTGGGAGACTTGCTAAATGTAAGCCTATTTTTACTGTGTGCTTTTACAAAATGTAGGCTTATTTTTAACTTGTGCTTCTGTGGTTTGCATTTTTACAGAGATGGTTGATGACAGGCACTTTTGACTAACTGGCTAATTTCTAAGATTCTTTTATTAGGACATTTTGCATACAGATAAAACGCTGCATTCACAAACACAAGAAAAAGCACATTCACACATTAACTGTCGATGAAAATTAAAATGTCTCGCCTACAGAGAATATATTTAATTTCAAAGTGTTTCATGCTATTTTTGTGCTCTTCACTGTGTGAAAGCACAACCCAAAACAGCCCGCTTCATTTACAGCTGATATAGTTCTTCTGGAGTAAAAAAACTAAATAAAAACCCACTTGCCAAATCAAACCCTCCAGTAGCAAACAGTTTTTCCACTAGCACAGAGCACAGCTATCTACATATAGGGCCAGTTTCTCCTGACACAGATTAACACTAGTCCTAAACTAAAAATCATGTTCAATTGAGATTTTTCATTGAAAAAGTGTTTTATTGGCCAAGACTAGACTTGTGTCCTAGTAAACCGTCCCCTAGTGTAGAGTAGCTGATCCAAACTGAAGTTGTTCAACAACAGAACTTCAGACAGGAAACCCACGTATTAGATGACAATACATGTGGTCTTGGCATTAGGCTCTGCTCCTTCAGGGGAGCTTACTGCCAGAGCAATGCATCAATTATTACCATTATTAATCAACTACAGGCAGTGATTGAGATATATACCAATCCCCCTCTGAGAAGAAAAGCAGCCAAACAGGAGCAGGCTGGGGTACAGGTGAGCTAACAGAAAACAGACTAGTATAGAGAGTAGCAGTAGTTAACAGCAGCAGCAATAAGCAGCTGGTTTCACTTCATTATAGAGAGCAGAACATGTTACATCTGTCAGTCATCTGTTGCTTGAGGAACCAAGATTACAAAGTGTCTAACAGGTAAGTAAAATATGCCAAGTAGAAATAGGAAAATAAAACTCAAACTACATGACATTAATAATGATGAGTCATGATTTTTCATGAATTGGGCGATGAGTTGGCCTGATGTGAACACAAAGCACCAGATGACTAAAGCCACACGCATAACAACAATCATCCCCTTAATTAATCAAAATGTACATCCACACATTATTAGACTTGTTCAATCAGAAATCCAAGCACTCTGGGCATTCTCAGCAAATGAAGACCAGCTAAATGAAGTCAGTCTGGGCGCGCTCTCTCTTCCTTTATCCCCGTGAAGCTGTCGACACTGGGATTACTGATTAGCCTGGGCCATAAATAAGTAATCAAAGGCAGCACAGTGACACTCGGGTTGTCCTCATCAAACTCCCCGTCACAGCGCCTCTCTACCATCCTTGACTCACGACTCTAACAGTGGCTGACCTGTAAAGACCTGCATCTGCCACCCCCTCTTTGACGACAGCAAAGGTGACAAAAGAAAAGGTAGAATCATACAGTGTCAGAGCGAGAGGGAGGAAAGGAGGGAGAGAAGGAAGAGGGAGGGATATACAGTGCAAGTGTGACTAAACTGACCGCAGCGGGATGACTCACCCAGTTGCCATGGCAACTTAAACACTTGCTACTCTCTAATCGGCAATTTCAAACTGCTGCTTCTGGAGCCGGCGAGCGGAGGGAGGAGGGGGGGTGTATGTTTGCGGAAATCATTGAAATAAGTGGTGGTGGTGTTGTGTGTGGGCACAAACTGAGCAAGAAAGGCTTATACGGGGGTCACAAACCAGGACGTTTGACGTCAAATACACCACAGGCCATATGCACACCTCCCTCTCTTTCTCAAAAACACCTCACCGCTCTAATGTAGTCAAGCTATGGCTCCCTCTATAGTGGGATGCATTGTTGCACAGTAAGAGTTGGTGTTCCTGGGGTGGTTTTTAGTCTCTAGATAAGCAGCGGTGGTATACTGAGCTTCCCTACACACATATAAACCCCTTAGGAATTCTAAAACCTCTTAATGCTTCAGCCTTCAGCGGAATGACAAAGAGAGAGAGAGCGAGAGAGAGATACAGAGATAGACAGATATGGATTAATGGAGGAATGATGAAGAATACTGTGTGTTGTGCAGTATAGGAGGCTCAGACTGGGGAGGAGTTGGGCTGGAAAATAGATTACTATATGAACAAATTTAAACTCAATTGAATTTGCACATTTCTATCACACTTCTACATACTCACATTGTAGTTCTTCTTTCTCCCAAATCAGCCTCCCAACAGGCATTGCCCTACAAAGCCACGCTAGTACAAATTATTGTGATTCCAGTTATTTTTAAGCTCTATTCTACATGTTTTAACAGCCACAGCATGGCACAGAGAGCAAACACAACAGACTGACGGCAGCAAGGGAAAATGAAAGTATAGTGGGTATAATTTCACAAATACCTTCCACAGGCCGGCCAACAGCGGAAGCAGCGGTGAATCAAATCGAAAATACAAATAATCTTTTTGTGCTTCCCTTTGAAGGGGAGAGGTGGGAATGACATTTTCCCCCAACATAAACAAGATTCAGGTTTAAATGGGCTTAACTTTGAATAATTGGCAACACATAATGCACAAGAAACCCCAGCAGACAAATGACAAAATAAAAGACTGCTGTGTAGGGGAGGAAAGGTAATTGAGGGAAAGAAGAAATACGTGATGGATAGTCTCTCTCCATGTTGTCCTCATGTAATTGGGTAAGGCCAGATTGGACACGTTATCACAGTTCAAACAAGCTCATAAAACTCTATTGTGGAAAGATGAATAATGTCATCTACTTGAAAGCTAATATAATAAAACAATTTCCATCACTTCTTATCTCTAATATAAGACAAGAAAGAAAAACTAGGAATGATTGAATGAGTTTTGATTTTGAAATTCACTGTTATCAGAGAGGAGGCAGTTTGGGCAGTCTTTTATATGGTTTGGGCAGTCTTTTATATGGTTTGGGCAGTCTTTTACTTTTATGGGTGACAGCGTAGCCTAGTGGTTAGAGCATTGGACTCGTAACCGAAAGGTTGCAAGTTCAAATCCCCGAGCTGACAAGTTACAAATCTGTCATTCTGCCCCTGAACAAGGCAGTTAACCCACTGTTACTAGGCTGTCATTGAAAATAAGAATTTGTTCTTAACTGACTTGCCTAGTTAAATAAAGGTTAAAAAAAAAAGATGACTCAGGTAGGCTAAATCACTGCAGTCAATAGGAAAAATTAGCGAATGAACCCAAAACTAACACACTAGCATGAGTCATTAAAACAGGCAAGTAGCTGTATGGTCTTATGGCATCTATCAAATGTACTGCTATCAGTGAAAAATCTGAAGATTCCTGGGACAAAGGAAGAATTAGATTGTATGGCATCTAGGAATCTCCATTGTATCTTTTGATGTCAAATGCCTGATGTGCTTTTTGTATTCATTCAATACTGGATCCCTCCCGTTTTGAGGTTCTGAAACGCATAGAAATACATTGTTTTGTGTGTAGTGTGCCCTAAAACACAGCCAGTGCCTAGGGCTTTAGCAGTGGGCCAATAATGACTATACTGTGTCTCTAACCAGAGCCATGACACCAACAACATGCAGTAATTAGCCAAGGCAGGCGAGGACATATTGAGTGCTTCTAGCACCTTATGTTACAAAACAAGTACAAGACAGCAACATAAGTCTACCTTCAGGCCACAACTACTGCTATACCAGCCTGTCACATTCAACAATGTTAGTGCCAATGTCATCAAATATAATGAATCAGATATCATGTGAAAGTCCAGGCGAGCACATCACAGCATCTGCCTTGTGTTACTAAGAGAGAAGTTGACTGAGTGATTAGAGAAAGAAATGAGCTCTACCATGGAAAGTGGAAATGAACCCCATGACCACGTCCATGGACATTCTCTGAACCTGACGTAGTCAACTTTACCTGCTCTACTCCCTCCTCCATGGACATTCTGAGCCTGACGTAGTCAACTTCACCTGCTCTGCTCTCCCATGGACATTCTCTGAGCCTGACGTAGTCAACTTCACCTGCTCTGCTCCCTCCTCCTCCAGAATCCTCTCCTATCAGCTCTGACCTTGTTCAATCACTAGTCTCAGCCTGGGCAAAGTGAATCACTGGTCCATAGTGGCTACCAGCCCACATACGCACTAGGCTGACGCAATCACAGACAGACTGACAGACAGCAGCTTGAGCAGATCCTCTGCAGAGATGGACACACCAGAACACACACACAGTGAGATAACAATCCAATCCATACGAAGGAAAAAAGTTTAGTGAGAAGCGAGTAAAACTTTGATTTGAGGATGTGGGCATGACATAACTGTCGTGTTAATGGCACCACTACAGAAGGCTAACTGACAAAGGATTGTGCATCCATGCCAAACAGTGCTTTTGTCATTAAAAAAAATAAATAATAATAGGAGAAAAAACAAGCAACAAACAAAGAAGATAGGCTTTTGAAAAATAACTATTTTTCATAAAATTGTAGTTATCTTAGCTAGCTGAATTGTATACCAGTTGCTAAGCAGTTGCTAGGGACTCTTTTGGAAGAAGCTAGCTAGCTAACGAAGAACAACAAAGAATATCTAGTTAACAGAAGAAAAGAAAGAGAAAATCAGGACAGAAGAAAAAGGATATCAAAGTGAAACAGTTCTCTAAAGACACAGGAGACAATAATACAAGAAACAACACTTCTGTAGCTTGTCAACTATGTGTCTGTCTATCCCTGTTCTCTCCTCTCTGCACAGGCCATACAAACGCTTCACACCGCGTGGCCGCTGCCACTCCAACCTGGTGGTCCCAGCGCGCACGACCCACGTGGAGTTCCAGGTCTCCGGCAGCCTCTGGAACTGCCGGTCTGCAGCCAACAAGGCTGAGTTCATCTCAGCCTATGCTACCCTCCAGTCCCTAGACTTCCTGGCGCTGACGGAAACATGGATTACCACAGATAACACTGCTACTCCTACTGCTCTCTCTTCGTCTGCCCACGTGTTCTCGCATACCCCTAGAGCATCGAGCCAGCGGGGTGGTGGCACTGGAATCCTCATCTCTCCCAAGTGGACATTCTCTCTTTCTCCCCTGACCCATCTGTCTATCTCCTCATTTGAATTCCATGCTGTCACAGTTACCAGCCCTTTCAAGCTTAACATCCTTATCATTTATCGCCCTCCAGGTTCCCTTGGAGAGTTCATCAATGAGCTTGACGCCTTGATAAGTTCCTTTCCTGAGGATGGCTCACCTCTCACAGTTCTGGGTGACTTTAACCTCCCCACGTCTACCTTTGACTCATTCCTCTCTGCCTCCTTCTTTCCACTCCTCTCCTCTTTTGACCTCACCCTCTCACCTTCCCCCCCTACTCACAAGGCAGGCAATACGCTTGACCTCATCTTTACTAGATGCTGTTCTTCCACTAATCTCATTGCAACTCCCCTCCAAATCTCCGACCACTACCTTGTATCCTTTTCCCTCTTGCTCTCATCCAACACTTCTCACTCTGCCCCTACTCGGATGGTATTGCGCCGTCCCAACCTTCGCTCTCTCTCTCCCGCTACTCTCTCCTCTTCCATCCTATCATCTCTTCCCTCTGCTCAAACCTTCTCCAACCTATCTCCTGATTCTGCCTCCTCAACCCTCCTCTCCTCCCTTTCTGCATCCTTTGATTTTCTCTGTCCCCTATCCTCCAGGCCGGCTCGGTCCTCCCCTCCTGCTCCGTGGCTCGACGACTCACTACGAGCTCACAGAACAGGGCTCCGGGCAGCCGAGCGGAAATGGAGGAAAACTCGCCTCCCTGCGGACCTGGCATCCTTTCACTCACTCCTCTCTACATTCTCCTCTTCTGTCTCTGCTGCTAAAGCCACTTTCTACCACTCTAAATTCCAAGCATCTGCCTCTAACCCTAGGAAGCTCTTTGCTACCTTCTCCTCCCTCCTGAATCCTCCTCCCCCTCCCCCCCCCCTCCTCCCTCTCTGCGGATGACTTCGTCAACCATTTTGAAAAGAAGGTTGACGATATCCGATCCTCGTTTGCAAAGTCAAACGACACCGCTGGTCCTGCTCACACTGCCCTACCCTGTGCTTTGACCTCTTTCTCCCCTCTCTCTCCAGATGAAATCTCGCGTCTTGTGACGGCCGGCCGCCCAACAACCTGCCCACTTGACCCTATCCCCTCCTCTCTTCTCCAGACCATTTCCGGAGACCTTCTCCCCTTCCTCACATCGCTCATCAACTCATCCTTGACCGCTGGCTATGTCCCTTCCGTCTTCAAGAGAGCGAGAGTTGCACCCCTTCTGAAAAAACCTACACTCGATCCCTCCGATGTCAACAACTACAGACCAGTATCCCTTCTTTCTTTTCTCTCCAAAACTCTTGAACGTGCCGTCCTTGGCCAGCTCTCCTGCTATCTCTCTCAGAATGACCTTCTTGATCCTAATCAGTCAGGTTTCAAGACTGGGCATTCAACTGAGACTGCTCTTCTCTGTGTCACGGAGGCTCTCCGCACTGCTAAAGCTAACTCTCTCTCCTCTGCTCTCATACTTCTAGACCTATCTGCTGCCTTTGATACTGTGAACCATCAGATCCTCCTCTCCACCCTCTCCGAGTTGGGCATCTCCGGCGCGGCCCACGCTTGGATTGCGTCCTACCTGACAGGTCGCTCCTACCAGGTGGCGTGGCGAGAATCTGTCTCCGCACCATGCGCTCTCACCACTGGTGTCCCCCAGGGCTCTGTTCTAGGCCCTCTCCTATTCTCGCTATACACCAAGTCACTTGGCTCTGTCATATCCTCACATGGTCTCTCCTATCATTGCTATGCAGACGACACACAATTAATCTTCTCCTTTCCCCCTTCTGATAACCAGGCGGCGAATCGCATCTCTGCATGTCTGTCAGACATATCAGTGTGGATGACGGATCACCAGCTCAAGCTGAACCTCGGCAAGACGGAGCTGCTCTTCCTCCCAGGGAAGGACTGCCCGTTCCATGATCTCGCCATCACGGTTGACAACTCCCTTGTGTCCTCCTCCCAGAGTGCTAAGAACCTTGGCGTGATCCTGGACAACACCCTGTCGTTCTCCACTAACATCAAGGCGGTGACCCGATCCTGTAGGTTCATGCTCTACAACATTCGCAGAGTACGACCCTGCCTCACACAGGAAGCGGCGCAGGTCCTAATCCAGGCACTTGTCATCTCCCGTCTGGATTACTGCAACTCGCTGTTGGCTGGGCTCCCTGCCTGTGCCATTAAACCCCTACAACTCATCCAGAACGCCGCAGCCCGTCTGGTGTTCAACCTTCCCAAGTTCTCTCACGTCACCCCGCTCCTCCGCTCTCTCCACTGGCTTCCAGTTGAAGCTCGCATCCGCTACAAGACCATGGTGATTGCCTACGGAGTTGTGAAGGGAACGGCACCTCCATACCTTCAGGCTCTGATCAGGCCCTACACCCAAACAAGGGCACTGCGTTCATCCACCACTGGCCTGCTGGCCCCCCTACCTCTGAGGAAGCACAGTTCCCGCTCAGCCCAGTCAAAACTGTTCGCTGCTCTGGCACCCCAATGGTGGAACAAGCTCCCTCACGACGCCAGGACAGCGGAGTCAATCACCACCTTCCGGAGACACCTGAAACCCCACCTCTTTAAGGAATACCTAGGATAGGATAAAGTAATCCTTCTAACCCCCCCCCCCCCCCTTAAAATATTTAGATGCACTATTGTAAAGTGGTTGCTCCACTGGATATCATAAGGTGAATGCACCATTTTGTAAGTCGCTCTGGATAAGAGCGTCTGCTAAATGACTTAAATGTAATGTAAATGTAAATAATAATCCAAAAGAAAACACTGACATTTGTCTTCGTGTGGGTCCCCAAGTAGGTCCTAGTGCTGCACAATATCAGCAGCATCTGGTTGGCTCCACCAGGCCTGGCTGTCTCCTCTCCTGCACTAGATAAGGCTCTGGCTATTGGCAACATCACATTATTATGACAAAGACAAAGAGGAGAGGGGGTGGAGGGACTTCATTAACTCCATTCCTCCCTTAAGGTGAAACATTTTGGGAAACTAATAGGTCTAGCAGGTCTAGACTGAAGTAAGAACTGGCTGACACAACACTGCTGTTTGATGTGTTGCTCATATTTGAAACATCCTTCAAATAAAAAAAATGTGCTTTGATGTGAATATGGCATTTTAACAATCATATCCTAAAAACAGGACAGGTCAAAGTAAAATGGACCACATGTAATGGCGTTTGTATCCGTACATTTATGACGAGATGATCATAGGGAAAAACACAATACTTCTGAATTACCCGCTGTGTAAACACATTGATTCTCATTGCAAACAGGCTCAGGATAACTCCTGATACAGTTGGATAGCTGACATTCAGAGCTTAAAGCTGCAATATGTAACTTTTTGGGTGATTCACATAGAAAATATGAGTTACAGATCTGCCATTCTCATTGAAAGCCAGCCTAAGAAGCGGTAGATCTGTTCTATGTGCTCAATTTTACTGCTGCCCGTTCTTAAATTCTGTTTCGGAGTCTTTTACTTTCGGGTTTTGTACACCAATTTCAAACAGCTAAAATACAATATTTTCATTTATGGAAAATATATTTCACAGCGGTTTAGATGTTACAATGATTCTCCACACAATGACTGCTTGTTTTGTCACATACAGTAAACTGAAATTTGGCGCACTACTGGAATTTTAACAACCAGGAAATGGAGAGATTTCTGCATATTGTATCTTTAAATAGCCAAATCGATTAGTCACAGGAATCAGGACTAATAAAGCCAATGCAACCATTCCACAAACGTTAGGCCTACCACATGGATGGCCATTCATAAAATTCAATTGTGGTTCGACACTGTAGGCTACACCACAGTAAGCCCGAACCGACGCCGACATCTTTTGGACGTAAAAAAATTAATAAATGGTGCGGTCTAGACCTTCCTTGAGTTCAACAGTCAGACCGGACCAAATCTGAACCAATCATAGACATCCACATTGATTGAACTGGCCAGATATTAAAATACATTTTTTAGGCTATATTATTATCTTATTATTTCAAGGCTATAGCCTACAAATAAATAAACTGAAGCATTTGCGAGTGCGACACACTAGGCTGGCAGGAACATTATAGTGCTCAGCATTTAAACATTGTATTAAATCATTATAGTCCATAAATTGCGCATATAGGCTGTGACTTAGACTTAAATCAAAATGAAACGAAAAACGCTTTATTAGGCATGATTTTAGTCACAGTCTGTAGCTTCAGACTCATGTGATGGTGCCTGGAGAGTAGTCCAGCAGCAGAGAATACCCTCTCTGCACTTGCAAAGCCACTGGGGATGCTAAATACCCTTCGGGCCACTCTTGCCAGGCTGGGGAGGGATGCGGAGTTGTATGTTTTTTTCTATAGGTAGGCCTAAAAAAAGGTATTTAGGCCAAATAACCCTAATAAAACAGGAAGCTCCTTGAAAGAGGTCATATTTCAGGCCTACAGGGGCAAAATCAATGACAGCGTATTATATATACTGAAAAATATAAAATGCAACATGCAACAATTTCAAAGATTTGACTGAGTTACTGTTCATAAGGAAATCAGTCAATTGAAATAAATGAATTAGGCCCTAATCTATGGATTTCACATGACTGGGCAGGGGCACAGCCATGGGTGGGCCTGGGAAGGCATAGGCCCACCCATTTGGGATTTGGGTCCACCTACTTGGGAGCCAGGCCCAGCCAATCAGAATGAGGTTTTCCCCACAAAAGGGCTTTATTACAGACAGAAATACTCCTCAGCATCCCCCTCCCCCTCAGACGATCCCGCAGGTGAAGAAGCCGGATGTGGAGGTCCTGGGCTGGCGTGGTTACACATGGTCTGCGGTTGTGAGGCCGGTTGGACGTACTGACAAATTCTCTAAAATGACGTTGGAGGGGGCTTATGGAAGAGAAATTAACATTCAATTCTCTGGCAACAGCTCTGTTGGACAGTCCTGCAGTCAGCATGCCAATTGCACGATCCCTCAAAACTTGAGACATCTGTGGCATTGTGTTGTGTAACAAAACTGCACATTATAAAGTGGCCTTTTATTTCCCCCAGCACAAGGTGCACCTGTTTAATGAACATGCTGTTTAATCAGCTTCTTGTTATGCCACACCTGTCAGGTGGCTGGATTATCTTGGCAAAGGAGAAATGCTCACTAACAAGGATGTAAACAAATTTGTGCACAAAATTTGAGAGAAACATTTTTGTGCATATGGAACATATCTGGGATCTTATTTCAGCTCATGAAAAATGGGTTTACATGTTGCGTTTATATTTTTATTCAGTATATATAATAGAACGAAAATGAACACTTTTAAGAGATCTGATTTTTAGTTTAGAAATACTTTGCTCCAATGACACACTTAGCTAGCTAGCATTTACATTTTTTTTTTACATTTACGTCATTTAGCAGACACTCTTATCCAGAACGACTTACAAACTGGTGCATTCCCCTTATGATATCCAGTGGACATTTTTTTTTGGGGGGGGGGGGGGGGGTTAGAAGGATTACTTTATCCTATCCCAGGTATTCCTTAAAGAGGTGGGGTTTCAGGTGCCTCCGGAAGGTGGTGATTGACTCCGCTGTCCTGGCGTCGTGAGGGAGCTTGTTCCACCATGGGGGTGCCAGAGCAGCGAACAGTTTTGACTGGGCTGAGCAGGAACTGTGCTTCCGCAGAGGTAGGGGGGCCAGCAGGCCAGAGGTGGATGAACGCAGTGCCCTTGTTTGGGTGTAGGGACTGATCAGAGCCTGAAGGTACAGAGGTGCCGTTCCCCTCACAGCTCCGTAGGCAAGCACCATGGTCTTGTAGCAGATGCGAGCTTCAACTGGAAGCCAGTGGAGTGTGCGGAGGAGCGGGGTGACGTGAGAGAACTTGGGAAGGTTGAACACCAGACGGGCTGCGGCGTTCTGGATGAGTTGTAGGGGTTTAATGGCACAGGCAGGGAGCCCAGCGAGTTGCAGTAATCCATACGGGAGATGACAAGTGCCTGGAATAGGACCTGCGCCGCTTCCTGTGTAAGGCAGGGTCGTACTCTGCGAATGTTGTAGAGCATGAACCTACAGGATCGGGTCACCGCCTTGATGTTAGCGGAGAACGACAGGGTGTTGTCCAGGGTCACGCCAAGGCTCTTAGCACTCTGGGAGGTGGACACAATGGAGTTGCCAACCGTGATGGCGAGATCATGGAAAGGGCAGTCCTTCAACGGGAGGAAAAGCAGCTCCGTCTTGCCGAGGTTCAGCTTGAGGTGGTGATCAGTCATCCACACTGATATGCTAGCCACCTCCTTCCTTTCTGTTAGCATGGACACATAGTAAGTACCCATCATGCTTGCAGGATATGTGTCTTTTCAGATCTCACAATGATTATTTAGTGGTGGACACTACATCATTGCACTCCCTCTCTTGCTCTTGGTCCTCCTTATCTTTGTAAGTCACCTTGATTTTTAACCTGTTTGTTTCATCAGTTTATGAAAATATTTAGCGAAATCCATGACAGTAGCTAAGGGGCTATAGCAGCACACAAGTACCCTACAAATGCATGCTGGGCCGGGCATGCCCAGAGCTCGTGAAGTGAGCACTACCGGAGTGTGTAAGAAGGCCGACGGGCCAGTCTTTGGCAAACTCGCTCTGCGCTCCAGTCAAATTGGGCACACTCCACACCTCGCTCTACTCCAGCTCCGCTCACATACTCTGTCCAGGACCTCTACACCAAGCAGTGTCAGAGGAAGGCCCAATAAATTGTCAAAGACTCCAGTCACCCAAGCCATAGACTGTTCTCTCTGCTACCGCATGGCAAGCGGTACCAGTGCACCAAGTCTGCAACCAGCAGGACCCTGAAAAGCTTCTACCCCCAAGCCATAAACCTGCTAAACAAGACTGCTAAATAGCTAATCAAATGGCTACCCGGACAACCTGCATTGACACTTTTTGGACTAACTCTTGCACACACACACTGGACACACAGCTGCTACTGTCTATTATCTATCCTGTTGCCTAGTCACTTTACCCCTACCTACAGTACCAGTCGCAAGTTTGGACACACCTACTTATTCAAGGGATTTTCTTTATTTTTACATTGTAGAATAATAGTGAAGACATCAAAACTATGAAATAACACATATGAAATCATGTAATAACCAAATAAGTGTTAAACAAATCAAAATATATTTTATATTTGAAATTCTTCAAAGTAGCCACCCTTTGCCTTGATGACAGCTTTGCACACGCTTGGCATTCTCTCAACCAGATTCATGAGTTAGTCACCTGTAATGCATTTCAATTAACAGGTGTGCCTTGTTAAAAAGTTAATTTGTGAAATTTCTTTCCTTCGTAATGCGTTTGAGCCAATTAGTTGTGTTGGTAGGGGTGGTATACAGAAGATAGCCCTATTTGGTAAAATACCAAGTCCATATTATGGCAAGAACAGCTCAAATAATAAAGAGAAACGACAGTCCATCATTACTTTAAGACATGAAGGTCAGTCAATCTGGAACATTTCTATAACTTTAAAAGTTTCTTCAAGTGCAGTTGCAAAAACCATCAAGCGCTATAATGAAACAGGCTCTCCTGAGGACCGCCACAGGAAAGGATGACCCAGAGAAATTGCAGCCCAAATAAATGCTAGAGTTCAAGTAACAAACACATCTCAACATCAACTGTTCAGAAGAGACTGCGTGAATCAGGCCTTCATGGTCGAATTGCTGCAAAGAAACCACTACTAAAGGACACCAATAATAATAAGAGACTTGCTTGGGCCAAGAAACACGAGCAATGGACATTAGACCAGTGGAGAACTGTCATTTGGTCTAATGAGTCCAAATTTTTGATTTTTGGTTCCAACCGCCATGTCTTTGTGAGACGCAGAGTAGGTGAACGGATGATCTGGTTTTCACTTAGTGGGACTCTCATTTGTTTTTCAACAGGACAATGACCCAAAACACACCTCCAGGCTATGTAAGGGCTATTTGACCAAGGAGGAGAGTGATGGAGTGCTGCATCAGATGACATGGCCTCAACAATCACCCGACCTCAACCCAATTAAGATGGTTGGAGAGCAGCCAACAGTGTTCAGCATATGTGTGGAACTTTAAATAATGCCACTTTAATAATGTTTACATATCTTACATTACCGTAATTTCCGGACTATTGAGCGCACCTGAATATAAGCCGCACCCACTGAATTTTTTCAAAATTATTATTTTGAACATAAATAAGCCGCACATGTCTATAAGCCGCAGGTGCCTACCGGTACATTGAAACAAATGAACTTTACACAGGCTTTAACTAAACACGGCTTGTAACAAAATAAATAGGCTTTAACGAAGCACGGCTTGTAACAAAAAATTTGCAGTAAACAGTAGCCTACCAAGAAAGTCATTGGTCACTATCTTCCTCCTCCTGTGCACTGAAACCACTGAAGTCATCTCCTTCGGTGTCGGAGTTGAATAGCCTCAGAATTGCTTCATCCGATATTGGATCGTTTTCATTGTCGCTCTCATCACTGTTTGACCTTAACCGGTTCGGCAATTTCATTGGTCTAATGAAAGCTTCATGCTGCCAAAAAACTGAGCACGTCACAGAATGTGTTTTTTTGGAGAAAGTAAAAAATGAAAGCGGGAAAAATCCATATATTAGCCGTGTCATTGTTTAAGCCGCGAGGTTCAAAGCGTGGGAAAAAAGTTGCGGCTTATAGTCCGGAATTTACGGTACTCATATCATATGTATATACTGTATTTTATACCATATATTGCACCTTGCCATCACTCATCCATATATTTATATGTACATATTCTCATTCACCCCTTTCAGATGTGTGTATTAGGTAGTTGTTGGGGAATTGTTAGATTACTTGTTAGCTATTACTGCACTGTCGGAACCAGAAGCACAAGCATTTCGCTACACTCGCATTAACATCTGCTAACCATGTGTATGTGACCAATAAAATTTGATTTGAAACTCTGTTGGAAAAGCATTCCAGGTAAAGCTGGTTGAGAGAATGCCAAGAGTGTGCAAAGCTGTCATCAAGGCAAAGGGTGGCTACTTTGAAGAATCTCAAATAGACTATTTTGATTTGTTTAACACTTTTTTGGTTACTACATGATCTTTTAAATTGTATTTAACTAGGCATTTCATGTGTTATTTCATAGTTTTGATGTTTTCACTGTTACTCAACAATGTCGAAAAGAGTAAAATAATGAAAAACCCTTGAATGAGTAGGTGTGTCCAAACTTTGACTGATACCGTAAATGTACATAGCTACCTCAATTACCTCATACCCCTGCACATCAAACTCGGTACTGGTAATCCCTGTATAGAGCCATATTATTTTTACTCGTTATTGTTATCCGTTATTCACTGTGTATTTATTCCTGATGGCACTATTTAAAATGTATCTTTAACTCTGCATTGTTGGAAAAGGACCCGTACAGTAAGTAAGCATTTCACTTTTAGTCTACACCTGTTGTTTGTAAAGAATGTGACAAAAAAATGTTATTTATCACTCAAATTCTCTCTCCCAATAACCCTCACTCTCCACCTCAACATCTCTCCACCTCCCTCTATCCCGTGTCTCTCACCTTGCATAGCAAAACCCTGGTTGGAAATGTGGTTTTCTCCATAGAGCAGCTTGTCATTATCGTCCTAGTCCTTATAAACATCACTCTATTAAGTCATGTCTCCATCCTTCTCTCCCTCCATATCTCTGTATCTCACCTGGCATAGTGAAACCCTGAGAATAGATGTCTCCAGCGCCATAGAAGAGTTCATCATCATCCTGGTCGTCCTGGTCGGTGTAGCCGTGCAGGTTCTCCAGGTAAGGCAGTACAGTCATGCTACGCCATGCGTCCCTCCGGTCAGCACTGGGGGGCATTGGCACCAGAGGCTCCATGGCAGGGTGCTTCTTCCTCACCCAACTGAAACCACACAAAGATTGGTTTTAAGGTTATACAGTTGAAGTCGGAAGTTTACATACACCTTAGCCAAATACATAAAAACTCAGTTTTTCACAATTCCTGATATTTAATCCTAGTAAAGATTCCTTGTCTTAGATCAGTGAGGATCACCACTTTATTTTAAGAATGTGAAATGTCAGAATAATAGTAGAGAATGACTTATTTCAACTTTTATTCCTTTAAATCACATTCCCCAGTGAGACAGAAGTTTACATACACTTACCTAGTATTTGGTAGCATTGCCTTTAAATTGTTTAACTTGGGTCAAACGTTTCAGGTAGCCTTCCATAAGCTTCTCACAATTAGTTGGGTGAATTTTGGCCCATTCTTCCTGACAGAGTTGGTGTAACTGAGTCAGGTTTGTAGGCCTCCTTGCTCACACACACTTTTTCAGTTCTGCCCACAAATTATCTATGGGATTGAGGTCAGGGCTTTGTGATGGCCACTCCAATACCTTGACGGTGTTGTCCTTAAGCCATTCTGCCACAACTTTGGAAGTATGCTTGGGGTCATTGTCCATTTGGAAGACCCATTTGCGACTAAGCTTTAAACTTCCTGACTGATGTCTTGAGATGTTGCTTCAATATATCCACATAATTTTCCTCCCTCATGATGCCATCTATAGCACCAGTCTCTCCTGCAGAAAAGCACAACATGATGCTGCCTTTCAGGTTATGTCGATATAGGACTCGTTTTACTGTGGATATAGATACTTTTGTACCTGTTTCCTCAAGCATCTTCACAAGGTCCTTTGCTGTTGTTCTGGGATTGATTTGCACTTTTTCGCACCCCAGTACGTTCATCTCTAGGAGACAGAACGCGTCTCCTTCCTGAGCGGTATGACGGCTGCGTGGTCCCATTGCGTTTATACTTGCGTACGATTGATGGTACAGATGAACGTGGTACCTTCAGGCGTCTGGAAATTGCTCCCAAGGATGAACCAGACTTGTGGAGGTGTACAATTGCTTGTCTGAGGTCGATGGCTGATTTCTTTTGATTTTCCCATGATGTTAAGCAAAGAGGCACTGAATTTGAAGGTAGGCCTTGAAATACATCCACAGGTACACCTCCAATGGACTCAAATGATGTCAATTAGCCTATCAGAAGCTTCTAAAGCCATGACATCATTTTCTGGAATTTTCCAAGCTATTTAAAGGTACAGTCAACTTAGTGAACGTAAACTTCTGACCCACTGGAATTGTGATAGTGAATTATAAGTGAAATAATCTGTCTGTAAACAATTGTTGGAAAAATTACTTGTGTCATGCACAAAGACGATGTCCTAACCGACTTGCCAAAACTATAGTTTGTTAACAAGAAATTTGATGACTGGTTGAAAAATGAGTTTTAATGACTCCAACCTAAGTGTATGTAAACTTCCGACTTCAACTGTATATGTTGTATATACACTACCGTTCACAAGTTTGGGGTCACTTAGAAATGTCCTTGTTTTTGAAAGAAATGCACATTCTTTGTCCATTAAAATATCATCAAATTGATCAGAAATATAGTGTAGACATTGTTAATGTTGTAAATGACTATTGTAGCTGGAAATGGCAGATTTTTTATGGAATACCTACATAGGCGTACAAAGGCCCATTTTCAGCAACCATCACTCCTGTGCTCCAATGGCACGTTGTGTTAGCTAATCCAAGTTTATAATTTTAAAAGTCAGCATGCCAATTGCACGCTCCCTCAAAACTTGAGACATCTGTGGCATTGTGTTGTGTGACAAAACTGTACATTTTAGAGTGGCCTTTTATTGTCCCCAGCACAAGGTGCACCTGCATAATGATCATGCTGTTTAATCAGCTTCTTGATATGCCATACCTGTCAGGTGGATGGATTATCTTGGAAAAGGAGAAATGCTCACTAACAGGGATGTAAACAAATTTGTGTACAAAATTTGAGAGAAACATTTTTGTATGTATGGAACATTTCTCGAATCTTTTAATTTTAGCTAATGAAACATGGGACCACTTTACATGTTCCGTTATATTTGTGTTCAGTGTATAAAGAAGGCTAACCAATGGAATAAGCAGTTACTTAAAACAACTGATACGTATAATTGTGGTGTGCAGTTAAGAGATGGCCGGTCAAATGTGTCTGTAGGATAAGAAGCTGTGTGTAGGGTATAATAGTAAGTGGGTGTGTGTGTGTTTGATTGGACTGTCATTTCTCTTTGCTTATTTGAGTTCTTCTTGCCCTAATATGGACTTGGTTTTTTATCAAATAGGGCTACCTTGTCACAACACAACCGATTGGCTCAAACACATTAAGAACTAAATACATTTCACAAATGAACTTTTAACAAGGCACACCTGTTAATTGAAATGCATTCCAGGTGACTACCTCATGAAGCTGGTTAAGAGAATGCCAAGAGTGTGCAAAGCTGTCATCAAGGCAAAGGGAGGCTACTTTGAAGAATCTCAGATATAAAATATATTTTGATTTGTTTAACACATTTTTGGGTACTACATGATTCCATGTGTCATTTCATAGGTTTAATGTCTTCACTATTATTCTAATGTAGAAAATAGTAGAAATAAAGAAAAACCATTGAATGAGTAGGTGTGTCCAAACTTTTGACAGGTACTGTAGATAGTTTTTGTCATTTGTGGTTTTTGAACCCACAAGTCGTCGTGACATCGTCTGCCCTGTACGGACATTGCGCACGCCTAGTATCCAAACATGCAAAAACGCATGGCTTGAGATGCAGTCACTGGTCGAGTGTGTGTAGCTAGCTACCTAGTTTCAATATAAACAGTAGTGCCAAAGAAGCATAACGTTTGAGTAGCATTTAAAAACACCTGATTTAAATCATCATCATCAATATTTGATCTGGTTGGCTGAAATGCGCCGCAGAGAGAGGAGCAGCTGCATCAACGACCCTCCGACCCAACTTCATCCCTCCTTTAGTCAGGAGTTGCACGTGTGTGTCAGGGCAGCAGCAACACAGCTAGTCTAGACTCAAGCTAACCACCATACACTAAAATATCCACACAAGCCACTAGCCGGCCAGCCAGCGATATATCATGAGTTAGAAGATTATTAATAATAAGAAGTTATGTAAGAATTTTAAGAGCATTGCAGATAAATCACCCAAAAACAAAAATCTACAATCAGCTGATAGCCCAATCTCTTTCCCCAATGTCAGTCATGTCTTTAGGAGGCAATGTAACTAGCTTGCTTACAATTTGTGATGTGTGTTGTTGCAGAAATAAATAGGCCTACGTGCCAAATTTTATTTGCTACAGAGGCAGTTGGTAAGTTAGGAATTTAGATATACAGTATGAATTATGACAGTAATTTTCTTTCAAGCGCTGAGTGCGCCCTGTTTTCGTTTTGAGCACTTGATCCCGGTCTGTGCACGGCCTTGTGTGTGCGCACGGCCCTGTGTGTGTGTGTGTGTGTGTGTGTGTGTGTGGTGTGTGGGATAATACGTGATCAAGCCTCCATAATGCAGCCTAGTGAAGCTGCTACACCTTAAGAATAGGGTGCACCTCAGGAGCCGGGACATTAAAGTTGCATTGACTCAGCATGGCTACTCTACCCATTGTAATTCCCCTTAATGTTAATATTTGCAGAGCTTGGAAATGAATTTTAAAGACCCATCTGCCCTTTTGCCAGGTGAAATATTTATACAGCTCTTTTTTCCCCAGCTTCTATATACTCCTCCTTATCCTTCCTTTCGCCTTTTGGCATGACCACACGTGGAAGGACCACATGTTAAGGAGAGATTGATTCGATTCTGATTTATTAATTGTTATTACCTTTTGGTATTAACATGCACTAAAATAGGTTAGGTGACACAGGACGCACCACATTCTATCATGGTGTCTAATCTATACCTGCAAGTGAAATAAACTTGTTCAAGTTAAACTCATTACATTTTAGTCATTTAGCAGACGCTCTTATCCAGAGCAACTTACAGTTAGTGCATTCATCTTAAGATAGCTAAGTGGGACCATTACATATCACAGGCATAGTAAGTACACGTTTCCTCAAAAGGGGGGGGATTATTTAAGATACTCTTTGAAGAGGTAGGGTTTTCAGGTGCTTTTGGAAGATGGGCAGGAACTCTGCTGTCATAGCTTTAGGGGGAAGGTGGTTCCACCATTGGGGTGCCAGGACAGAGAAGAGCTTGGACTGGGCTGAGCGGGAGCTACCCTCCTGTAGGAGTGAGATGGCCAAGAGACCAGAGGTGGCAGAACAGAGTGCTCGGGTTGGGGTGTAGGGTTTGAGCATAGCCTGAAGGTAGAGAGTGGCTGCAGCGTTCTGGATAAGTTGCAGTGGTTTGATGGCACAAGCGGTGAGCCCAGCCAACAGCGAGTTGCAGTAGTCTAGAAGGGAGATGACAAGTGCCTGGATTAGAACCTTCGCCGCTTCCTGTGTGAGGTTGGGTCGTACTCTACGGATGTTGTAGAGCATGCTTTGATGTTTGCAGAGAATGACAGGGTGTTGTCCAGGGTCACGCCAAGGTTCTTTGCACTCTGGGAGGGCGACACTGTGGAGTTATCAACCGTGATGGAGAGGTCTTTGAGCGGGCAGGCCTTCCCCGGGAGGAAGAGCAGGTTGAGCTTGAGGAGATGGCCTGACATCCAAGCTGAGGTATCTGCCAGGCATGCAGAGATGCGTGTCGCCACCTGGGTGTCAGGTGGAAGGAGGAAAGTAGTTGAGTGTCATCCGCATAGCAATGATAGGAGAGACCATGTGAGGATATGACGCAGCCATCTGACTTGGTGTATAGAGAGAAGAGGGGAGGGCCTAGAACAGAGCCCTGGGGGACACCAGTAGTGAGAGTACGTAGTGCAGATACAGATCCTCGCCACGTCACCTGGTAGGAGCGACCTGCCAGGTAAGCTGCAATCCAAGAGTGTGCAGAGCCTGAGACACCCAGCCCTGAGAGAGTGGAGAGGAGGATCTGATGGTTCACGGTGCCGAAGGCAGCGGATAGATCTAGGAGGATGAGAACAGAGGAGCGAGAGTCAGCTTTGGCAGTGCAGAGCCTCCGTGACACAGAAGACCTGTCCTGGTTAGGGTAAAGAAGATCGTTCTGAGAGAGATAACAAGAGTTTATCAGAGACAGCACGCTTAAGTGTTTTGGAAATAAAAGAAAGGGATACAGGGCTACAGTTTGAGGTCAGATGAGTCATATTTGCTACCATGTTAAAAAAACATGAATAACCTATTTCAATAACTGATTATTCATAAAGCATATATTAGACATATCTAAACCATGAGAAACTTCCAATGTAAAAAGTAACTACAAATGTTTCTATAACTAGGCTATAACTCTTCAACATACACTACCATTCAAAAGTTTGGGGTCACTTAGAAATGTCCCTGTTTTTCAAAGAAAAGCAAAATAAAATTGTCCATTAAAATGACATCAAATTGATCAGAAATACAGTGTTAATATTGTAAATGACTATTGTAGCTGGAAACAGCAGATTTTTTATGGAATATCTGCATATAAACACTCAACTCCAAGATGGCATAGCAGTAGGACATGTGTGTTTGTCTTCGTCTTATACTGTGTCTTATCTGGTGTAAATATCCGGTCTTCTTCGTATACATCTTAATCTCACTTTCGATCTACGAACTAAATATACTTTCCTGCAACCCGCCTCACCCAATGTGGTACAGATCTGCTATTTTTATTCCTTATAACTGGAATTAACATCAGGAGCTAGCCAGCTAACTAGCTACTAGTTGTTGTTAGCAATGGCTAGCGGTCTTCACCTTTTTCTCGGTCACCCGCCAGCCTTAGCTCGGATAACACCTGCTAGACTGCACAGCGCGATATCAACCCAGAGCATATTGGACTGCTTCTCTCTACAACATCACCGGATTCCTGCTGCTCAGGATCATTACACCGGATCATCGCAGCTAGCTAGCTGTTACTGTTAGCTAACGCCTCTGTCCCGAAGCAAGCACCAGCTAGCCTTGAGCTAGGTCCATATACCAGCTATTTCTAGGGCTATAATACCTCCTTTGCCAATTGGCCTGTACCCTTTATTGTCGACACGGAGCCCCGCCGATCCATCACGACTGAACTGCTGATGTGATTGCTCGATGTGGTCGCAACAGGCTATTCTGTTACGATGTCGCCGAAGAACCATCTACTAGCCCCGGCCCGCTAGCTTTTCTGAACGCAGTGTCCCCTGCTCGCCTAGCGTATTAGTGACTACCGAACGGCACCCTGACTCACCTACTGCTCCTCTTTTGACCCTATGATCACTCGGCTACACAGCTGATGCCCCCTGGACTGTTTCAATAACACGGTACCTCATTTTGTTTACCTGTCGGCCCCAGCCTCAAACTCAGGTCCTGTATGTACCTAACTGACCCGCTCTGCCCATTCATCGCCTTTCACCCATTGTTGTCTTAGTTCTCCTGATCAACACTTGTGATGGCTTTATGCCTAACTCTAATGTCAATATGCCTTGTCTAACGCTGTCTTGGCTAGTTCTTATTGTTTTATTTCACTGCAGAGGCCTCAGTCCCGCTCAAAATGCCTTAGATCGCTCTTTTATCCCAACCTACACACATGCGGAGACCTCACCTGACTTAACTGGTGCCTACAGAGATGAAACCTTTCTCGTCACTCAATGCCTAGGTTTACCTCCACTGTACTCACATCCTACCATACCATTGCTGGACATTATGCCGTGAATCTATTCTACCACGCCCAGAAATCGGCTCCTTTTATTCTATGTCCCCAATGCACTAGACGACCAGTTCTTATAGCCTTTAGCCGTACCCTTATCCTACTCCTCCTCTGGTGATGTAGAGGTTAACTCAGGCCCTGTAGCCCCCAGTTCCACTCCTATTCCCAAGGCGCTATCATCTGTTGACTTCTGTAACTGTAAAAGCCTTGGTTTCATGCATGTTAACATCAGAAGCCTCCTCCATAAGTTTGTTTTATTCACTGCTTTAGCACACTCCGCCAACCCTGATGTCCTAGCCGTGTCTGAATCCTGGTTTAGGAAGGCCACCAAAAATTCAGAAGTTTCCATCGCCAACTACAACATTTTCCGCCAAGATAGAACTGCCAAAGGGGGTGGAGTTAGCCTGCAGAGTTCTGTCACGCTATCCAGGTCTGTGCCCAAACAGTTCGAGCTTCTACTTTTAAAAATCCACCTTTCCAGAAACAAGTCTCTCACTGTTGCCGCTTATTATAGACCCCCTCAGTACCCAGCTGTACCCTGGACACCATATGTTAATGAATTGCCCCCCATTTATCTTCAGAGTTTGTACTGTTAGGTGACCTAAACTGGGACATGCTTAACACACCGGTCGTTCTACAATCTAAGATAGATGCCCTCAATCTCACACAAATTATCAAGGAACCTACCAGGTACAACCCTAAATCCGTAAACATGGGCTCCCTCATAGATATAATCCTGACCAACCTGCCCTCTAAATACACCTCTGCTATCTTCAACCAGGATCTCAGCGATCACTGCCTCATTGGCTACGTCCGTAATGGGTCCGCGGTCAAATGACCACCCCTCATCACATACAAACGCTCCCTAAAACACTTCAGTGAGCAGGTCTTTCTAATCGACCTGGCCCAGGTATCCTGGAAGGATATTGATCTCATTCCGTCAGTAGAGGATGCCTGGTTATTCTTTAAAAGTGCTTTCCTCACCATCTTAAATAAGCATGCCCCATTCAAAAAATGTAGAACTAAGAACAGATATAGCCCTTGGTTAACTCCAGACTTGACTGCCCTCGACCAGCAAAAAAACATCCTGTGGCGTACTGCATTAGCATCGAATAGCCCCCGCAATATGCAACTTTTCAGGGAAGTTAGGAACCAACATACACAGGCAGTTAGGAAAGCAAAGGCTAGCTTTTTCAAACAGAAATTGCATCCTGAAGCACAAACTCCAAAAAGTTCTGGGACACTGTAAAGTCCATGGAGAATAAGAGCACCTTCTCCCAGCTGCGCACTGCACTGAAGCTAGGAAATACTGTCCCCACCGATAAATCTACGACAATCGAGAATTTCAATAAGCGTTGTTCTACGGCTGGCCATGCTTTCCACCTAGCGAGCCCTACCCCGGTAAACAGCTCTGCACTCCCCACAGCAACTTGCCCAAGCCCCCCCCCATTTCTCCTTCACCCAAATCCAGATAGCTGATGTTCTGAAAAAGCTGCAAAACCTGGACCCGTACAAAATCAGCCGGGCTAGACAATCTGGACCCTCTCTTTCTAAAATTATCCGCCGCAATTGTTACAACCCCTATTACTAGCCTGTTCAACCTCTCTTTCGTATTATCTGAAATCCCTAAAGATTGGAAAGCTGCCGCGGTGATCCCCCTCTTCAAAGGGTGACGCACTCTAGACCCAAACTGTTACAGACCTATATCTATCCTACCCTGCCTTTCTAAAGTCTTCAAAAGCCAAGTTAACAAACAGATCACCGAAGATTTCGAATCCCACCGTACCTTCTCCGCTATGCAATCTGGTTTCCGAGCTGGTCATGGATGCAGCTCAGCCAGGCTCAAGGTCCTAAACGATATCATAACCGACATCGATAAAAGACAATACTGTGCAGCTGTCTTCATCGACCTGGCCAAGGCTTTCGACTGTCAATCACAGCATTCTTATCGGCAGACTCAATGGCCTTGGTTTCTCTAATGACTGCCTCGCCTGGTTCACCAACTACTTCTCAGACAGAGTTCAGTATGTGAAATCGGAGGGCCTGTTGTACGGACCTCTGGGAGTCTCTATGGGGGTGCCACAGGGTTCAATTCTCGGGCCGACTCTTTCCTCTATGATGTCGCTCTTGCTGCTGGTGATTCTCTGATCCACCTCTATGCAGACGACACCATTCTGTATACTTCTGGCCCTTCTTTGGACACTGTGTTAACAAACCTCCAAACAAACTTTCATGCCATACAACACTCCTTCTGTGGCCTCCAACTGCTCTTAAATGCAAGTAAAACTAAATGCATGCTCTTCAACCGATCGCTGCCCGCACCTGCCTGCCCATCTAGCATCACTACTCTGGACGGTTCTGACTTAAAATAGGTGGACAACTACAAATACCTAGGTGTCTGGTCAGACTGTAAACTCTCCTTCCAAACTCCTATTAAGCATCTCCAATCCAAAATTCAATCTAAAATTGGCTTCCTATTTTGCAACAAAAAATCCTTCACTCATGCTGCCAAACATACCCTCGTAAAACTGACTATCCTACCGATCCTTGACTTCGGCGATGTCATTTACAAAATAGCCTCCAACACTCTTCTCAGCAAATTGTATGTATCGATCACAGTGCCATCCGTTTTGTCACCAAAGCCCCACATACTACCCACCACTGCGACCTGTATGCTCTCGTTGGCTGGCCCTCGCTTCATATTCGTCGCCAAACCCACTGGCTCCAGGTCATCTATAAGTCTTTGCTAGGTAAAGCCCCGCCTTATCTCAGCTCACTGGTCACCATAGCAGCACCCACCCGTAGCACGCACTCCAGCAGGTATATTTCACTGGTCATAACCAAAGCCAACTCCTCCTTTGGCCGCCTTTCCTTCCAGTTCTCTGCTGCTAATGACTGGAACGAATTGCAAAAATCAAAGCTGGAGACTTATATCTCCCTCACTAACTTTAAGCATCAGCTGTCAGAGCAGCTTACCGATCATTGCACCTGGACACAGTCCATCTGTAAATAGCCCACCCAACTACCTCATCCCCATGTTATTTTTTTGCTCCTTTGCACCCCAGTATCTCTACTTGCACATTCCTCTTCTGCACATCTATCACTCCAGTGTTTAATTGCTAAATTGTAAATAATTTTGCCACTATGGCCTATTTATTGCCTTACCTCCCTAATCTTACTACATTTGCACACACTGTATATAGATTTTTCTATTGTGTTATTGACTGTATGTTTGTTTATCCCATGTGAAACGCTGTGTTGTTTGTGTCGCACTGCTTTGCTTTATCTTGGCCTGGTCACAGTTGTAAATGAGAACTTGTTCCCAACTGGCCTACCTGGTTAAATAAAGGTGAAATAAAATAAAAATAGGAGTACAGAGGCCCATTATCAGCAACCATCACTCCTGTGTTCCAATGGCATGTTGTGTTAGCCTTTTAAAATGATAAACTTGGATTAGCTAACTGATCATTGGAAAACAGTGAAGAGGCGACTCCGGGATGCTGGCCTTCTTGGCAGAGTTGCAAAGGAAAAGCCATATCTCAGACTGGCCAATAAAAATAAAAGATTAAGATGGGCAAAAGAACACAGACACTGGATAGAGGAACTCTGCCTAGAAGGCCAGCATCCCGGAGTCGCCTCTTCATTGTTGACGTTGAGACTGGTGTTTTGTAGGTACTATTTATTGAAGCTGCCAATTGAGGACTTGTGAGGCATCTGTTTCTCAAACTAGACACTCTAATGTACTTGTCCTCTTGTTCAGTTGTGCACCGGGGCCTCCCACTCTTTCTATTCTGGTTACAGCCAGTTTGCGCTGTTCTGTGAAGGGAGTAGTATACAGCATTGTACCAGATCTTCACTTCCTTGGCAATTTCTCGCATGGAATAGCCTTCTGTTCTTAGAACAAGAATAGACTGATAGGTTTCAGAAGAAAGTTATTTGTTTCTGGCCATTTTGAGCCTGTAATCGAATACACAAATGCTGATGCGCCAGATACTCAACTAGTCTAAAGAAGGCCAGTTGTATTGCTTCTTTAAAATCAGCACAATGTCATGGATCCCTCTGGAACTTTCATTGCGCACACCTGGCCCCTATTTCCACTGATTGTATTTGTGTGTGTAAAAAGGGCATATATATATATGTGCCCTTTGTTCACCATGGTGCTGTCGATTATTGTTACAATGTCCATTGGTGCGTGTGAGTACCTGTGCTGTGCGTTTTGGGCTTTCGTGCCCTTGTGGATTGCGCAGATGATTACGGGTCTCACCCCGTGTGTTAATCATCGTGTGCATGTGTTATTTATTCGAGGTACTCCTCGCTCATTTGTTTGGGTTTCAACCCTGTATTTTGTGAACGTGTTTGTTTGGTCTTCGTTCCTGTGCCTTTACACACCACGCTGTAATTTTGGGTGTAATAAAAAAAAACGATTACGCATTCCTGCTTCTGTCTCCCGATCCTTCATGCCAACGTGACACACAACAGTTTTTAGCTGTGCTAACATAATTGCAAAAGGGTTTTCTAATGATCAATTAGCCTTTTAAAATTATAAACTTGGATAATCTAACACAACGTGCCATTGGAACACAGGAGTGAAGGTTGCTGATAATGGGCCTCTGTACACCTATATAGATATTCTATATAAAAAAAAGAAAATGTAGTTTCCAGCTACAATAGTCATTTACAACATTAATGTCTACACTGTATTTCTGATCAATGATGTTATTTTAATGGACAAAAAAAATATTTAAAAAAACAAGGACATTTCTAAGTGACCCCATACTTTTGAACGCTAGTGTAGTTCATTACAAGTGTGTGTGTGTGTGTGTGTGTGTGTGTGTGTGTGCATGTCTACACTCTACAAGAATCTGCCAGTTTTCATCATTTTCTCTCATTCCATTTAGCACCCAATACAGTGAGCCAAAATGAAATATGATTTTAAAGCAGTTTCGAGACGCCCACGGCCCCTCCCTCTCTGTTCTCTTTCAGTGGTCTAACATCACACCAGCACACAGATATGCTTCAGTCATTTGTTGCCATGGTAACTGCAGCCGACATTCGCCAAAGCAACAGCTCGTGTAGTCAAGAGTCTTTAAGGGTTGTAAAAAAAAGACTGGAAAGTTAGGAGAGAGAGAGGCAGCGATAAATAGGAAAAATTTCTCAGCCCAGCCAGTCTGACTGATGCCTTTTTAAAAGGTCCAATGCAGCAGTTCTCAAAATCCTTTATGGGTAACAATTAAGTACCTCAGTGTGATTGTTTTCATTCAAATGGTCAAAAAGAAACTAAATAGCTTCTTAGCAAAGGGCAATTTCTCAAGCAAGAATTCTGCTACAACTGCCTTGGAGTGGTCTGAGTGGGGAGAGGAAAACTGAAAATGAGCTGTTATTGGCAGAGAGGTTTGGAATTATCGTTCTTATTGGTCAATTAACTAATTTATCACATGGTGATCTCACCAGGGAAAGCCAAAACTCCATCCTACCAAAACAGGCTGAAGTTTCAGGTGGTCTTTTCAAACAGCTCTTACCCTAAAAAGGCATTATCATAACTTTTACAATATCATAGTACTATAGCAATCTCATAGTGTGAAAAAAGTATTTATACACACACACACACACGTCTTATTTGTACTTTTTTCTACATTGTAGAATGATAGTGAAGACATCAAAACTATGAAATAACACATGGAATCATGTAGTAACCCAAAAAAAGTATTCAACAAATCAAAATTCATTTTATATTTGAGATTCTTCAAATTAGCCACTTTGCACACTCTTGGCATTCTCTCAACCAGCGTCACCTGGAATGCGTTTCTAACAATCTCGAAGGAGTTCCCACATATGCTGAGCACTTGCTGGCTGCTTTTCCTTCACTCTGCGGTCCAACTCATCCCAAACCATCTCAATTGGGTTGAGGTCGGGTGATTGTGGAGGCCAGGCCATCTGATGCAGCACTCCATCACTCTCCTTCGTCAAATAGCCCTTACACAGCCCGGAGGTGTGTTTTGGGTCATTGTCCTGTTGAAAAACAAATGATAGTCCCACTAAGTGCAAACCAGATGGGATGGTGTATAGCTGCAGAATGCTGTGGTATCCATGCTTGTTATGTGTGCCTTGAATTCTAAATAAATCACTGACCGTGTCACCAGCAAAGCACCCCACACCATTACACCTCCTCCATGCTTCACGGTGGGAACCACACATGCGGAGCTCCGTTCACCTACTCTGCGTCTCACAAAGACATGGCGGTTGCAACCAAAAATCTCAAATTTGGACTCAACAGATCAAAGGACAGATTTCCACCGGTCTAATGTCCATTGCTCGTGTTTCTTGGTCCAAGCAAGTCTCTTCTTCTTATTGGTGTCCTTTAGTAGTGGTTTCTTTGCAGCAATCCGACCATGAAGGCCCGATTCACGCAGAACAGTTGATGTTGAGATGTGTCTGTTACTTGAACTCTGTGAAGCATTTATTTGGGTTGCAATCTGAGGTGCAGTTAACTTTAATGAACTTATCCTCTGCAGCAGAGGTAAGTATTGGTCTTCCTTTCCTGTGGCAGTCCTCATGAGAGCCAGTTTCATCATAGCTCTTGATGGTTTTTGCGACTGCACTTGAAGAAACTTTCAGAGTTCTTGAAATTTTCCAGATTGATTGACCTTCATGTCTTAAAGTAATGATGGAGTGTCGTTTCTCTTTGCTTATTTGAGCTGTTCTTGCCATAATATAGACTTGGTCTTTTACCAAATAGGGCTATCTTCTGTATACCACCCCTACCAACACAACTAATTGGCTCAAACGCATTACAAAGGAAAGAAATTCCACAAATTAACTTAACAAGGCACACCTGTTAATTGAAATGCATTCCAGGTGACTACCTCATGAATCTGGTTGAGAGAATGCCAAGGGTGTGCAAAGCGGTCATCAAGGCAAAGGGTGGCTACTTTGAAGAATCTCAAATATATTTTGATTTGTTTAACACTTTTTTGGTTACTACATGATTCCATATATGTTATTTCATAGGTTTGATGTCTTCACTAATATTCTACAATGTCGAAAATAGTAAAAATAAAGAAAAAACCTGGAATGAGTAGGTGTATCCAAACTTTTGACTGGTAATATATATCTTTTTTTAAGACAGGAAATCGTGTTTTTACTGCACTGGGCCTTTAACTACAGCTCATCAGAAGCCCTCACATCCCAAAAAATACTACCACATGAGTTCTCTGATGTTAGATAGAGGCGTACAAAAGGTTGGAAGATGAATTGGTTGTAACAAACTACAGCGTTTGTGCTAACTAGCAAATGTGAATATTTCCTTTTGGTGTGTAAATTAACACCACGTCATTCCCCATTTGTCCCCACAACATCACAGTATAGCCTAATGAAATTTGCCAAACTATTGTCTACTTGGTGTTCCAGACTAGAAAGTGCATTCCTTGGGCAAGGCCAAAGAAAAGTAAGGTTAACATCATGAAAAGAGATGAATATGTGAATCTGTAAGCAGCAGCAAGTCGTGACTGAGATTCAGAGAGGGGAAGGTTGTTGACCTTCTGTAGCTCCTATTTACCACTGGACAGGAGTCCGCCTCCACACTGAGCTGAGGGCTTGGTCAAGTGCACACACACATGCAGATAAAAGAGACAGAAAACAAACAGATATGCGCTAAATGATCATAAAAGCCTGTTCCAACACAATGGACCTCACATAAGAGCTGCAAATGATAGAGCGAGGAGATGCATTTTCTTTTTTCTCCTCCAGTCCCCTGTTACCCACCATTATCAAAATGAGACAATTTGGCATTCAGCGGAGCTCAGATGCAAATGACAACAAATCTATCACAGAAGAGATGCATATTACATTCATCAACGTGTGTTGAAAATAAATAGACTGGACATCGCTCATCATCGGACTGCTGTTTTCCCCAATTCATCTCCTGTTCAATTTGTACTTCTAGCACTCTCTTCAGCACATATTCTGCTTCAAAGACAAAGGGAGTATGATGACTTACTTGTGTTGTCTAATGTGTTGTATTGAGAACCTCTTCTCAGGGTCATACTCAAGCATTCCTGGAAGAAAAATACAAAATAAAATATTTTCTATCAACTGCATATTCATGAAACATCAAAATGATAATTGTTGTGCTGATGTAAAATTACCACAGTGCCATCTACAGCCCCTAAAGAAAAACCTCCAAGATTGAATCACCACTACTTACAATAAAGTACATCTGAGTGGACGAATTAAGTCCAATAAAGAGGAAAATCTATAATTCTGTGGTCATACCCTTCTTGTAATACTCATACTACTGCAACTAATGCTTTCATCTCTAATAAGGTTTAATACCATGAAATAGAATATCGGGAGTGCCAGTGTTAGTCAGTCTAGACTCTTACCTCTTAGCAGGCCAGAGAGCAGAGGGCCACACTCCTCTGGAACACTGTAGTGTCCCTTCCCAATGTTCTCAAACAGCTTATATATGTTATCCCCTTCAAAAGGGTACAGGCTGGTCGTTATGTTATATCTGAAAGGAAAAATCCAATACATTCCAAAAAAAATAAATCTGGCATGAAATAAATATGCCATCTGAAACCATTAATCTGCGAGTGGCCACTCACAGTGTGACACCAGCAGACCAGATGTCCACTTTGAAACCCGAGAAGGTGTCCAGGCCATTGGCAATCTCTGGGGGCTGGAAGGCCGGAGAGCCCTGGCTCGTACAACATGTGTCGTCCTCCGCAAACGGGTGCAGCGCCTGGGAGGGAGAACACCAGGGGGACACAGACATCATCAGAAGGGCTCAGAGCTTTTCTTGGGCAAGTCTCTTGTTTTGGAGTTTGCAAATGTAGCCCACTGATGTTGAACTATGCCCAAATTGAAATGCAATAAAGTTGACATCAACTATTAGAGAATATAATTACCTCCGCTACACCCAGGTCAGAGATTTTTAGTGCACCGTCCGTCGTCAGCAGTAGATTCCCTGGTTTAATATCTTTGTGAACTATTCCCTGGCTGTGCAAATATCCCATGCCATCTAGCAGCTGACAAAAGTACCTGGGTCAAAAGAGAAATGTATACAGTTCAAGTCGGAAGTTCACATACACCTTAGCCAAATACATTTAAACACAGTTTTCACAATTCCTGACATTTAATCTTAGTAAAAATCCCGTTTTAGGTCAGTTAGGATCACCACTTTATTTTAAGAACGTGAAATGTCAGAATAATAGTAGAGATAATTATTTATTTCAGCTTTTATTTCTTTCATCATATTTCCAGTGGGTCAGAAGTTTACATACACTCAATTAGTATTTAGAAGCATTGCCTTTAAATTGTTTAACTTGGGTCAAACGTTTTGGGTAGCCTTCCACAAGCTTCCCACAATAAGTTGGGTGAATTTTGGCCCATTCCGGCTGACCGAGCTGGTGTAACTGAGTCAGGTTTGTAGGCCTCCTTGCTCGCACAAACTTTTTCAGTTCTGCCCACAAATTTTCTATAGGATTGAGGTCAGGGCTTTGTGATGGCCACTCCAATACCTTGACTTTGTAGTCCTTAAGCCATTTTGCCACAACTTTGGAAGTATGCTTGGGGTCATTGTCCATTTGGAAGACCCATTTGCGACCAAGCTTTAACTTCCTGATTGATGTCTTGAGATGTTGCTTCAATATATCCACATAATTTATCCTCCTCATGATGCCATCTATTTTGTGAAGTGCACCAGTCCCTTCCTGCAGAAAAGCACCCCCACGCTTCATGGTTGGGACGGTATTCCTCGGCTTGCAAGCCTCCCCCTTTTGCCTCCAAACACAACGATGGTCATTATGACCAAAAAGTTATATTTTTGTTTCATCAGACCAGAGGACATTTATCCAAAAAGAACAATCTTTGTCCCCATGTGCAGTTGCAAACCGTAGTCTGGCTTTTTTATGGCGGTTTTGGAGAAGTGGCTTCTTCTTTGCTGAGCGATCTTTCAGGTTATGTCGATATAGGACTCGTTTTACTGTGGATATAGATACTTTTGTACCCGTTTCCTCCAGCATCTTCACAAGGTCCTTTGCTGTTGTTCTGGGATTGATTTGCACTTTTCGCACCAAAGTACGTTCATCTCTAGGAGACAGACCGTGTCTCCTTCCTGAGCGGTATGATGGCTGCGTAGTCACATGGTGTTTATACTTGCGTGCTATTCCTTGTACAGATTAACGTGGTACTTCCAGGCATTTGGAAATTGCTCCCAAGGACTTGTCTAGAATTTTTTTCTGAGGTCTTGGCTGATTTCTTTTGATTTTCCCATGATGTCAGTAAAGAGGCACTGAGTTTGAAGGTAGGCCTTGAAATACATCCACAGGTACGCCTCCAATTGACTCAAATTATGTCAATTAGCCTATCAGAAGCTTCTAAAGCCATGACATTATTTTCTGGAATTTTCAAAGCTGTTTAAAGGCACAGTCAATTTAGCATATGTAAACTTCTGACCTACTGGAATTGTGATACAGTGAATTATAAGTGAAATAATCTGTCTGTAAACAATTGTTGGAAAAATTACTTGTGTAGATGTCCTAACCGACTTGTCGACTTGTTAATAAAAATGTGTGGAGTGGTTGAAAAACTAGTTTTAATAACTCCAACCTAAGTGTATGTAAACTTCTGACTTCAACTGTATCTGTATTAACTTCGGTGTTTGGTCAGATATCTTCAAGACACATATCTACAATTATTGAATTGAGATTAAAGATAAACATACCCATGAGCTTGAAAAACTGGAAACCTTTTCTCATCAACACTGTCCAACATCTCCTGCATTCCACATACACAATATTCCATCACCATATACGTAAGCAGAGTCAAGGAAAAGAGACAAGGTGGCAATTGTTTCATACTGGTTACCTAGCAAGGTATCAAAACGAAAGTGCTATATCTTCATCACCAAAGGAGCTGTATTAATTCAACACAAATGACCTTGAATCCTGTCTACATTACTGATCACTATGTGGTTGACTGACTAGTCACTAATCCATCAAACTAGCTAGACACACAAAATATCGTCAATCCAAGACAACTCTGGAAAAATACAATTTGTCCTTGAGAATAAATTGATCTTCCTGAATGGACCGAAGATGAGACAATGAAAGTGTACAAATGGATTGTGAAATTGAATGTCAAAACAATACTAAATTCTGTATTCACAGTTCTCAGGGTCACTTATAGAAGGCACTTATCTCGCCAGCAGCCCCAGCCAGAGACAAAGGAGAGCAGGGAAAGGTGGGCATATTTCCATCCTGTTGGATTGGGGAGGGTTGGTTGGTTGGGTAAACAGGCAGGTCTATGACAGTAGGAGCCAGTTAGTCACGACTGCGTCAGTGTCCCTCTCTCCCAAGGAGGGGGCGGGAGCCCAGTCAGCCCACAGTATGAGCTTCACACCCATATTAGAACCCCCATTAACTAACCGCTGGAGGGACTTCACATGACCGGTGAGAAAGGCACAGGAAGGAGCGGGAGAGAGGAAAAGGGAAGGGAGAGGGGGGCTGCCCTCATTGCCGGTTCAATCAGTAACACACATTAGGAGTAAATTGAGTGAATAGATGATGCAGCTGGGCTGCAGTCAGACGAGGCTGAAGGAGCACTCACCACTGCTGGGCCCATCTGACGTAGGAGCAGACAGGGGGTGGGCGGGCGGGCGGGCGGAAAGAACATTTTTGAGAGGCAAATGATTTATGTTTTTAAAGGTAGAATTCTACGTATTCACACTTCTGGCTCTGTGCAAAAAGACAGGTAACAAAAACATATGGTTCAGTGTTGCTTTTAGAAACTGTGATGTTCAGTTTGCAACTATTCTCTGAGTTTTTTTTAAAGCAGAAGCCAGAGCTCTCATGCCCTTAACATATGTGTTCCACACAAATAACTCAGTCACGTTTTTCATCACTGCTCTTTTACAGCCGCAATGCAAAGTGACCTGTGAGCCACAATGTTCCAACAGAGCATGCCGCGGATGAACAGAACAGACCCCTTCACACTAAATTATAAACACAGAGCGTTCACAAACACGTGTCACTAGTCTAAGCGGAGAGATTCCATCAAGTCAATCTAGCTAGTATGACTCAGCAACTAAAATGAAAACCATGTCATAACTTCTTATAATATGTTCTCACCTCAACAATTACGTAGTCTAAAATGTAAATTGGGATTTTATTTTTTTTACCTGACTGAACATTTGCTGAATCATTCATGGTCTTAACTGTACTAAATCAATTGGGGAGACCCTTTTAATGTCAGACACAAAGGGTAATGAGTGTTTTATGTGGTGTAGTGCGGCAGACTTCTAAGGACAAGCCAGAGATTATTAGAATCAAAGAGTGAGTGAGTTGGGGGGAGGAAGAGAGCAGAAGGTAAAGGCCTTGTGAAGTTAGTTAGTCCATCTAATACTGAGCTTCATGTTGCGTATTCCCCCAACAGGCCAACAGAGACCTCGTGTGGTCATACCGCTGAATTACAGCATGATGACATTTCCGGTGAAAGTGACTATTGGTGCATTCAAACTCATTTGAAGGACAGTGCACACTTGTCTTTACAGTTGATCTGCATAGCGTACTCTACTGTTCCATGGGAAAACAATAATTCCCTAACTGTGAGAAAAGAAGCCCCAAAATAGACTAGCTTATCCCACTTTCCACACATTATTATGCTTGGACAAAATCTTATGCAGTGCTTTGAAGGCTTCGTTAGTACAATTTGTACAACTAGTGAGACTATGGTTTAGATAGACTCCTGCTAAAGAATAAAAACACATTCATCATTTTTAAAGGATATATCTTTTGCTTCTCCTCATTATACAAAACTTCGACCAACTGGATAATATTATTGTGCCTCAATCTTCTTAACAGCTGAATCTCTCTGTAAGGAAAAGTTTTTTCTCAACTGTTTAGATATATGGCATTGGGAAAACGGAATTAATTTCACTACGGAATAACTTTGCAGTTTCATCAGCACCGATAACAACAACAAAAAACACAGAGGGCCAAAGTAATTTGAATAACCTCAAAGTTGTTTTATCTTCTGACCTTTTAAAGGCAGGATTTAGTGAGAAAACCATAATTACTCTTAAAAAGCTCAACTTAATCACTTCAATTAATAGTGGTTAATATTACTCTCAGTGATTCTTAAAAGGCACAGTAACGCCTGAGGTACATGCACTGATTAGAAGCACATTCACACACCAAAAAAACACAACTAGTCTATTAGGCATCTATCAACACAAAAATTACTGTGAAGACCGTTGCAAAGCGTCTCACATACTTTTTGACATTTTGCTCCCCGTTTGGGATGCGTCTCAGTTTCTTCTTCTTCAGGATCTTGACAGCCCTCCTACAGAGTGTCTCAGAGTCCAGCATCTCCTTCACCTTCCCATAGGAGCCCTCTCCCAGCAGGTCTCCCATCAGGTACCTCCCAATCAGCTTGGCCCTCTTCCTCCGCGGCTCGTAGATTACTTCTGTGGAGTCGATGCGATGGATGAAGGTGTCCATGGTCAGGTGATTCTCCAAATAGTCCATGTGTTCATGGAAGTCCCCGTCTCTCATGGTTGCCCCTTTCAGCGATGTGACTGTTTTTAATACTTATGAATTGTATGTTCCTGGATATCCTGGGTCGGACAATACTCCAACACTGAATACGAATGCAGACTAATGTATTGAAATGTGGGATGCTGCAACTGCAGAAATGCAACAGAAGGTTCTCCTTAACCTGCTGACAATGTAGCACTGCTTGAGTATGTTGACCAGAGAGGTGAGTGGACTTGGTGTCCAATATTACAGGTCTACAGAGTTTGGCTCTGATAAGAGGGAATGTTTGGTTCTCTGTCTATGTTCTCAGATGATACAGGCTTATTTCATCCTTCTTAGCCATGTCCTTGTGACACCTGGAAACTGCTGTGATGTGTGCTTTGGTTGTTGGTTAATGTCATCATGTTTTGGGCAAACCATGTAATTACGTTCTGTTTGCATAATTGCTATTATTCAAGTGTAATAATGAATTGTGAATGTGGTGTACATGATAGATTTTCAATGAGGTCTTTTACAAAGCTTGGATAATCGAATGTTCTACTTCCATCCATGTTCTGAATAAATCCTGGGTACTTGCCAAGCCTGCACAACTGTCTGTCCAGTTTCAATGAATCATTGTAGGGATCCTCAGATCTGCAATACAAATGCACAATCACATGCAAAAGCATTTTGATGAAATTCACGAGACTGAAATGCATGGAAAGTGCAAATGCACTTGTACACCACCATGTCTATCCACACTACGATACTACCATGTCAATACACACGACCAATGATGAGGATGTGCTATCATAACGGTATACATTTAAATACTAGTTAACTAGCTCCTATCATTACAACAAACAATGCTGAATATTTTTATGAACATCACATCCACTCAACAACATAGCAGGCCATGAATAGCATAATCAGTGTCAGTGAGTGAGGTCAGAAAGTGCAAACCAGCGGTCTTTGTCTGTCGTGACTAGCTACAACATAGCTGATTAAACTCAATTTCACGATTTGAGCGGCGACAACAGTTAAAATTGGAGTTTCCGCGTCTCAAACAATCTAGTTTTTATCCCAAACTAGTGATTTCAGCACCCAAAGAATAGCCCACAATTACACACGACATTGTTCTGTGTAATTGCTGGCTATTCTTTGGGTGTTGAAATCAATAGTTTGGAGTAAAATCTTCATTGTAGATGTGACGTCGGAGCACCAGTCCGCCCACACTGGTTGCCGCTCAACTCCATCGTAAATCGTTGAGTTTAGTCGGCTAGCTACAACACAAAGCATATTGAAACAGCAAGGCTAGCAAACGTTAGCTAGATAACGTTTATTGTTTTGCTATAAGGGCACACATATAAATGAACAATAACAATTCTGAGAAGACTCATTGTAGCAGCCGACTCTTGTGCAATAAACATCTCCTCAACGAGCCTGCTTGCCAGCTAGCTATCTTATCTACTGCAGTCGCATCCACAAACCAAGCAATGTTACAGTATTAGTATTTCGCTATCTCTTAGTAAGCTATTAAGTTAGCTAACGCTACATTCATTTCCTGTCCTGTCATTTTGCATTACATTTTCAGGTATGGGGTATATTGTCTGTATGTTGAAAGAGGTCAACTGTACCTTGTATGCTCCTTTACCGGTGTCATCGATTGCCTATGAAGAAGTGTTGGCTGTCAGAAACGCCTCCATCTTGTTTACATTATCTATGCTCCAAACATAGACATTCACAATGCAGAAATCTATAAGGCTGCCTGCTACTAAGGTTGGTTATGGTAAAAAAAAAAAAAAAGATTTACAAAATGTGTAGTTTCTTGTAGAAACAGGACGGTTTCAGTGAGTTGACCTCAATGCAAACTTCTGTCTATGACCACAGGACCATTGAGGTTAAAATTTCACTCTGTGATTATTCAGTGTCTCAAAGCCACAAAAGGGTAGGACATATTTCAAACGTTGTTTATTAGGGGGAGATGGGCCCTGTCATGACATGGGCCCTGTCATGTCACTATCACAAGTGATTATTGTTTCTGAGGCTGTGTGAACGAATTATTGGATTATGCTAATAATTATAAAAACATTTTTATTCAGCCTTCCCTTATGTGGATGTGATGTTAACACTCACCAGTTGATGGCAGCACTGGTAAATTATATTTTTCTGGACCAAATGTATAGTCACAGCAATGATACAGTGGCACATTAAACAGAGAAAGACAGACAAATACAAACAGAATTATGATTGATAGAATATGTCCTTAAACTATAGTCATATAACTTTTAGAAAACCCTAGATTCTACACATGCTTCATAGTCATGTCGTTTTACAACATTTCTCCAACTTGAAAGGTCATAACAGTATTGCATTGCCATAGATACATAAATAATAGAGATAAGAAGTGGCTAGTCTGGGTTGCCAAACCGTAGCCTATTCATCTGCGTGGCCCAATGATCCAAACCATGTGAGCTGCTGCAGTGACCCAGTTCTCCAGCCCACCCACTGCACCACTCTGCAGGGTCAGCATTCCAGCTGTGCCCTGGGGATCTCTGTACAGCAACAGAAGGCAACATCATTCACCACGACTTACAGAAACAGCATATGCTACTTTCATTTTCTCCACCACCAAAGGGACTACAAGCCGGAGACAGACAGATGGGAAGATTGGCACAATTTTGGCTCCCAAGCAATATCATACTCCACAGAAGAGAGGCGGTGATAGGGGACAAGAGAAAGAAAGGGGATGAAAGATAGATGGAGGTCTACATGTAGATGAAATAACACTCAGGCTCACTCTGTCATTCTCACGTAGGGGTTCTATCAGTGAAATGAGTGCCTCCTAACCATCACAATCACCTGCCATCGCTCTCACTGATGCTTTGCATCTGCTTCTGCTTCTCTGTGTTGGTGGCCCTGCTGCTGTTGAAGACTGACTTGGGGCCACAAATGTATTTTATCACTTATTAGCTTTAATGTGTCCTCTCATAAAAATTGAAAATGTTGGTATTTATCTAACCACATCTAGCTTAGTGGTATTGAGACTGTCTATAGGCTGGATGTATCTTACTTCATATCTTAGTTGATGATATGGATTAACTTAGCATATTGTTAAGGTTCATCTACATTGCAATAATAGTGTGTATAGTTGAGGAAATTAGGCATGTCTGCACTGAGGGAAATTAAGAATGATTGATGTTTTGAATTCTTGAACTGTTCTTTATTTTTTGTTAATTAATCCATAAGAAAAGTCTAACACACATCCCCAAAGCACAATGTACTTATACAGCAACAGTCTCCCATAATCACATCTCACACTCTGTGGATTTCAATTAGGAGGAGAGGACATGCAACCTAAACCAGACAGCACCTAGACAACAGAGCCAGACAAGTTTAAAGAAAATATGATTTATAAGTCACTATGGTCACTACAGATTTAAAACAATCTAGGCTATAATCAAAGCTGCAAGTCATATATCCTGTTATCAGTTAAAAGATCAAAAATAAAAAAAACAGAATTGTGATATTGTTCTTTTTGATTATAGCCAACATTGTCTAGAGAGATAATTATTTCCTTGTAATACAATTGAAAGCTATATGATATGGACTGAAAAGTTCTGAAGTGGTTCTACATTATTTGAAATATTTGAATGAAAACATTGTTATTATCTATTCGCATATAATAATTTTAAATGATGTAAAACCATTTCGAAATATGCTAGGCCTACTCTACGTTCACAATACCACCGTAATCAGAAGACGCATGGTCCAGTTGCGTTTGTTGCACTCTGGTGAGGGGACGTCTCTTGTCTGGAAATTGAGTCCGAACGTAGAACACGTAGAACACTGTCCGTTCCAGCCCTGTTCCAGCATTATAACTGGCTGAGAGCATCGCCCATCCCAGCAGCATAATTTCGTCTGGGCAAAATATTTATATAGAGGGGAACGACCTTCATTTACAACACATTCATTCACGTGAGAGAACTCTGCGAACTTCATTGCGAAGTTAACATTATTTGAAAACATTTGGAAGAGTTTTGCCCAAAGTTTTATTTTACAATTATTTTTAATTTTTTTATCACCATGGGCTTTTTGATTGCTCTTTTCGCTGTGACAGTTGCTTTGAGTCAAATGTTTGGAAGATATACTGTAAATGGTGAGTAAAGTATAATTTTATTTTATTTATCAAAAATTGCGGTTTGATATGTAAACTAATTATGAAATAATTATGTAACCAAGTTTTGCTTTAAGAAGTCTAGCTTGATATCTTAATTTAAAACGCTTAAAACATTCGAAAGTACTTGATTGACAGGATTTGTGAATAATGACCATTAACTAAGTTAAACCATAGTTTTGCTGGCTTGATACTGAGAATTACATAGTGCAGGTGCGCATTGTGTTACTACGGCGTAATAACATATGTATTACGTGCAAACAGTTACTTAATCACTGGTTGGCATTAGTATGCAGAACTGCATGTTTATTCCAAAGTAACCTTATTCTCTCATTTAGGTACGTTAGAATACCTTATATATTACAAAGTAATATGTGAGCGTTTATGGGTTGTGGCAGTGATGCGTCCTAAAACCTTTAAACAAAACTCCACGATTGTGCAAAAGGTCTCTCTATTCTCCTGTATGAATTGGTGGATTAGATGCTGCTAAAGTGTATTGCGTGTGGACAGAGAGGTCAGCCAGGTCTGGCTACGGACTGGTCTGGTCCATTCAGCCCAGTTTGATGTAAAGTAAACAGAGTCCTGGCTATTGTACAAGTGGGCCAGAGCTATAAATCTATATTATGGCTCTGAAGAGGACTATTTGTATTTCCAGTAGGCCATTGTATCCATCAAAGTATATCTACTTTAAATATGTCAATCATGTATATCAATTATGTAGAAAAACTCCAACTATGCGTTGTTGTGTTTGTTGTGGTGTGTTCAGCGGGGATGTGTTGGCTGCAGCAGAGCCAAGAGCAGCGCTGTGACATGGTGCTGATGCGTGGGGTCAGCAGGGAGGAATGCTGCTCCGGAGGCCGTCTGGACACGGCCTGGTCCAACACTAGTCTGCCTATCAATGAGGTCAGCCTGCTGGGCTTCCTGGGAATCGTGTCCTGCAAACCCTGCAAAGGTAACAACGCAGTAGAACTTGCAGAATTACTTGCTGTGAACCAACTAACAAAATTACAGTATCATATCTCTATCATTAATACGGGTGTTTTGCTATTTCTCAAACCATTTGACTAACAGAAATAGATGCTGATTTCTTGACTCTTGTTATGGTAAACCACCATCGCTGGAAGTGTACCAAAGGTGCCTCAGACAAGTTAGATGGTTTTAGGTTCTCCATATGGTCCCCTCATAACTGGCAATGAATGAAGCAAAGACGTTAAGGGGTCACATTTTGATCATAGTTCCAAATGGCAGCTCATTTGACTATAACTAGACCACCTGTCTTCTTCTTGGGATAACTTTGATCCATATGGAATTTCCAAGTTAAGTTAGTTTCCAGAGGTTTCTAAATTTTGTGAAATGTGGATCTCGGCCAGTCATTCCATCTAACTCTGTCCAGCTGTTTTGAGTGGCTTCCACTATTGGAAGCCTTCACCATGGGTATTCAGGTTCACTCAAGGATATATTCCTGTTTTTATAAACTAAGGTTGCGGTGGCACTTTATTAACAAGTCCATGTGATCTCTTGCCAGGGTAGTGGATTATTTTAAACCGTGTGAGGATGATTAGTGTCAGCAAGGCTGAAGCCAGCATGTACCAAATAGCAATATAATTCTAGTTTCAAAATGTAGTAGCATTCCTGCTAACTACTGTATGATCGATCATGTTTTCACTTCTATGGAGCAGTCTTATTTTAAGGGATATAAAGGCTATTCCAGCATGCTGTTGATTACAAAAAGGTATAAACCAACTAGTTGAATTAACAAGCATAATTGTACGATGGCAGCAAAAGTAAATAATGAAATGTTCTCATCAAGTATGTGCTTAAATGATAAGTGGATAACCTCAAGTGATCTAGAATGACAAAAGTAACAAGACAAGTTGTAAAAGACAAGCTATACACTTCAATAATTTAGCTACATTCGTACAATGCCTTCGGAAAGTATTCAGACCCCTAAACTTTTTCTACTTTTTGTTACGTTACAGCCTTATTCTAAAATGGACTAAATAAGTAAACATCTCAGTAATCTACACACAATACCCCATAATGACAAAGCGAGAATAGGTTTGTAGAAAGTTTAGCAAATTTATTTAAAAAAAAACAAAAAAAACAGAAATATCTTATTTACATAAGTATTCAGACCCTTTGCTATGAGACTCGAAATTTGGCTCAAGTGCATCCTGTTTCCATTGATCATCCTTGAGATGTTTCTATAATTTGAGTCCACCTGTGGTAAATTCAATTGATTGGGCATGATTTGGAAAGGCACACACCTGTTTATATTAGGTCCCACAGTTGACAGTGCATGTCAGAGCAAAAACCAAGCCATGAGGTCGAAGGAATTGTCCGTAGAGCTCCGAGACAGGATTGTGTCGAGGCACAGATCTGGGGAAGGGTACCAAAAAATGTCTGCAGCATTGAAGGTCCCCAAGAACACAGTGGCCTCCATCATTCTTAAATGGAAGAAGTTTGGAACCACCAAGACTCTTCCTAGAGCTGGCCGCCCGGCCAAATTGAGCAATCGGGGGGGAAGGGCCTTGGTCAGGGAGGTGACCAAGAACCCGATGGTCACTCTGACAGAGCTCTAGAGTTCCTCTGTGGAGATGGGAGAACCTTCCAGAAGGACAACCATCTCTGCAGCACCACCAATCAGACATTTATCGTAGAGTGGCCAGACTGAAGCCACTCCTCAGTAAAAGGCACAAAAGGCAAAAGGCACCTAAAGACACTCAGACCATGGGAAACAAGATTCTCTGGTCTGATGAAACCAAGATTGAACTCTTTGGCCTGAATGCCGAGCATCACATCTGCAGGAAACCTGGCACCATCCCTACGGTGAAGCATGGTGGTGGCAGCATTATGCTGTGGGGATGTATTTCAGCGGCAGAGACTGGGAGAGTAGTCAGGTTTGAGGGAAAGATGAACAGAGCAAGGTACAGAGAGATCCAGAGCAGGTTCACCTTTCAACAGGACAATGACCCTAAGCACACAGCCAAAACAACGCAGTAGTGGCTTCGGGACAAGTCTCTGAATGTCCTTGAGTAACATAGCCAGAGTCCGGACTTGAACCCAATCGAACATCTCTGGAGAGAGCTGAAAATAGCTGTGCATCAACCTGACAGAGCTTCAGAGGATCTGCAGAGAAGAATGGGAGAAACTCCCCAAATACAGGTGTGCCAAGCTTGTAGCGTCATACCCAAGAAGACTCGGTGTTGTAATCGCTGCCAAAGGTGCTTCAATAAAGTACTGAGTAAAGGGTCTGAATACTTATGAAAATGTGATATTTCAGTTTTGTATTTGTAATAAATTAGCAAAAATTCCTAGAACACTGTTTTTGCTTTGTCATTATGGGGTATTATGTGTAGATTGATGAGGGAAAAAAACGATTTAATCAATTTTAGAATAAGGCTGTAAAGTAACAAAATGTGGAAAATGTCAAGAGGTATGAATACATTCTGAAGGCACTGTATATCCCTATCGAGATGTGTGTCCATCCCACCTTGGAACTGGTCCCCAATATGTCCCTGCAAGTTGCAGTGCAATTGAATAAAATCGAAATAATCAAATAAATGGACAATAATCCTCCTCCTTCTCCTCCTCCCTCTTCTCATTCACTCTGCATTAATTATTTCCCAATGCTGGCTGAGACACAGGCCTGGCTGCCTCCCCTCAGAGAATAAAAAAATGAATTCCTGTTTACCACAGGAGAAATGTTTGCCACATGCCCAGACGTCTGTTTCTCATAATGTGGAGCACTATCTGGATCATTAAGCAGACTGAAAGAACAAAACTACAGCATCAATGTACATGTGATACTGTGGGGAAGTGCTGGTCTATTATCATAGTACTGCCTGTCAGAGTCAGACTGGGCCCAACAGTTGATCCTCCCCATTGGGGCTACTGATTTCCAGTGCTTCAAAGCATTCCTGGGTGTTGACTAGTGCTCCATGTCTGACCTATATTTAAATCTGCATTGATTTGTGAAAACGTATATGAATTGCAACGAGCTGCCAGTGAACCGGAGAAAAACATAACAGAAAAAGGGATTTTCTTGGATTTCCCTGGGAGGAATGGGGACAAATCTGATACTCGTTTGAGAAATCCAGAAGTATCAGAGTTGGCCTCTCTGGAGATGGAGAATAACAGGATATTAAAGCAAGCGCTCGCAGAGAAAGGCAATAAAGTCCTGCTTTTTACAGGATCAGGTCTGAATATCACTCTCTATTAGGATCAAACAGGTCCTGAGAAGCCTGTTGAAAGGTGGCGATGGTTTATCTGTGTTGTTTTAGGGTTACAGTACTGGGTGACTTCCTATTGACCTGGCTGGGCCTTGGAGAGTCAACTAAAGTCAGTTGATCCTGCGTTTCCTCCTGCCACATCTCTCAGCCTGTAAAACCAAGTGACAGGCCTTTGAACTGGTTGGTCTGCTCAAACACCCTTCCATCCATCTAAGACTTAGCCCTGCTTTCATCATTACAGGGATCCTACAGTCATGGAAACAGGCACAACCTCAGACACATTCTTACACACTTGACATCCTTGTGTATGACCATAAACAAAGTATGCGTTTATTGTAAATGTTTTTCTGGATAAATCATGCTGCGGTTAAAGACAACAGTTTTCAGCAATTTGTTCTGTTTTGTTGAGAATGAATCTTAAGCAGCAGTGGATATGGATCACTTAATGACAGACCATTTAAGATGAGTAAATGCTTCGACAGTAATACTGACTTTTTACTCTATGTTTTGCAGAGACCTGTGATGGTGTGAACTGCGGCCCAGGGAAGGTGTGTACGTTGAAGGCTGGACGTCCTCAGTGTGCGTGCTCTCCCGACTGCACTAACATCTCCAAAAAGCATGCTGTGTGTGGCAGCGATGGGAACTCCTATCGTGACGAGTGTGCCCTCCTGATGGCCCGCTGTAAGGGACACCCTGATCTGGAGGTCATGTACCAGGGAGAATGCAAAAGTGAGGACACGCCTGTACTTCAAGAGTTATCTTGCATGTCAGCAGTTTGGTTATTTCAAATACTAATTGTGCTACTGCAGCAATATTACACACATTCTTGGATTCAAATCAGTATTCCTTTGTAGCGATACTATATTACTAATGCTCTATGTTCATGTTCTGTCCAGAGTCTTGCTCCAATGTGGTGTGCCCAGGTACCCACACCTGTGTGACAGATCAGACTAACAGTGCCCACTGTGTCATGTGCCGCACAACCCCCTGCCCAATACCGCTGAAGTCCGAGGTGCCTATCTGTGGCAACGACAACATCACCTACCCCAGCGCCTGCCACCTCCGCAGAGCCACCTGCTTCCTGGGGCGCTCCATAGGAGTGCGTCACTATGGCAACTGCTCTAGTAAATCCCCTTCACCGTTCCTGATCTGTCAACACATAGCCTAAGTATAATCAATAAATTAATAAACAACCTAAATTGAATGGATTTTCGAACTTTAGATATTTTGGCATGTGTTGGATGTGTTTTGTCTTGTGTCCTCTCTCTCAGGTGTTCCAAGAAACACTCTGGCTTTGGAGGGCAGTGAGGAGAATTCACTCTAAAGGGACAGTTCTTGTGTGGTCCAACTGGTTCTTCAGTCCACCTGGCACTAGACTTAGCTTAGTCCAACCGGTATGAAGATTTCCAAGAGATCACCTTCGAAACGTGAACCAACATTGTCCCGATGTTCACTCACCAAGTTCTGATTTATGTTGACTACTTTTTTTACAATCACTTATCCCCTCCATCCCTACCCCCTGTACATAGAACAATGATACATTTGATGTGGGGGAACCCATTGGAAGTAGCAGTTTGTTCTTCCAAAAGGAAACCAATACTGTATTTGTTGATGCATGCAATGTATGTTAAATAGGATGATTTGCTCATGAAACTGTGGAGAAATATGTAGGGGGCTTTAAGTATAGGAAAATATGTGTATATTGTAAATAAATACTGCTACTATTTATTGAAGAAGGTATCAAATCTGTTCTATTTATGTTTTGACCCTGTATACAAATCCATATATCAATAGGTCAGCTGTATTTATTGTATTTTGTTTTAAGGCACATGCATTTGGTTTTAAGGTACATGTATTTGAATGGCCACTGCCATTCTTTTATTTTGGCAAGTTGTTTTTATTTTTGTGTATTTTTCATATCCCTAAATAAAGTGCTTTGTCCCTTTAAAAGCAGCATGACAAAAAAACTAAATTTGTTTGGATACTGGATACCACATTTAGAGGATGACAATATATATGGTTTCAATTCACTCTAAGCAAAACAGGGTAACTGCTGTCTGTATTTCGGTGTTTGTTTGGAGGTGATGAGAGACTTACCCAAAACAAAAGTGCACAGTATGTCTCCTCTCACTCTGCTTGCACAGAGTACGAAACTGTTTACGCTGGAGCCCAATCAAATTTATAAGCCTCCCACTGATCACTCAAATTAACAGTTTAGATCAGTGTGCAGCAATTTTATTAGACTGTTGGTTCAACTCCAAGCCTTTACAATACCTCCACTGTTGAAGTCTTGGCTTTGTTTATTTTGTATGTTTGTGGGTAATATGAGTCCAATATAATGCCATTTGGGTTGTTGAATACACCTGTGTAACTGAAAAATCTGACAAATGTTGTTAGCCTTATCAAATTGAAAACATGATAATGCCAAATTACATTAATTTACTCAAAGTTAACTCACCGGATCCCCAGACTGTGCAGCCTAATGTATCTGTTCAACGTTTAAGTACTAGTGGCCATTTGAACCAAATGGGCATATAGCTATTTGCAAATAGCTATTGGTTATTGTGATGTGAATGAATAGTGCTGCACACCCATTTATTCTAGATGATTTAAGAGATTTTTTATTAAAACAAATACTGTTTTTGAACAATTTACACTAGTTTCTTGTAAATAGAACTCAATTTCATGTACCTGTGTTCCTACTGTGAAATTTGAATGACAAATGTATCTACTTATTTTTGTATTTTTGTACTGCCATTTTATCTCAACATAAACTATAGTATTTGTCATGATGCCTCTTTCATTTCTGGTGCGACTTCGACAGTCATTAAATTCATGTTATACTAGTCAGAATAGTCTCTCTAGTCTAGTGCATAATTCCAGATAGGCTTTGTCCTACCCTCTGTTATTAATTCTTTATCATACAAAATATCACTTACAGTACAAACATACACAGTAATTGCCATACTAGATTCTAGACATTTACATTTTTTTACATTTTAGTAGACGCTCTTATCCAGAGCAACTTACAGTAGTGAATGCATGCATTTCATACATTTTTTTCTCCATACTGGTCCGCCATGGGAAGCAAACCCACAACCTTGGCGTTGCAAACACCACGCTCTACCAACTGAGCCACACAGGACTTTTGTCAGTCTAAAAATACACACAATAGTAAAGGCATTTATCAATGGAGTAATTTCAAGCCTCAAGGGGCTGTCGTGACAAGCTTATATGCACATCGTCTATCCCTTACTGCCTAAAGAAGATCATGGCCATGGTTATGAAATTTAGTGAACTGTCTACCTTAACTACCCACATAGAGGAGCAGCAGGTGGGCTAGAGTGATGGACGTCTTTTACTATGCTGCAACCTCTGTGCGTGCAATGGCCTTGGCGACTGACATCCAACTGACAATCCTCAGAGGAGGGGAGAGGAGACCAGTGAAGAGGGGCGGTGGAGCATTAAAGCAAGTCACCCCATCTCCTGTCCCTGAGGAGCCCACTCTGGAGGAGAGGAGATGGGTGAGGTAAGCGACAGAGGGCCACTGACTGACTCACTTTCCTATATGAAATATTGTCCTTATTTTCCCTGCTCTGACTGAGAACCACTCCTAGACTGACTGGGCCAGCATCTGGCCTGACTGGGTCAGCATCTGGCCTGACTGGGCCAGCATCTGGCCTGACTTGGCCAGCATCTGGTTTAACTTTGGGATATGTTTATATTGTGATCCAAGCACCCTTTTAATACATTGGGAATGGAATTAAAGGTTTGCTCGAACAGGCAATAACAATGCTATTGAAAAGTGATTGTTTTTCTGATATGCATGCATCTTATTTCTGCTTTCTGATTCTACCATTTCTCTATTGTAAATGCTGTTGTTTTGTTTTCTGTTTTGTAATTAAATGCTACATTATCAGATGGCATAGAGGGAACCCACCCATTCCCTAGTTTATAGAGTTCTGGTACAAACTGTAATGGTCTGATGATCTCGTCAAACATGACCTCAATGTGGTCCAATGGCATGCACTACTCTTTTCTTTTTATCTAATTGCTCCAATTCTTAGGAAGAAGGAGCTCCCATGCCAGCTCAGTTTTTCATATAGTGATAATCGGCATATAAAAGTACAGTATATGAAAGATCCTCCCTAAAATGTAAGGAATTTAAATTAAAGTTTCATTATGGAGAATGCGTGGGAAAATTAAATGTTTAAGGCATGGTTCCCAGACCATTTTGGGGATATGAGTAACCCATGTAAAGCCTTTTCAATTGTCTTGTGACCCACCCAATAAACAAAACCAATGTTTAACCATTCTAGACTAAACTGTGACCCAAAGGAATATCTGTGACCCAACAGTAGTATAGAATACAACTTTATTGTAACTTGGTTAGAACTTAAATGTTAATTCTGCCTTTCCCAACACCCCTAGATACAAACAAACACACACACACACACACACACACCCACACACACACATTGAGAGGCACAGGGTCAACAGCAGTACAGCACCCCCTGGATGGAGAGCAATTGTGGGGGGGTGAGTGCCTTGCTCAAGGACACAAAGGCAGGAAATGTTACATGGGATCAGAGACCAGCAGCCTTCCAAATGCCAGTTCATGTCCATTCCCATTTTTGTGTTGCCCGGCCCGGGGCTTGAACCATGGTCCGCCTCTCTAACTTCAAGTCTACTGCCATCTCCGGTCCCCCAGTAACAGCTTTAAAGGGATAGTTTGAGATTTTGGCAATGAAGCCCTTTATCGGTTACATGTGTAAGTCTTCATAAACCATTGTGGGCCACCATAACAGCCATCCCTGTTTTGTAATATACATTCAGGAAGAACAACCTAATCCCCAACACAGTGTATTATTACAGCTAATGTCTTCTGAGTCACAACGGAAATGATGTTCCCCAATCCCAAAGTGGAGGTATAACTTCAGGGTGCACAGACCATATGAGGCATTTCAAAGCAATTGTAATTAGGTTTAGCGTGAGACTTCTGAGATTCGTAGCACACTATGATCAGAAGGTCCACAGTGTCATCTGTTTTCAACACGTAAGGGGGCAGTTCTGAAGGCCATTAAGTATTCCCTTCACTTCCTGAATTGAAGGAGTCTGTAATCCTGCTCTAGATTGTGTCATGCACTGCCGTGGGTTTTACCAGAACACACTGATTTGTTGCTCTGAATCCAACAGATGCACACTGCACAAACCTGTCTGTCATGACTCATGAGCTCCAAGTAAGATGTTTAGACTTTCAAACAAACACTTGTAGCAACTCAAACACTCAGGTTTGAGAGATCTATTTTGATCAGAAAAAGTCCTCATTGCTCACTCTCCATGCCTCTTTTTGTCCATTTCTTGTCGTCCTGTTGCTGCAGTTGACTGACAACTTCCAGTAAGTTACGCCCAACAGTTTGATCGGCGTAGACGTCCTGACGAAAACATGCTGGGGCGCTCCCAAAGACCACCCACTCTCCACATCATGCCTTGATTTAAACAGTCCCGACCCCACATCTGAAACGGATCAATGTGACTTCCTTCCAATTTATTACCTTTCCATATAGGTCTCCAAAGTTTATAGATATCATATGAAAAAATCTCCTTCAAAAAAACAATTTATGGATCCAAATAAATTAGCCTAATATAATTTATGTGGCCCAATACATTTACAATATTAGCTTTTTGCATTAGTAGCATAGCAGATGGCTATTTTATATAATGAGGAGTATGCACCTATCTTTGAGTCTGTTTGCAATTGACTTGAAGTACAGCAAGGGATGTATCCCTTTGATTCCATCAACAAGCCCATCTGTAAATAGCCCATCCAATCTACCTACCTCATCCCCATATTGTTTTTTATTTACTTTTCTGCTCTTTTGCACACCAGTATTTCTACTTGCACATCATCATCTGCACATCTATCACTCCAGTGTAAATTTGCTAAATTGTAATTACTTCACTACTATGGCCTATTTATTGCCTTACCTCCTCATGCCATTTGCACACGCTGTATATAGACTTTCTTTTTTCTATTGTGTTATTGACTGTACGCTTGTTTATTCCATGTGTAACTCTGTGTTGTTGTTTGTGTTGCACTGCTTTGCTTTATCTTGACCAATTCGCAGTTGTAAATGAGAACTTGTTCTCAACTAGCCTACCTGGTTAAATAAAGGTGAAATAAAAAATACATAGACCACTGGGCCTTGAGATCTGTCAATAAGTGGTCAACATAAACTTGTCATCCACAGTGCCAAAAAATAACATATTAGCAATTGAGGGCCATGCTTTCGATTTTGAGGGGAAAATCAGATCATCAAGACAAGAGAGCAAAAGATTTAGGAAGTTGCGCAAAATAAAATTGTCCCCAATTATGCAACTTGTTTTTTCCTGTATGCGTCTACTGGGACAGACTGACCTCTGGCTGTGTCTGTGTGTGGCTTGATGGAGTCAGTGAAGACGGTAGCTGGAGTGTGATATAATGTGTGATATAATGTCCATACAGATTCTTAGCAATACATTACAGCAGCGACAGAAAACCATTTGTTTGGTCTAGGAATGGCATAGGATTACTGTTGACCTCTGCACCCTGTGATGACAAGGTCACTGATTGAACCCAGGTGTGGGCACAGGTTGAATGTGTCATTGGGGGAAGTACAGTATGTTAACTGAATGTTCCCAGTCTTACCCAAAGTCAACTTACGTAACTGAGTAGATCTGTACATATCACACCATCAGCAACATCACTGCCCTACTTTCAGGTGGGCTAACTAAGACATATGCAGTAACTATATTATAAGCAAGAAATGGCCAAAATGCCTGGCTATTTATCACCGAAAGTTGGTTGTATTTTTTGCATAACCTTTTGACAAGTGAACATTCAGCATCACAAATCAACATTTAGAAGATGCAAGTAAAAGGTGTCAATTTATAACAACTTGATAGCTTAACGATAAGAACACTAATAGCAAAAGCAACTGCAGAGAATTCCCTTCTCATCACAAAGGAACAATATACCCCCAGTGAACTCCTGGAGACATATGGGATCTATTTCCTCTGACTACTCAAAACTCCAAGATGGCGTAGCAGTCGGAAGACTGTTTTGTCTTGTCCTGTCCCGTCCCATGTATATATTGTTTTCTTCGTATATATTTCGTATATATTTTTAATATTTGTAATCTCAATTTTCATCTACGGACTGAACATACTCTCCTCACCCAATGTGGTACGGATCTGCAATTATTTACACTTTAGAACCGGAACCCCCATCAGGAGCTAGCCAGCTAACTATCGACTAGCTAGTAGACAGTTAGCCACTGCTAGCGGCCATCACCGTTAACTTGAACATCAGTCAGCCTCAGCCCGGTCAATTCCTGCCAGTCTGCACAGCGCTATATCAACCCAGAGCATATCGGACTGCTTTTTCTCTACCACATCTCCGGATTCCTACCCCAAGCGCTGAACCTTTACACCGGATCATCGCAGCTAGCTAGCTGCTGTCCGAGTGGCTACTCCTGGCTAATGTCTCTGTCCCGAAGCAAGCACCAGTTAGCCTGGAGCTAGCCTCGAGCTAGGCCCATCTCCCAGCTAGCCAAAGAGGTCCTTCAGCCAATTCTTGGGCTACAATACCTATTTTGCCAATTGGCCTAGACCCTTTTACTGCCAACATGGAGCCCCGCCGATCCATCACGACTGCTATGCCAACTGTCCTGGGGGGTTTCAACAGGCTCTTCTGTTGCGACGTCCCCCAAAGGCCAAACTGCTAGCCTGCTAGCCCTGGTCCACTAGCTGTCTGAATCGCCGTATCTCCAGCTTGCTTAGCTACTCACTGGACCCTATGATCACTTGGCTACACATGCATCTCCCTAATGTTAATATGCCTTGTCTATTGCTGTTTTGGTTAGTGATTATTTACTTATTTAACTGTAGAGCCTCCTGCCCTGCTCAATATGCCTTAGCTAGCCCTTTTGTTCCACCCCCCACACATGCAGTGACCTCACCTGGCTTAAATGGTGCCTCTAGAGACAAAACCCCTCTCATCGTCACTCAATGCCTAGGTTTACCTCCACTGTACTCACATCCTACCATACCCTTGTCTGTACATTATGCCTTGAATCTATCCTTCCGCGCCCAGAAATCTGCTCCTTTTACTCTCTGTTCCGAAACGCATTAGACGACCAGTTCATATAGCCTTTAGCCGTACCCTTAATCTACTCCTCCTCTGTTCCTCTGGTGATGTAGAGGTTAACCCAGGCCCTGTAGCCCCCAGCACCACTGCCAATCTCCTGGCGCTTTCATTTGTTGACTTCTGTAACCATAAAAGCCTTGGTTTCATGCATGTTAACAGTAGAAGCCTCCTCCCTAAGTTTGTTTTATTCACTGCTTTAGCAGACTCCGCCAACTCGGATGTCCTAGCCGTGTCTGAATCCTGGCTTAGGAAGGCCACCAACACTCCTGAAATTTCCATCCAAACTATAACATTTTCTGACAAGATAGAACTGCCAAAAGGGGCGGAGTTGCAATCTACTGCAGAGATAGCCTGCAGAGTTCTGTCATGCTATTCAGGTCTGTGCCCAAACAATTCGAGCTTCTACTTTTTAAAATCTACCTTCCCAGAAACAAGTCTCTCACCGTTGCCGCTTGTTATAGACCCCCTTCAGCCCCCAACTGTGCCCTGGACATCATATGTGAATTGATTGCCCCCCATCTATCTTCAGAGTTCGTACTGTTAGGTGACCTAAATTAGGACATGCCACCCCGGCCATCCTACAATCTAAGCTAGATGCCCTCAATCTCACACAAATTATCAAGGAACCTACCAGGTACAATCCTAAATCCGTAACCATGGGCACCCTCTTAAATATCATCCTGACCAACCTGCCATCTAAAAACACCTCTGCTGTCTTCAACCAGGATCTCAGCGATCACTGCCTCATTGCCTGCGTGCATAATGGGTCCACGGTCAAACGATCACCCCTCAACACTGTCAAGCGCTCCCTAAAACACTTCAGCAAGCAGGCCTTTCTAATCGACCTGGCCGGGGTACACTGGAAGGATATTGACCTCATCCCATCAGTAGAGGATGCCTGGTTGCTCTTTAAAAGTGTTTTCCTCACCATCTTAAATAAGCATAACCCATTCAAAAAATGTAGAACTAAAAACAGATATAGCCCTTGATTCACCCCAGACTTGACTTCCCTTGACCAGCACAAAAACATCCTGGGGCACTCTGCATTAGCATCAAATAGCCCCCGCGATATGCAACGTTTCAGAGAAGTCAGGAACGAATATACTCAGTCAGTTAGGAAAGATAAGGCTAGCTTTTTCAAAGAGAAATATGCATCCTGTAGCACTAATTCCAAAACGTTTTGGGACACTGTAAAGTCCATGGAGAATAAGAGCACCTCTTCCCAGCTGCACACTGCACTGAGGATAGGAAACACTGTCACCACAGATAAATTTACAATAATCGATAATTTCAATAAGCATTTTTCTACGGCTGGCCATGCTTTCCACCTGGCTACCCCTACCCGACCAACATCTCAGCATCACCTGCAGCAACTTGCCCCCCCGCTTCTCCTTCACCCAAATCCAGACAGCTGATGTTCTGAAAGAGCTGCAAAATCTGGATCCCTACACATCAGCTGGGCAAGACAATCTGGACCCTCTCTTTCTAAAATTATCTGCCGAAATTGTTGCAACCCCTATTACTAGCCTATTCAACCTCTCTTTCGTATCATCTGAGATCCCCAAAGATTGGAAAGCTGGCGTGGTCATCCCCCTCTTCAAAGGGGGAGACACTCTAGACCCAAACTGTTATTGACCTATATCCTTCCTGCACTGCCTTTCTAAAATCTTCAAAAGCCAAGATAACAAACAGATCATCGTCCATTTCGAATCCCACCGTACCTTCTCCACTATGCAATCTGGTTTCCGAGCTGGTCATGGGTGCACCTCAGCCACGCTCAAGGTCCTAAACGATATCATAACCGCCATTGATTAAAGACAGTACTGTGCAGCCGTCTTCATTGATCTGGCCAAGGCTTTCGACTCTGTCAATCATCGCATTCTTATCGGCAGACTCAATAGCCTTGGCTTCTCAAATGACTGCCTCACCTGGTTCACAAACTACTTCTCAGACAGAGTTCAGTGTGTCAAATCGGAGGGCCTGTTGTCCGGACCTCTGGCAGTCTCTATGGGGGTGCCACAGGGTTCAATTCCCAGGCCGACTCTTTTCTCTGTATACATCAATGATGTCGCTCTTGCTGCTGGTGATTCTCTGATCCACCTCTGCACAGACAACACCATTCTGTATACATCTGGTCCTTCTTTGGACACTGTGTTAACAAACCTCCAGACGAGCTTCAATGCCTTACAACACTCCTTCCGTGGCCTCCAACTGCTTTTAAATGCTAGTAAAACTAAGTGCATGCTCTTCAACCGATGGCTGCCCGCACCCTCCTGCCCGACTAGCATCACTACTCTGGACGGTTCTGACTTAGAATATGTGGACAACTACAAATACCTAGGTGTCTGGTTAGACTGTAAACTCTCTTTCCAGACTCACATTAAGCTTCTCCAATCCAAAATTAAATCTAGAATCAGCTTCCTATTTTGCAACAAAGCCTCCTTCACTCATGTTGCCAAACATACCCTCAGAAACGGACTATCCTACCGATCCTTGACTTTGGCGATGACATCTACTCAGCAAACTTGATGTAGTCTATCACAGTGCCTTCCGTTTTGTCACCAAAGCCCCATATACTACCCACCACTGTGACCTGTATGCTCTCGTTAGCTGGCCCTCGCTTCATACTCGTCGTCAAACCCACTGGCTCCAGGTCATCTATAGGTTTATGCTAGGTAAAGCACCGCCTTATCTCAGCTCACTGGTCACCATAGCAACACCCACCCGTAGCACGCGCTCCAGCAGGTATATTTGACTGGTCATCCCCAAAGCCAACACTTCCTTTGGCCGCTTTTCCTTCCAGTTCTCTGCTGCTAATGACTGGAACGAATTGCAAAAATCACTGAAGCTGGAGTCTTATATCTCCCTTTCTAACTTTAAGCATCAGATGTCAGAGCAGCTTACCGATCACTGTACCTGTATACAGCCAATCTGTAAATAGCACACACAACTACCTCATACCCATATTGTTACTTATCCTCTTGCTATTTTGCACCCCAGTATCTCTACCTGCACATCATCATCTGCACATCTATCACTCCAGTGTTAATGCTAAATTGTAATTATTTTTGCCTCTATGGCCTATTTATTGCCTTACCTCCCTACTCTTCTACATTTGCACACACTGTACATAGATTTTTCTACTGTTTTATTGACTGTACGTTTGTTTATGTGTAACTCTGTGTTGTTGTTTTTGTTGCACTGCTTTGCTTTATCTTGGCCAGGTCGTAGTTGTAAATGAGAACTTTTTCTCAACTAGCCTACCTGGTTAAATAAAGGTGAAATAAAATAAAATAAATGAAATTACACACATCTCAGCAACAGACTTATGGTGAGGGAGTTCTAGACTGGAGGACTGCCTGACTGCCTCTGCCCTGATATCATCTGCCCTGGCTCAGCGCAGGGGCGTGTCGACAACAACAGTCTGACACACTGGCCCCACTCTCTATCTATATTGTTTTTGCTTGTTTACTCCTCGGCAAAAACGTCAAAATTAAAGACAGATTTTTTGAGTTATCTTAGATTAATTCTGACTATTTTGAGGAAGTACAGTATATACTGGCTACCCAGCCTTGACAAAATCCATTTGCCACATCTGCTGCGTCTAATACCTTCCAGCAGACGATAGGGATCTGAGTCTGTCTGCCGTGGCTCTCTACCACCCTTCCTCACCATGGTGACCTGATTCTGGGATAAAGGACGGAGGCACACTTTGTGTTCACGCTCATGTCTGAGACATGTAATAATATGAAGCAATGGGTCATAAATTCACTATCAAACTATCATTATATCAAGATTTCTTGGGTATTGCAAGAGCATAGAGAGAGTGACTAAGAACCCTTCACTATGACAGAGGAGATTGGATTGTTACTGCTAATTGTGCACACATGTTATTGCCGACTACACTGGCATCTATATTTCCGTGGCTTCGTAGTGATGTAATCGGCAAAGCTAATGGACTATTGCAGTGCGGCCAGTGTCTATGACACATAGCCTAGTCACACAATCACAAATGGAAAAACACTGTGGATGAGCTGACCAAAGAGAAGATCTCATGACCTGGAATTGATTTGGCAAACAATACACACTGCCTAATGTGTGTTTAATTTATGTGTTGAAAAGTTTTATGTTTGTCTTGACTTCTTGGGCAGACATTTTTTCCATTACTACTGAAATCTTTACAACTCTGGCACTCACTTCTGGAATTTTAGAGTGTGATGCTCAGCTCTTATGATGCATAGCTACAGCCAGCGTGTGTAGGAGAGGGACCTCGTTAAGTGGGAGCAAAAATAAGTGACGCATGATTAAGAGGCCCAGGAAGTTTGTTATTGCTGTGCGTCTGAGTACTCGGGGGCCGAGCGGAACTGTGCAGGCCATTCCCTGCTGGAGTGTCTGGAACAACTCTATGGGGTGAAAGCTGTCCTACCAGCATGCCCGGGACAATGCCTGTCTAGTGCCTATACACACGTTTACACACAAGGTATGTTATGTTCTATTCTTATGACTGCATCATCAGGAGTGGGCCATGCTGGTCCTAAAGGACCATTCTATCTGCCGATTGTAATTTTACCATCTGTACTTACACAGATAACACATAGAAACACACATTCAGTACTATATACATTTACAGTGTTTATTCATCCCATTTACTCTAGGTATATACTCATTTTGAGCAATTCACTAATATTGTATTTCATATTGAACTGCTGCCTGTCACCATATCTTACTTCTACATGACTGATGGATAGCCTCAAATACTCCAAAGGTAAGCTCAGTTCTATTTTCAACACTTATTAATTCAATATCTTAACCCCAGATTACTACGGTGACATGAGTGGCATGATCAGAGGGCTTGCTCAGTCTTGCATGGTTATTTCCAACAGCTCACATGACCTGTCTCTGACCCTGGTCTGCTCAGGCTGCTCATAGTCACTCCCCAGATTTGAGTGCAACAGTGAACATTGTACTGCAGCGATGACCAGAGCCATCATTCACATAGGGCGGCACGTGCCCCTCAGATTTGTGCAGTTTATTATTATTTTGTTTGTGATACTATTAGCCACCTAGAAATTTTATGAAGTTGGCTTAGCTAGCCCAAGTAGGTTCCCAATCTCCCAACCTCATAACAAGCTATCAAGAAGCCACTTCAGGCTATCAAGTTAGAGTAGCTAGCTTTTCTAATTATCTTAGCTGGTTTTCCGGCTGCCAAGGTCGGTAGACTTTAGAAAAACAAGCAATTACTAAATGTACTGAATAAGACTCTAAATGTACTGAATAAGACTCGCATTACTTTCAATCTTTTATCCAGATTTTAGCAGAGAAATATATTTAGTTTCTTTATAAAAATAACCACTAGTTAGGAGAATACAGACAACTCAAGAGGTATGCTTAGACATTCAGAAAAATAAACATATTGTTGACATAGAATTAAGCATAATGATCATGGCTCCAAATTGCAGGAAAAAGTTGTTTCAGTTGTTTGAAAAATGCTAAATTATCAGACTTAAGGACTGGGGTCCTAGCCCCCGTCCGGACTACCCTCCAGCCATACTCACATACTTGTGCCCCCTCAGATCTTTGGGGTGCATGCCACCCCTGGCGGTGACGCACTTGGGAGCAGGGAGGCAATAGCTTACCTCAGCAACACAGACATAGCAAGCTCAGTGCTATCATACCTCTCTAATCACAGCCCATGGGACAGCAGTGCCCTTTCAGCTCCCACAGTGATCAGACACAACACAGGCTACAGAACAGGAGCTGTGGACTGACTGACTGGGTTACTATGTGTCTCCTATGGGAATAACATTCCCCCATCCACTCCACTGGGAACAATGGTAGAATCAACATTGTTTCAACATAATTTGTCAACGTATTGTTACGTGGAATCTACGTGGAAAATACATTGATTTGAGGGTGAAATTTCAACCATAGGATTATGTTGTCAGGGTAACCAATTTTCAACATAGACAAACCTTGTATAAAATATATAGAATTTTTCCTTTTAAACAACGTCAGATTTTTTATGTTATATACACTATCAGAAAAAATATATAGGCTGGACAGCACCTCCTACTGGAGTGCTAATCGATCAACAGCTATCCCTTTTAACCAAGTCCAGCCTGTCCGAGCTTTGATTTAAAAATATATATATTTAACCTTTATTTATACAGGTTTTTCTCATTGAGATAACATTTCTTTTCCAAGAGAGACCTGGTCCAATAGCAGCAGGGGGTACAACGTTTCAGACAAAACAACTTACATACACTAACACAATATTAAACAAAACTATAAACACACATACAGTACAACAATTACATATTACGTTAAAAAACACGAAGGTCTTGACTAAAAAACAGCTGTCCTAAGGACAATTACACTCTTCTATGATATATACATCTATCAAGTGTTTAAACTCCACCAACGAAGCTAGATCATCACATTTTTAAATGTTCAGGAGAGAATTCCAGGACCACGGAGCTGAGTAACTAAAACTATTTCTACCATGACCTGTTCTAATTTTTGGTACTGTTAGAAGCAAATGAGAATGGGACCGTAAATTATATTTATTTACCGACCTGATTAAAAAAGAACAGAGATAAAATGGCAATTTACCCAATATGGCCTTATAAATCAGTGTATACCAGTGTTTAGCCTACACAAGGTCAATGATGACCAGCCAACAGTGCTGTAGAGATCACAATGATGTGTTAGACGTTTTTTATTTATAATGAATCTGAGGGCTGCATGATACACTGAATCAAGTGCTCTCAGGGTAGTGGTTGAGGCCTGCATATATACTGTATAACATCACTAAAATCTAAAACCGCCAAGAATGTACATCGTACCATCTCCTTCCTGGCCTCCAAAGAAAAACAAGCCTTACGCCGGTAATAAAAACCTATTCTCAGCTCAGCTTATCATCAGTGATATTTGTCACTGACTACTACCAATGTGGTATCGTGAAAATTATTATTGAGAAAGATTCACTGTTGCTATCAAAGTCATTCCAACGAGATGTGTTTAAGAGAGCAAGTGAAATGTAATCAATGTAGTCATATATCATCAATTATACTATTTAGGCCTATATAAAATTTGCGAAGTCATAAATAGCTATTGTTTTAAATCAACCCCGGATTCAACTAAAAATAGACAATACATATAGGCCTAGGGTTTCAAGCTTTGGTTGATTTCAAATTGTATCTTCAAGTTAATAATTAATATGTTGGATTCAGGTCTCCAGCTGTTTCCTCCAGCATCTTCACAAGGTCCTCTGCTGTTGTTCTGGGATTGATTTGCACTTTTCGCACCAAAGTACATTCATCTCTAGGAAACAGAACGTGTCTTCTTCCTGAGCGGTATGACGGCTGCGTGGTCCCATGGTGTTTATACTTGCGTACTATTGTTTGTACAGATGAGCGTGGTACCTTCAGGTGTTTGGAAATTGCTCCCAAGGATGAACCAGACTTGTGGAGGTCCACAATTGTTTTCTGAGGTCTTGGCTGATTTCTTTTGATTTTCCCATGATGTCAAGCAAAGAGGCACTGAGTTTGAAGGTATACCTTGAAATCCATCCACAGGTACACCTCCAATTGAATCAAATGATGTCAATTAGCCCATCAGAAGCTTCTAAAGCCATGACATCATTTTCTGTAATTTTCCAAGCTGTTTAAAGTCACAGTCAACTTAGTGTATGTAAACTTCTGACCCACTGGAATTGTGATGCAGTTAATTCTAAGTGAAATAATCTGTCTGTAAACAATTGTTGGAAAAATTACTTGTGTCATGCACAAAGTAGATGTCCTAACTGACTTGCCAAAACTATAGTTTGTTAACAAGAAATTTGTGGAGTGGTTGAAAAACGAGTTTTAATGACTCCAACCTAAGTGTATCTAAATTTCCGACTTCAACTGTACATCTCCTTCAAATGTTGATATTTGGTTTTGTTGACAAGCAAACACAATTTAATATCACTTTTGCAATACAGTAAAAATAGCCTATTAACTTGTCGACAATTTACAAATAATATGTTGGATTCACGTCTCCAATTAAACCAACAATACAAGTTAAAGAATAGGATTAAGCAAGTGGATCAGATGGAACTATCCAAACATTAGATACAGTGTCTTCGGAAAGTATTCACATCCCTTCACTAGCCTACACACAATACCCCATAATGTCAAAGTGGAGTTATGTTTTACATTTTTTACTAATTAATACAAAATTAAAAACTGAAATTCAACCACTTTGTTATGGCAAGCCTAAATAAGTTCAGGAGTAAAACTTTGCTTAACAAATCACTTAATAAGTTTCATGGACTATAATAGACAATAATAGTGCTTATCAGGATTTTGAATGACTACGTTATCTCTGTACCCCACAAATACTCAGTCGAGCAGTGAATTTCAAATACAGATTCAACCACAAAGACCAGGGAGGTGTTTGTCTGTAGGTAGGCAGCCGCCTCTCTGTGCTAGTGATGGCTGTTTAAAAATCTGATGGCCTTGAGATAGAAGCTGTATTTCAATCTCTCTGTCCCAGCTTTGATGCACCTGTACTGACCTCACATTTTGGATGGAAGCGGGGTGAACAGGCAGTGGCTCGGATGGTTATTGTCCTTGATGATCTTTTTGCCTTCCTGTGACATCGGGTGTTGTAGGTGTCCTGGAGGGCAGGTAGTTTGCCCCCGGTGATGCGTTCCACAGACCACACCACCCTCATACTCATAACTGAGTTGCCAGAGAGAAAGGAAACTGCTCAGGGATTTCACTGTGATGCCAATGGTGACTTTAAAACAGTTACAGAGTTTAATGACTGTGATAGCAGAAAACTGAGGATGGATCAACAACATTGTAGTTACTCCACAATACTAACCTAATTGACAGAGTGAAAAGAAGAAATATTTCAAAATAGGCATCCTTTTGGCAAAAAGACCCTAAAGTAATACTACAAAAATGTGTGAAAGCAATTAGCTGTTTGTCCTGAATACAAAGTGTTATGTTTGGGGTAAATCCAATAGAACATATTACTGAGTACCACTATTCATATTTTCAAGCATAGTGGTGGCTGCATCATGTTATCGGTATGCTTGTAATCGTTAAGGACTAAGAAGTTTTTCAGGATAACAAATAGACAGAATGGAGTTAAGCACAGGCAAAATCCTAGAGAAAAACCTGGTTCAGTTTGCTTTCCACTTGGAGTTGAATTCACCTTTCGGCAGGACAATAACCTAAAACACAAGGCCAATTCTACACTGGACTTGCTTACCAAGAAGACAGTGAATGATCCTGAATGGCCGAGTTACAGTTTTGACTTAAATCTACTTGAAAATCTATGGCAAAACCGGAAAAGGGTTGCCTAGCAATGATCAACAACCAATTTGACAGAACTTGAAGAATTTTGAAAAGAATAATGGGTAAATGTTGTGCAATCCAGGTGTGGAAAGCACTTATTACCCAGAAAGACTCACAGCTGTAAATGCTGCCAAAGGTGCTTCTACAAAGTATTGACTCACCCATCCATTTCATTTTCAACAAATGTAAAAAAGAATTATAAAAACATGTTTTAACTTTGTCATTATGGGGTACTGTATGCTGATGAAATAACACATAGGCATGGTGAGTTGTTTTTTTAAATCAACTTTGAATAACACAACAAAATGTGAAATAGGTATGAATACTTTCTGAAGACACTGTGCATCTTCTTTAAAATGTTGATATTCGTTTGCATTGTCAACCAAGTATAATTCAATTTTAATTTTGTAATACAGTTAAAAGCCTAAAGTTAAGGCTATCTTACAAACTATTGTAACAGTATTTACTCAACCTTAAAATGAGTAACACTTCCATGGCCAGATTGAGGTTACTGTAACTATACATTTCTTTATATGTAATCATAGAAAGTGTGCATGTTCAAGATAGCAGGTCGCAGGTCTGTGGAGATTTTCACAATTGCTATAATAACCTGTGCAGAATCTTGAACAGAATTGATTAATTGCACATGTACTTTCAATGTAATATCAACTGCAATCCAGATCATGTTATTAAATGATGCACAGTGATAACACATTAATCTGTTGCATAAATAAACAATATATTTGACATAGTATTCCTATTTGATCTTTGCTTGCTTTGGATGGTTGAAAGCATATTGATAACACATTGAGAATTCAACAAACTTCTGTCTGTCCTTTTTCGTGGGTGAATAAAGGTTGAAATCTCATTGATCAACATCTCAACAAGATATTACCTAAATGTCCACGTTAAAATGAAGTGGTGTGCCCAGTGGGACATATTATTATATCACTGTGAAATGTTTTCAGCTGATAAAGAGAAATAGTCCTGATGTTGGACTAACTAATGTGATGGAAAATATTTTTAAAGGCATAATGACCCACAAGGGCATGGTAATTTGTATATTAGGCGAGGCAATTTGTACATTATGTGTTTACAATGCCATTTTTATAATTAGCTTTAAAGGTATGTTGGCAACAACATGTTGTATTTAGTCCAAATCAATAAAAAGTACCCTACTTTGGCCTCATTCTATTCTATGCTTGGTATATGGATTCTGTATTTGCTAAAAATAATGGTTTCGGCATGGCAGGAGTATGAAATAACACATCAAAATCAGTCGAGCAGATTGGAGAGCAGAGATTGGCTGCAGGACAGTCAGGCGGAAACTCCTACTTACTCTCAACATTTGGTGCCAAGTACTGGAAATACTGCGTGTCTGTCTCAAGGTAGCACAGCAAACTCAATACCCCTGGAAGCTGGAGTGATATCTTACAAAGCGACCAGAGCTGACCATAAATCACTTATGTTATGTCTCTCTGGAGATAATATAAAAGCTACTTGTGAAAGAGTGAAATATCAAAGGACATGTATTTTTCATCTCAAAAATAAAAACAGACCTGCATGGTGCACTGGGTCTTATCAATCAAGCTTCCCGCTTTTACATAACTACAAGACCACCTGGGCAGTACAATCTTGCTTTAAGAAGGTGATGTTTGAACTATTATGTGCATTTATAACAGATAAATACTATCTCAACATATCAACATTGTATATTTAAAATATCTCTGAAACCCACAGCTTGTCAAATCCCCAAAATATGTAATATAACCTTTTTCTGCAGTAGGCTAATTCAGGGTCACACAGAGTGTTTCTTGGTAGTCTTAAGCAAATCTACTTTGAAACAAAAGTATATACCTCAAACACATGGTTATAAGCTTAAAAAAAAGATAACACCTGTACCATGTCATATACAGAGTTGAAATGTATAAAATGTTGAGTTTGCAGTATTACTGTAGTTGGACTTGTTTAATGACGCTGATTCACAACAGTAAAGGAACAGCACCGTGTATGGCTTGACAATTGTGTTAACCAAGAGTGTGTGTGGTTCTGAAAAGGGGGAAATAAAATACAATAGTAAATGGCAGGTATAGGCTTAATACAACCTCCAATTACATAAACTATAAATAATATGACTACAATAGGTCACCTGCTGCAGTGGGAAATACAACCTAACAACATGGCTGTGACTTCACTAATGAATGACCAGAAGAGCGCAACTACACAACACTACAGAGCAGCACCATCATCCTCACACAACTGCATGAACTTGAATGTGTAATACATCCACAAGGCTCAATGCTAACAAAATACCCACATAATCTGTACAGTATACATCCATATAACCACAGGGCATATAAGACTAGACACTGAAATGCAAAATATCTGGAATTAGATGACTTACAGTTCCTAGCGCACGGTAAAAAATGCTAATTAGCATAACAACGAAGTGCGTCCACAACACATGAATTGTAAGAAATATGAACTCACATTTCTGAAGGACGCACACTGGCCTTGGCTAAAACAAAGAATGCTAACTAAAGATAATCACAGGAGATGGCTGGAACTTATCACGGCTTGTGTACTTTCTCTAGTTACTTCTTTCACCTCAGAGATCACCCAACATGCTCTGCTCCATATCACCGGTGGGCAGAGCTACATCTCACCTATGATGAACTAATATTTCCTCTCAATAGTCGTTCTTACAGCTGCCCCCAAATTGCGACATCAATTTGCTCCTGAGAAAGGCTAAGGGCTCTTGGGAAGGGTTACGGCATGCGTACTGTCATCATCCTCTCTGTCAGGGAGAGCTAGGAGGACTACCAATCGGGCCACAGGACGTGTGTATGTTCTGTCCTTGATCTTGACCTCGGCAGACCTCACATAACCGTCTGCGCTTGGGTGAACTTTAATGACACATCTGATGGGCCAGAGGGCTCTCGGAAGCTGGGGGTCCACCAACATTTTACATTTTAGTCATTTAGCAGACGCTCTTATCCAGAGCGACTTACAGAGCGACTTACAGTAGTGAATACATACATTTCATACATTTTTTTCTCCGTACTGGTCCCCCATGGGAATCAAACCCACAACCCTGGCATTGCAAACACCATGCTCTACCAACTGAGCCACATGGGACCATAACACATGAATTGCGTTGCAAACACCATGCTCTACCAACATAACCACAATATCCTGTTTGATGTCTGCAGGGATAGCATGCCACTTCTGGTGGGCTTGCAGGCTGGGTAGGTAGTGCCTGATGTAGCTGGAACAGAAGTGATCTGTCAGGATCTGGCAGTGTCTCCATCGATGTCTGCTGCTTCGGGTACACCACTTGAGGCAGGGATCCATCTGACCGCCCCCTCAACAGGAGGTTAGGGGTCACGGGGTCCAGGTCTGCAATACTGGAGGACACGTAGCCCAAGGGCTTCGAATTCAGGATACCTTCCACTTCAATAAGGACAATTCTGAGCACTTCTTCGGTCACTGACTGGGCACCCACTGTAGTGTAGAGGGTAGTCTTAACAGAGTGAATCTCTCTCCCCCAAACTCCTCCGAAGTTGCTGCAGGGCGGTTGAAGTGGAAGGCAATCTTCTGTTGTGCAAGCTGCACTTGCAGGTTGGGAGACAAATCAGCGAAAGCCTCACGCAGCTCCTTCTCGCCTCCCCGGAAGTTTGTTTCTGGTCAGAGAACAATTCAGCCGACATCACTTGGCGGGCGGTGAATCTTCTCAGGGCCATCAGAAAGGAGCCGGCATTGATGTTGGTCAGAAGGTCCAAGTATACACCCCTCGTGGTGAGACACTTGAAGATTATCCCCCATTTCTTCTTGACGCGCAGCCCCAGTTTGACCTGGAAGGGCCCGAGTCAGTCCATGCCTGTGAAGTGGAAGACTGGCTTGAAGAGGCACAGGCATGCAGCTGGCAGGTCAGCCATCTTGGTCTGGATTTCCACCTACGGCATTCCGTGCAGGTGTGCTCGAAGCAACGGATGGCTTCCCACCCGCGGAGGATCCAAAGGGTGCGGCGGATCTCTGCAAACACCCTCTCAGGGCCGGGATGGCACAGACAGTTGTCGTAATCTTGGATCAGGAGTGTAGTGGATGGATGACCAGAGTTGGAGCAAAACTGCTCCAGATCCTTTAAGTTGTACACCAGCGGATGAGTTCCGCTGGTGTACAGCAATCTTTAAGTCATACCACAGATTCTCAATTGGATTGAGGTCTGGGCTTTGACTAGGCCATTTCAAGACATTTCAATGTTTCCCCCTAAATCACTTGAGTGTTGCTTTAGCAGTATGCTTAGTGTCATTGTCCTGATGGAAGGTGAACCTTCGACCCAGTCTCAAATCTATGGAAGACTGAAACAAGTTTACCCTCAAGAATTTCCCTGAATTTAGCGCCATCCATCATTCCTTCAATTCTGACCAGTTTCCCAGTCCCTGCCAATGAAAAACATCCCCACAGCATGATGCTGCCACCACCATGCTTCACTGTGGGGATGGTTTTCTCGCGGTGATGAGAAGTGTTGGGTTTGCGCCAGACATAGCGTTTTCCTTGATGGGCAAAAAAGCTCACTTTTAGTCTCATCTGACCAGAGTACCTTCTTCCATATGTTTGGGGAGTCTCCCACATGCCTTTTGGCGAACACCAAACGTGTTTGCTTATTTTTTCTTTAAGCAATGGCTTTTTTCTGGCCACTCTTCCGTAAAGCCCAGCTCTGTGGAGTGTATGGCTTAAAGTGGTCCTATGGACAGATACTCCAATCTCCACTGTGGAGCTTTGCAGCTCCTTCAGGGTTATCTTTGGTCTCTTGTTTGCCTCTCTGATTAATGCCCTCCTTGCCTGGTCCGTGAGTTTTGGTGGGCGGCCCTCTCTTGGCAGGTTTGTTGTGGTGCCATATTCCTTCCATTTTTTATAATAATGGATTTAATGGTGCTCCGTGGGATGTTCAAAGTTTCTGATATTTTTTTATGACCCAACCCTGATCCGTACTTCTCCATAACTTTGTCCCTGACCTGTTTGGAGAGCTCCTTGGTCTTCCTGGTGGCGCTTGCTTGGTGGTGCCCCTTACTTAGTGGCGTTGGAGACTCTGGGACCTTTCAGAACAGGTGTGTATGTATACTGAGATCATGTGACACTTAGATTGCACACAGGTTGACTTTATTTAACTAATTATGTGATTTCTGAAGGTAAATGGTTGCACCAGATCTTATTTAGGGGCTTCATAGCAAATGGGGGGAATACATATGCACGCACCACTTTTCCGTTTTAAAAAAAATTATTTTTTGTATTTCACTTCACCAATTTGGACTATTTTGTGTATGTCCGTTACATGGAATCCAAATAAAAATCAATTTAAATTACAGGTTGTAATGCAACAAAATAGGAAAACCGCCAAGGGGCATGAATACTTTGCAAGGCACTGTAAGCTCTTTCTCTATCAGCTTGGCAAGCTGGGATCTAGTCTTGGCATGGTAAGTAGTGGCTAAGGAGTAACTCTGGACCTGGACATCAGGAATGAATGGTCTTGTTCTGACTATGTCTGTCCTCAGGTATGCGACAGACCCGTAGGCATTCCCTGATGGGTCACAGAACACATTAACCTCTCTGGTGACACTCGACTGGTAGACATCTGCAGGTACGTAGCACCTAGGCAGGGTGATGCGTGACAAGATCTGTAGCTCTCCTTCAAATTGTTCCAGGTCTGAAGAAGATCTTGATTGAGAAGAGGGTCATCCCATTCCCGATGTTTATCCCAGAGGCGCTGGACCAACACTTTGGCTCGGGTGGTGTACAGCAGAATGAACCCAAGGGCATCGTACTGGCTGGCGAGAACCTTGTACACATTCCGAAATGGTCGGCACTCCGTAGTCCACAGCTCAATGCTTGTACCCCAAGGTGTCTGACTTGCAGTGCCAGCTGAGGCCTAGGGTAGACTCAGGTGAATCTTCTTTCTCTTGGGCAAACCAAAGCTCAAGGTTGTCTGATCTGGCCTCCTTTGGTAGGTGATTGATGATGCTTGGCATGATGCTGGCCCACTGGTGTTGCTCGAACCCTCCAGATGCCAGGAGGACTCGTTGCTTGTCCACTAGCTGTCTGGCTTCTGCTGATGTTGGCACGCTCTGGGAGCAGGTGTCAACGTAGAAGCACCTCTACATAGAACCGAATATCTTCGCCAGGCTCGCTATTTTCTGTGACATGCCTCTGGAGGGCAAAGATTGCGCAGCATGGGCTACATCTGGTGCCAAAGGGAAGCACCTGCCACTCAAAGACATCAAGGTGCTCTTCTCTCTTCATGTCGCACCACACAAACCGTAGGAAGGGCCTATCTTCAGGCAGGAGGCGGACCTGATGAAACATCGCCTTGATGTCACCACTGATCCCGACGGCATGCTCGCGGAATCGCAATACTCCCAGGAGTGACGCACCCAAGAAATGTCCTGGCAGCAGGGAGTCATTCAGGTTGAGACCCTGGAACTGGTAGGAGCAGTTGAATACGGTGCGATTCTTGCCATTGCAGGGTAGCCTAGTGGTTAGAGTGTTAGACTAGTAACTGGAAGGTTGCAAGATCGAATCCCCGAGCTGACAAGGTACAAAGAATCTGCCATTCTGCCCCTGAACAAGGCAGTTAACCCACTGTTCCTAGGCCGTCATTGAAAATAAGTTTTGTTCTTAACTGACTTGCCTAGTTAAATAAAGGTAAAATGTTTTAAAAAATGTGACTCACCATGTGGTGTGGGATGTACCACCATTCTCCTTCTTGAGTGAGCATGTCAGAGCTTAACTTCTTAACTGATCCTGCCTGCACCAGTTTCTGTATCTCAACACTGTAGACTGCAGCTCTCTCTGGATCCTTAGCAAGCCGTCTCTCCATTCTTCTAAGGCTTTGCATCACCGCTTCCTTAGGGGCTTGGCAGTAGCTGGGTGGCGTAGCGAAACACTCCGTCTACCTCTATGCATGCAGTCTTGGTCTTGAGCAGGTCGACGGATTCCTGGTCCTTCCTCGACCGGGTCATCTCTTTCTCATTCCGGAACGGTATGGACGATATGGATGATGGACGTCACTAAATATTGCTGTGGCCGGAGGTGTTGCTCCACCAACCTTGCTGGACTCTGAAGCGTCCATCCAAGTCTGGTCCAGACAGCTGCTGGCCCGCCCGGAGGACCCAACCTCGCAGTGAAGGCCCCTTTTATCTGGAAACTGGTCTTTCAAGGCAGGAGAGATGTGGAAGGTCACTGACGCACCATGGAGGGTTTGGATGTCCTGGCGATTGGTTCTGAGGGCTAGTTTTTCTGGGGTCCACTCTAACCCAAGCTTCTGTGCAGCATCTGGAAGGAGCATGATACACTCTAACCCATCGTCCAGAATAGCGTAGATGTTGAGGGTATGGTCTCCATGGTGTAGGAGCACCCTGATCACCTTCAGTAGGATGCAATGACAGTCAGCTGGTCTGTCTAGGTAGAGCACGTCTGTGGCTGTTCTCATTAAGCAGCTCTCCACTTTTGGTGCCTCTTTGGGGGTTCTGGCATTGACCTTGTGAAGGACTTGTAGATACGTTCCCTTGCAGAGACCACAGGGCTTCTTGAGGGTGCACTGGGATGCCTGATGGTCCCTTCCACAACACCAATACTTGTTGTTGGTCTTGATCCACTGTGTTACTTGCTCCTTGGTGAGCGTCTGGATGGCTGAGCACTGGTTGAGATAGTGCTCAGGATTGTTGCAATAGGGACAGTATGGCTTCGCCTTGTCTTTCTTCTTGCCGGCAGCCAAACTGTTGAATGGTGAGGCAGCGACTCCACTCTCCTGGTTGTCTTTAGCTACGTGAAGGATGGATCTTGCACGTTCCCATGGCGACCTTCTGACTTCATGGAACCTGACCTGGTCGGTGACCTGGTGGGTGCTCTGGTTGCCTTTGGCTGGCGGCTCTTCATGGCTCATTGGCTGCTGCAAGAGGGTGAGCCCTAGGAGGAAAAGACTGCCGGGTCACGGCACCGACGTAGTGCTGTGAAGGTGCAGCACTGGCCTGGTGAGGAGATTGGCTATAGTTCACATCAGGGTGGGACACGGCAAAGGTGTAGCCTCTCTTGGAGGGTGGCCTGGAGTCTTGACTACTGTTGCTGGTCGGCTCTGCTTAGCAGCAGCGGAAGTAGCCTGATCCCTCATGACCTAGAGCTCACTCATCATCTTATCCAGGAGCTCTACTACTTGTTCTCTGATTCTGCTCTGATTCTTCCTCTGTGGGCCATGGTGGTGGATCAGGCCACTCAACATCATCACATTCCTCTTCATCGTTATCGTACTCCTCACTGAACTCTTCCTCTAGCTCAGGTGGGGGAATGAGGTGGACTGGGAGAACCGATTAAATTCGTACAGCGGGGCCAGACTGTTGTTGAGTCGACTTTGTGGGGGTGTAGCTGGATGCAGTTGGGTCAAGGGGTGGATGGAGCCTGCAGAACTTATGCACAAGGTTAATAACTTCCTGTTTAACTCCGTCAAACTTGGCGAATTCTCTCTGTATGGCTAGTTGAGAGATACGCAGCTTCTCATTCTCTTTCTGGATCTCCTCTAGCTCTGCTTGGTAAGCTGTTGGCAGCTGTGTTCCCGGTAAGCGTAGAGTGTGGAGGCTTCTCTGCTTACCTCCATGTGCTCTCTTTTCTCTGGAGGCTGTGGGCTTGCTGGGGTTCTGACCCATACCCTATGTGGTGATGGCTCTGATGGTCCCTCTAAATCAAATCAAATCAAATGTATTTATATAGCCCTTCGTACATCAGCTGATATCTCAAAGTGCTGTACAGAAACCCAGCCTAAAACCCCAAACAGCAAGCAATGCATGTGAAAGAAGCACGTTGGCTAGGAAAAACTCCCTAGGAAAAACTCCCTAGAAAGGCCAAAAACCTAGGAAGAAACCTAGAGAGGAACCAGGCTATGAGGGGTGGCCAGTCCTCTTCTGGCTGTGCAGGGTGGATATTATAACAGAACATGGTCAAGATGTTAAAATGTTCATAAATGACCAGCATGGTCAAATAATAATAATCATAGTAGTTGTCGAGGGTGCAACAAGCACGTCCGTTGAACAGGTCAGGGTTCCATAGCCGCAGGCAGAACATTTGAAACTGGAGCAGCAGCACGGCCAGGTGGACTGGGGACAGCAAGGAGTCATCATACCAGGTAGTCCTGAGGCATGGTCCTAGGGCTCAGGTCCTCCGAGAGAAAGACAGAAAGAGAGAAAGAGAGAATTAGAGAGAGCATATTTAAATTCACACAGGACACCGGATAAGACAAGAGAAATACTCCAGATGTAACAGACTGACCCTAGCCCCCCGACACATAAACTACTGCAGCATAAATACTGGAGGCTGAGACAGGAGGGATCAGAAGACACTGTGGCCCCATCCGATGATACCCCCGGACAGGGCCAAACAGGCAGGATATAACCCCACCCACTTTGCCAAAGCACAGCCCCCACACCACTGATCCCCCACACCCTCTCTGGGGCAGCATCCCATTGAACCGAGTGGATGTGCTTGCACATGACAAGGTGAAGGGGGTCATTTTGGTCGCTCCGTCATGATGAGAATACCACTCCTCTTCTTGCCCATGTACATCATACCATGCTGTGGTGTGGTGAAGCGTGCCATCTATGGCTCACATAAGTTACCTCGTAATCTTGCAGATGCTGTGGTGGCCGTGTCTGACGCTTCGGATGAACTGCTGGCTGTGTGAAAGCTTCACTCACGTAGTAGTCTATTATCTTGCTCCAGGAAAAAGCACTGAAGATCTGGCTCAAAGGACCACAATGTAGTTGAGGAATTGGTGGACTGTATATTCTTTAGGGTTAGTTTTTACTTTGCACTACGTGTTCCCTTCCAGATTCTTGTAAGGGCACAGATGACAGACCGGTAGGATTCCAGTTGAGGTTGTTTAATGACGCTGATTCACATAGAGCAGTAACTGCACAGCACAGCACAGTGTATGATGGCTTGACAATTGTGTTAACCAAGAGTGTGTGTGGTTCTGAAAAGGGGGAAATGAAATACAATAGTAAATGGCAGGTATAGGCTTAATAATACAAACTCCAATTACATAAGCTATAAATCATATGGCTACAATAGGTTATCGGCTGCAGAAGGAAATACAACAGAACAACATGGCTGTGACTTCACTAATGAATGATCAGAGGAGTGCAACTACACAGCACTACTGAGCTGCACCATCATCCTCACACAACTGCATGAACTTGGATGTACAGTATAATGCACCCACAAGGCTCATTGCTAACAAAATACCCACATAATCAATACAGTATACATCCATATAACCACAGGGCATATAAGGCTAGACACTGAAATGCTTAATGTCTGAAATGAGACGACAAAAACTTTGCACAGATGGCAAACTTCAGACGGGCATGTATAAGTGCTTTCTTGAGCAGGGGGATCTTGCGGGCGCTGCAGGATTTCAGTCCTTCACGGCGTAGTGTGTTACCAATTGTTTTCTTGGTGACTATGGTCCCAGCTGCCTTGAGATCATTGACAAGATCCTCCCGTGTAGTTCTGGGCTGATTCCTCACCGTTCTCATGGTCATTGCAACTCCACGAGGTGAGATCTTGCATGGAGCCCCAGGCCGAGGGAGATTGACAGTTCTTTTGTGTTTCTTCCATTTGCGAATAATCGCACCAACTGTTGTCACCTTCTCACCAAGCTGCTTGGCGATGGTCTTGTAGCCCATTCCAGCCTTGTGTAGGTCTACAATCTTGTCCCTGACATCCTTGGAGAGCTCTTTGGTCTTGGCCATGGTGGAGAGTTTGGAATCTGATTGATTGATTGCTTCTGTGGACAGGTGTCTTTTATACAGGTAACAAGCTGAGATTAGGAGCACTCCCTTTAAGAGTGTGCTCCTAATCTCAGCTCGTTACCTGTATAAAAGACACCTGGGAGCCAGAAATCTTTCTGATTGAGAGGGGGTCAAATACTTATTTCCCTCATTAAAATGCAAATCAATTTATAAAATTTTTGACATGCGTTTTTCTGGATTTTTTTGTTGTTATTCTGTCTCTCACTGTTCAAATAAACCTACCATTAAAATTAAAGATTGATCATTTCTTTGTCAGTGGGCAAACGTACAAAATCAGCAGGGGATCAAATACTTTTTTCCCTCACTGTATATGAGTTCTTGGTGACAAAATGGATGGCACTGTGATAGACTACATCCAATTTGCTGAGTAGTGTGATGGAGGCTATTTTGTAAATGACATCGCCGAAGTCAAGGATCAGTAGGATAGTCAATTTTACGAGGGTATGTTTGGCAGCATGAGTGAAGGATGCTTTGTTGCAAAATAGGAAGCCGATTCTAGATTTAATTTTGGATTGGAGATGCTTAATGTGAGTCTGGAAGGAGAGTTTACAGTCTAACCAGACAGATAGGTATTTGTAGTTGTCCACATATTCTAAGTCAAAACCATCCAGAGTAGTGATGATAGACTGGCGGGCGGGTGCGGGCAGTGATCGGTTAAAGAGCATGCATTTAGTTTTACTTACATTTAAGAGCAGTTGGAGGCCACGGACGGAGTGTTGTAAGGCATTAAAGCTCATCTGGAGGTTTGTTAACACAATGTCCAAAGAACGGCCAGAAGTATACAGAATGGTGTCGTCTGCGTAGAGTTGGATCAGAGAATCACCAGCAGCAAGAGCGCCATCATTGATGTATACAGAGAAAAGAGTCGGCCCGAGAATTGAACCCTGTGGCACCCCCACAGAGACTGCCAGAGGTCCGGACAACAGGGCCTCCAATTTGACACACTGAACTCTATCTGAGAAGTAGTTGTTAGGCAGTCATTTGAGAAACCAAGGCTGTTGAGTCTGCTGATAAGAATGCGGTGATTGACAGAGTCGGAAGCCTTGGACAGGTTGATGAAGATGGCTGCACAGTATTGTCTTTTATCGATGTCTGTTATGATGTCGTTTAGGACCTTGAGCCTGACTGAGGTGCACCCATGACCAGCTCGGAAAAAAACTGTTTGCATAGCGGAGAAGATACGGTGGGATTCGAAATGGTCGGTGATCTGTTTGTTAACTTGGCTTTCGAAGATTTTAGAAAGGCAGGGCAGGGTGGATATAGGGCTATATCTGCTCTTAGTTTTTTAAAAAATTAATGGGGCATGCTTATTTAAGATGGGGAGGAAAGCACTTTTAAAGAATAACCAGGCATCCTCTACTGACAGAAGGAGGTCAATATCCTTCCAGGATACCCGGGCCAGGTCAATTAGAAAGGCCTGCTCGCTGAAGTGTTTTAGGGAGTGTTTGACAGTGATGAGGGGTGGTCAGACACAGGCAATGAGGCAGTGGTCGCTGAGATCCTGGTTGAAGACAACAGAGGTGTATTTAGAGGGCAGGTTGGTCAGGATGATATCTATTAGGGTGCCTGTGTTTACAGATTTAGGGTTGTACCTGGTAGGTTCCATGATAATTTGTGTGAGATTGAGGGCATCTAGTTTAGAATGTAGGACAGCCAGGGTGTTACGCATATCCCAGTTTAGGTCACCTAACAGTACAAACTCTGAAGATAAATGGGGGCAATTAATTCACATATTGTGTCCAGGGCACAGCTGGGGGCTGAGGGGGGTCTATAACAAGAGGCAACAGTGAGAGACGTATTTCTGGTAAGGTGTATTTTTAAAGGTAGAACCTCGAACTGTTTGGGGACAGACCTGGAAAGCATGACAGAACTTTACAGGCCATCTCTGCAGCAGATTACAACTCTACCCCCTTTAGCAGTTCTATCTTGTCGGAAAATGTTGTAGTTGGGGATGGACATTTGAGAATTTTTTGCCGTTCCTAAGCCAGGATTCAGACACGGCTTGGACATCTGGGTTGGTGGAGTGTGCTAAAGCAGTGAATAAAACAAACTTAGGGAGGAGGCTTCTAATGTTAACATGCATGAAACCAAGGCTTTTACGGTTACAGAAGTCAACAAATGATAGCGCCTGGGGAATAGGAGTGTAACTGGGGGCTACAGGGCCTGGGTTAACCTCTACATCACCAGAGGAACAGAGGTGGTGTAGGATAAGGGTACGGCTAAAGGATATAAGAATTGGTTGTCTAGTGCGTTGGGGACAGAGAATAAAAGGAGCAGATTTCTTGGCATGATAGAATAGATTCAAGGCATAATGTACAGACAAGGGTATGGTAGGATGTGAGTACAGTGGAGGTAAACCAAGGTGTTGAGTGACGATGAGAGAGGTTTCATCTCTGGAGGCACCAGTTAAGCCAGGTTAGGTCTCCGCAAGTGTGTGGGGTGGGACAAAAGAGCTTTCTAAGGCATTTTGAGCGGGACTGAGGGCTCTACAGTGAAATAAAACAATAAGAACTAGCCAAGACAGCAGTAGACAAGGCATTTTGACATTAGAGAGGCATAAAGAAATCACAGGTGTTGATCAGGAGAGCTAAGACAACAATGGGTAAATTCTTTTATTTATTTCACCTTTATTTAACCAGGTAGGCAAGTTGAGAACAAGTTCTCATTTACAATTGCGACCTGGCCAAGATAAAGCAAAGCAGTTCGACAACATACAACAACACAGAGTTACACATGGAGTAAAAACAAACATACAGTCAATAATACAGTAGAAAAATAAGTCTATATACAATGTGAGCAAATGAGGTGAGATAAGGGAGGTAAAGGCAAAAAGGCCATGGCGGCAAAGTAAATACAATATTGCAAGTAAAACACTGGAATGGTAGATTTGTAGTCGAAGAAAGTGCAAAGTAGAAATACAATTAATGGGGTGCAAAGGAGCAAAATAAAGAAATAAATACAGTAGGGGAAGAGGTAGTTGTTTGGGCTAAATTATAGATGGGCTATGTACAGGTGCAGTGATCAGTGAGCTGCTCTGACAGCTGGTGCTTAAAGCTAGTGAGGGAGATGTGTTTCCAGTTTCAGAGATTTTTGTAGTTCGTTCCAGTCATTGGCAGCAGAGAACTGGAAGGAGAGACGGCCAAAGGAGGAATTGGCTTTGGGGGTGACCAGAGAGATATACCTGCTGGAGCGCGTGCTACAGGTGGGTGCTGCTATGTTGACCAGTGAGCGGAGATAAGGGGGGACTTTACCTAGCAGGGTCTTGTAGATGACCTGGAGCCAGTGGGTTTGGCGACGAGTATGAAGCGAGGGCCAGCCAACGAGAGCGTACAGGTCGCAGTGGTGGGTAGTATATGGGGCTTTGGTGACAGAACGGATGGCACTGTGATAGACTGCATCCAGTTTGTTGAGTAGGGTATTGGAGGCTATTTTATAAATGATATCGCCGAAGTCGAGGATCGGTAGGATGGTCAGTTTTACGAGGGTACGTTTGGCAGCATGAGTGAAGGATGCTTTGTTGCGAAATAGGAAGCCAATTCTAGATTTATCTTTGGATTGGAGATGTTTGATGTGAGTCTGGAAGGAGAGTTTACAGTCTAACCAGACACCTAGGTATTTGTAGTTGTCCACATATTCTAAGTCAGAACCGTCCAGAGTAGTGATGCTGGACAGGCGGGCAGGTGCAGGCAGCAATCAGTTGAAGAGCATGCATTTAGTTTTACTTGTATTTAAGAGCAGTTGGAGGCCACGGAAGGAGAGTTGTATGGCATTGAAGCTCGTCTGGAGGGTTAATGACAATGAATGGGCAGAGCGGGTCAGTTAGGTACATACAGGACCTGAGTTCGAGGCTGGGGCCAAGTTATTGAAACAGTCCAGGGGGAATCAGCTGTGTAGCTGAGTCATCATAGGGTCAAAAGAGCAGCAATAGGTGAGTCAGGGTGCCGTTCGGTCGTCACTACTACGCTAGGCGAGCAGGGGACACAGCGTTCAGAAAAGCTAGCGGGCCGGGGCTAGTAGATGGTTTTTCGGCGACATCGTAACAGAATAGCCTGTTGAGACCACATCCGGCGATCACGTCGGCAGTCCAGTCGTGATGGATCGGCGGGGCTCCGTGTCGACAATAAAGGGTCCAGGCCAATTGGCAAAGGAGGATTGTAGCCCTAGAATTAGCTGGTATATGGGCCTAGCTCGAGGCTAGCTCAAGGCTAGCTGGTGCTTGCTTCGGGACAGAGGCATTAGCTAACAGTAGCCACTCGTTTGCTGCTAGCTGGCTGCGATGATCCGGTGATATTATCCAGAGCGGCAGGAATCCGGTGATATGGTAGAGAGAAGCAGTCCGATATGCTCTGGGTTGATATCACACTGTGCAGACTGACAGGTGTTGTCCGAGCTAAGGCTGGCTGATGAAAAAGGTGAAGACCGCTAGCCGTGGCTAACAAAGACCAGTAGCTATTTAGCTGGCTTGCTCCAGATGGAAGTTCCAGTTATAAGGATTGAAAATAGCAGTTCTGTACCACATTGTGTGAGGGTTGCAGGAAAGTATATTTAGTTTCTAGATAGAAAGTGAGATTATGATATTTCTGAAAAAGACCGGCTATTTACACGAGATAAGACACGGGAACAAAAAAAAGACAAATAGACACGTCCTACTGCAACGCCATCTTGGATTTTTTGGGGGGCTATTTGACCAAGAAGCAGAGTGATGGAGTGCTGCATCAGATTACATGGCCTCCACAATCACCCGACCTCAACTCAATTGAGATGGTTTGGGATGAGTTGGACTAGTTGAGAGAATGCCAAGACTGTGAAAAGCTGTCATTAAGGCAAAGGGTGGCTACTTTGAAGAATCTCAAATATAAAATATATTTTGATTTGTTTTACATTTTTAGTGTTCTACGTAATTCCATATGTGTTATTTCATACTTTTGATGACTTCGCTATTATTCTACAATGTCGAAAATAGTAAAAATAAAGAAAAACCTTTGCATGAGTAGGTGTGTCCAAACTTTTGACTGGTACTGTATTTAAAGATGATAGTTCAGTTTTTTTCCAATACATTTGCAAAAATGTCTAAAAACCTATTTTTTCTTTGGCATTATGGGGTATTATGTGTATATTGATGAGGGAAATCAATTATTTAATCAATTTTAGAATAAGGCTGTAACATAACAAAATGTGGAAAAAGTCAAGGGGTCTGAATATTCTCCGAATGCACTGTACATCACAGAAGACTGAAATATAAAAAAAACGCTTGACATAGAAACACCAGATTTTCATAGTTGTTTTTTAAATCATGTTTATTAATAAGGAAATTATGGAAAACATTCATAACATTCCACCCACGAGGATACTAGAGGGCGATTTGGTAATTTAGACCAGCATGATCTCATTGCGCCCTGGTTCTTTTAGCATCACATAAGGTGAAAGGATGGTTTCCAATAGGTTCTCAACTGGTCACTAAATGTACCACAATCTTGTACATTGATATGAAGAAATTAGGAATAGAATACTTTACCTGCTGAACTGCAATATCTGCTGGAGATCATCTGTAAATAGATATAGGACACAAAAGCACCACCATGTGGTAATAATGCATAGAACTGCCATCAGAAAAGTGAAATATACATTGGTCATTTTATAATTCCTCCAAACGTCTTTATAAATTTGTCTTTTGCTCATTTTAATTTCTTCAAAAATCATGAGAAAATGATATATGGGGACCGGTTACAATAGCAAAATTTATGCCCATGAGTTAAAGAAACATCCAAGTAATATTTTAGCCATAATTTCGAGTTCTTCATGGTTTTATGTAGGACACTGCTTAGAAACACTTAAAATGGCTAGCTAAGTTTCTTACCAATCCAACAAACATAATTTGCAAAGACATGAAGATGTTGTATTGCTAATTTGCTTGTTCTGGCTAGCTAATGAGAGAACTAGCCTAGTTAGCTCATATTTTAAGCTGGAAACATAGCTTGTAAAATCAGACTGACTAGCTTGCTAGCTAACTATCTGTATCTGATGTGCTTCTCTGTCAAAATGAGTGCAACGTTGATAGGAGAGAAAATGCTAATTTAGGCCTACTTCAAGATTGCATTTTTTATTTTGCTAGCTTGAATATGTGGAATAATATAAATTGTAGAAACAGATTCAAAGAGTTTGAAGTATTTCATTCTATGCGTTTCGTATATTCTTGTGAGCGAATCATTATTGTCCCCTTCTTTACTATGTACTGTCTCCAATGTTGTCAGTAGTTACCACAGCCACAAAGTCAAACTTGGCTATATCATAGAGTTTCTAAACTGAGAGGCGCAACATCGCTATACTTCCGGGAACGCTTGCGAAACAGTGCAAACAGACCAGGCTGTGGTTTTGGGGTTTAAGAAGTAAATGAGAGAAGTCAAAAATTCTTCCTTATTTGTTAATTTTCTCGAAATCCAAAGTCACAACCTAAATTGGACCCAATGTCTTAAGTAGTTGATCTTGTTTTTACTCCAAGCTCGTGAAAGTGATGAACTGACACGTTTTCATTTTTGTCAAAAATAACTTTATATCGAAGGAGTGCCTTTGATTTGACGGCTGTACATGCGCAGTTTGTGGCGAGACGACCGTTAGACCCGATTAAGTGTTTCTACGCATGAGTTTAGCTAGCCAGCGTCGCCATGACATCGTCTACCAGTGTGATTGGGGATTTCTATTGGAGAATCATACTGTACTAACTTTGGCTATATCGTAAAAATGTATGAAAACAAATATTTGCTTTTTGGTCTTAATTTAAGATTAGGCTTGGAAATACGTTTAGCAGTGTGGTTAATGTTAGGTTTAAAATCAGATTTGAAGAAGATAATTGTAGAAATAGTCTGGGTTTAGCCATAATTATGACTTTGTGGCTGTGGTAACTAGTGACGACCCTCCAACTGAATCCTCTAACAGAGAACCAAAAAAATGGCGGAAGCACCTCCATGGCCCAGCCGGTTTTTCTGTCACAGATGTTCGGAAGAGATCAGCCCTCGTCTCCCCGTAAGTAACGTTGACAAGAAGCGAAAGACAATTAGATAAAGTGTTGTTGGTCTTGAACGTTTGAACGAGTCCTTAAAAATTCTAGCTAGCTGGCTAGCTTAACCCCATCATATATACAGTCATTGAGCTAAGCTAACCATATTTTCAACGTCTTGCATCTGACTGTTAGCCAGCTAACGAGAACTAGCCTAGTTAGCTCATATTTTTAGATAGAAAGCTTGTAAAATCAGAGACAGATTAGCTCGCTAGCTAACTAACCGCATCTGATGTGCTTATCGGTCAAGCTAGCTAGCCTGTATTGTGTTGCGTCGTTTGTAGTTAACGTTAGCTACCTAGTTATTCTGGTTGTGTGCGCTTGCTAACGTTAACCAGCTTGATTTATAGCTAGGGCATGAAATTACCTTGACAGCAATTATTGTATACTCACGGCTCATTATTCATGTGTGCAAGATATAAATGGGAATAACATAGCTAGCTGCCTATAAATCTGACAACACATGGGACAAATAGTCTTAGCCAAGGAATGCATCTGAACCGCCTGTGATATCAGCAATGCTTGACAATGGCATGTGCATCCAGATTAGTCATAAATGATTCCATTCAGTAACCAAACATCATGTAGGCTTCAGATCAGCTAAAGTAGAGGGAGATTTGTATTTAGCTAACGTTAGTCATATAATATGTTGATTTTTCCTGCATCTTCAAGGAACCATTTATTGTAATATTTCCATGATGATGGCATTTATGTTTTCTGTAGAAAGCATAGACATGTAGAGGAGAGAGGTTGTTGGCAGATTCTAATGCCAAACCTAAAATATTATGTCTAGTGTTAATTCTAGTCACAGTGACAATGGCACAGTGCATTCTTTCTTGGTGTGTGTTTGCGCGCCATTCAGTAAGTCACACCAGCATAGCAGTCAGGTGCTGGAATGATCTGTCAGAATACTAAAGGTGTCTCTCACAATGAAACATGTTAATCAGTAGGCTTTCCACAGTTTGCTGGTAATGAACACTGAATTAAATACTGAACACAATTCAACTCCTTCCTTCTTGACTGTTCTTAACAGTGTAGTTCAATTGGGTTATCTCCTTTTTGTCAACATTTTCTCTCATATTGGCCACACACATATAGTGCCAGTCAAAAGGTTGGACACCTACTCTTTCAAGGGTTTTTCTTTATTTTTAATATTTTCTACATTGTAGAATAATAGTGAAGACATCAAAACTATAAAATAACACATAGAATCATGTAGTAACCAAAAGTGTTAAACAAATCTAAATATATTTCAGATTCTTCAAACTAGCCACCCTTTGCCTTGATGACAGCTTTGAACACTCTTGGAATTCTGTCAACCAGCTTCATGAGGTGCATTTCAATTCCAAATGAAATTTTATTTGTCACATGCGCCGAATATAACAGGTATTTTCACCTTACAGTGAAATGCTTACTTACTTGCAAGCCCTTAACCAACAATGCAGTTTTAAGAAAATACCCCCCCTAAAAAAGTAAGAGAAGAATAACAAATCATTCAAGAGCAGCAGTAAATCACAATAGCGGGGCTATATACAGGGTACAGAGTCAATGTTAAATCAAAATCAAACTTTATTTGTCACATGCACCAAATACAACAACTGTAGACTTCTCCGTGAAATGCTTACTTACAAGCCCTTAATCAACAGTGCAGTTCAAGAAGAGTTATTCAATGTGCGGGGGTACCGGTGTCAATGTAATTGAGGTAATATGTACATGTAGGTAGAGTTATTAAAGTGACTATGCATAGATAATAACCGAGAGTAGTAGCAGCATAGAAGAGAGAGAGGGGGGGCAATGCAAATAGTCTGGGTAGCCATTTGATTAGCTGTTCAGGAGTCTTATGGCTTGGGTAGAAGCTGTTTAGAAGCCTCTTGGACCTAGACTTGGCGCTACGGTATTGCTTGTCGTGCGGTAGCAGAGAGAACATATTTAATTAACAGGTGTGCCTTGTTAATTTGTTGAATTTCTTTCCTTCTTAATGCGTTTGAGCCAATCAGTTGTTGGGACAAGGTAGGGGTGGTATACAGAAGATAGCCCTATTTGGTAAAATACTAAGTCCATATTATGGCTAGAACAGCTCTAATAAGCAAAGAGAAACGACAGTCCATCCTTACTTTAAGACATGAAGGTCAGTCAATAAGGAACATTTCAAGAACTTTGAATGTTCCTTTCAAGAACAGTTGTAAAAACAATCAAGCGCTATGATGAAACTGGTTCTCATGAGGACCGCCAGAGGAAAGGAAGACCCAGAGTTACCTCTGCTGCAGAGGATAAGTTCATTAAAGTTAACTACACCTCAGATTGTAGCCCAAATAAATGCTTCAGAGTTCAAGTGACAGATCCATCTCAACATCAACTGTTCAGAGGAGTCTGAGTGAATCGCGCCTTCATAGTCGAATTGCTGCAAAGAAACCACTACTAAAGGACACCAATAAGAAGAGACTTGCTTGGGCCAAGAAACACGAGCAATGGACATTAGACCGGTGGAAATCTGTCCTTTTGTCTGATCAGTCCAAATTTGAGATTTTTGGTCCAAACCGCCGTGTCTTTGTGAGACACAGAGTTGGTGAACGGATGATCTCTGCATGTGTGGTTCTCACTGTGAAGCATGGAGGCAGAGGTGTGATGGTGTAGGGGTGCTTTGCTGGTGACACTATCTGTGATTTATTTAGATAAAGGCACACTTAACCAGCATGGCTACCACAGCATTCTGCAGCGATACGCCATCCCATCTGGTTTGTGCTTAGTGGGACTATCATTTGTTTTTCAACAGGAAAATGACCCCACACCTCCAGGCTGTGTAAGGGCTATTTGACTAAGGAGGAGAGTGATGGAGTGCTGCATCAGGTGCCCTGGCCTCCACAATCACATGACCTCAACCCAGTTGGACTGAAGCATGAAGGAAAGCAGCCAACAAGTGCTCAGCATATGTGGGAACTCATTAGACTGTTGGAAAAGCATTCCAGGTGAAGTTAGTTGAGAGAATGCCAAGCGTGTGCAAAGCTGTCAAGGCAAACGGTGGCTTCTTTGAAGAATCTAAAATATATATTTTGATTTTAACACTTTTGGTTACCACGTGATTCCATGTGTTATTTCATAGTTTTGATTTCTTCACTATTATTCTACAATGTAGAAAATAGTCTAAATAAAGAAGAACCCTTGAATGAGTAGGTATCCAAACTTTTGACTGATACTGTAGTTGAATGTAGTAAAGTAGGGATTCAATAGCTGATTGCTAGCCTGTTTTGTTGTAGAGTGAATGCGAAAATGACACTTAAAGGCGTTGTAATATTTGTTTGCAGGATTACACGTGTCCTCGGTGTGAATCTGGCTTTATCGAGGAACTGCTGGAGGAGAGACGGTTTGTTGAATGTGTGACATCAAAGCAAGCATTCTGTTGACATTCTGATTAAAGATGTCAGCAACCTTGTCACTAGATTTTGTCACTTGGCATCACATAACTTTTCACCTATGATTACAGCACTCTGGTCAAGAGGGTGTGCGTGCACATTTAAATCAAATCCCTCTCCAAAAATGCTAACTGTTTATGTTTGTCTTCCTGAACAGCAGTGAAAATGGGTCCACATCCACCATCTCCAGCGGTGACCAGAACCAACATCCATTTGAGGTTTCTCAGCTTATTTACTCTGCTTATTGAGAAACAAAGGCTTTACCATGATATTGTTATATTAGCAAACAAACAAACAAACACACCTTGTAAAATCGGACCTGGTTTTTGACGTAGGCCTAGTTGGGATTTCTGTTGACTATAAACATTGAATAGTATGTACAGAAAGAACTCCAAGTAATTTATGAATGCATCTGTTTGTGAAACGTCCATTTCTTGTAGAATGTGGACCCTTCAAATATATTTACATTCCCCTCGGGTTACGGGCAGTTTGCTATGGGTGTCTTTGACGACTCCTTTGACTTCGGAGCGGGGCTGGGAGGAGCAGGGCTAGGAGGAGCTGGGTTGGGAGGAGCAGGGCTAGGAGGAGCTGGGTTGGGAACAGAGGACAACCGCGACGCAGAGAACCGGCGAGAACGGGAGTTGGCATCACGGCAGCGATACGGCGCCAGGCAACCTCGCGGTCGCCATGGCGTCAGGAGGCAGGCAGGGAGACCGGAGGGAGTGCCCACTTTAGAGGGGTAAGCTCAGTGACTTGTGGGACCTTTTTAAATGTTCCATGATTCACATAGATGTTCCCAGTGATAGTCTCTTTTCTTCTGAGCTTTGATGACATGTTCTATGTAGGCAATGATGCAATTAGGTCTTATTTTTGGACGCATGCAGAGCATAACCAAAATGTTTTGTCCTCTTGTAGAATCATTCAGCAGCTAGTGAATGGAATAATTGCCCCTACGGCAGTGCCAAATATTGGTGTGGGACCCTGGTGAGTTCAACTTAGTACATTCCAGTATCTTGGGACTATGACCAATTGTTTTTATGTAAAACTTTGTAGAGGTTTCCTACTGACTCTTTGTATTACAGCTGACTTTTGTTTCTTCATTTATAGGGGCGTGCTTCACTCAAACCCCATGGATTACGCCTGGGGTGCCAACGGACTAGATGCAATCATTACACAGGTACGTAATGACTGTTTACCACACCTTATTAAACAGTTCTAAATTCACTGTCGAACTCAACAACAACAAAATACCTGCATTTGGATTGTGAAAATATTCTTTGTTTGGTTAGCATGATCCACACAGTATCAAATATATTAATATTTTTTTGTGTGTCCCATAGTTATTAAATCAGTTTGAGAACACTGGCCCTCCGCCAGCTGATGGGGACAAAATCATGAGCCTTCCCACAGTCCTAATCACACAGGAGCATGTAGGTAAGTGACCCTGAATATCAACACACACACACACACAGCACAGTCAAGTTCATCACCTCAGGCCCTGTGGGCTGGACTTGTTGTGATCTTGCTAATTTTCTATGGAAATTAGTAGGTCATAGGTTTTGGAGGTGTTTTTAAGCCTTTGTTGAACACATTTACATCTTGAATTTGTTTTTCTGTTTTAAGGCTCCGGTCTAGAATGTCCAGTGTGTAAAGAGGACTACAGTGCTGGAGAAAACGTTAGGCAACTTCCATGTAATCATTTGTTTCACAATGATTGCATAGTACCCTGGCTTGAACAGGTAAGACCTTTCCACTCATATGTACCTTTCTTTTAGTGCTATCATTGACAAAACCTAGATTACCTTTTCCTGACCCCTTCTGACCTTTTCCTGAACCAGAGTTTCTCCTGGTCAAGTTAAGTTGTCAATAAAAACTGTGGGCTCTACTTTCCGGAAAATAAAATCTTGTTGAAGATTATTGATTATATATAATGATGTCTTCTGTCTTTGTGCTCCTGTGTGTTTCCAAAGCATGACACATGTCCAGTGTGCAGGAAAAGCTTAAGTGGACTGAACACAGCCATGAATCCTCCAGGTCTATCAGGGATGAACTTTGCCTCTTCCTCTGCACCCCCGTCCTCCAGCTCAACCAGCAATGAGAACTCGGCCAACAACTCCTAAAAAACATTTCCCTTCCCACACAACCCAGTGAACTGCCCCTCCTCAGCCAGTTGGGTGCCAATCTCACCCTGTCAAGGGGAGCTGAGAGCAACCACCCAGTCTCCTCCTCACCTGGATCACTGCCTCACACTGGATCGGAGCCAGCAGGAATCCAATTAAATGAAAGTCAGTATGTTTCTGCCCCACCCGATGCTCTCCTCAAGCCTTCAGGAATGTTGCTTCTTGCTGCGTGGAAGGATGGATTTGGCCCTCTGCCTGGGGAAGATATGGAGGATAGGAACATTAGGAGGGTCACTCTCTGGATAACCTCAACATGCAACAACAGAACAAGCCAGTTAGTCCTGCATTCTGAGGGGGGACTGGGGGAGAGATTTTTCTGGTCTTCTCTCACCAAGTCAGTTGTTTTTATAAATATTTTTTTTGACATGTTTTATGAGCATTCATATTTGTACTGCTAAAATTCTTAAATGAAAACTTTCAGGAGTTAAGGAGGCTGAGTATAGGATGTGTACTTTGTTTGGATTCTGCAGCTATTGTTTCCATGGATTGGAAACATCTATCAAATTTGAAGTGTTTTTCTCAAACAGAAAAGTGTTTACCCTTCATACAATGTACTTTTACATTGAATGAACCAACCCCCAATCAGTTTCTTATTGACTGAAGTTGCATGTGCACCATTGTTTTGCCCTTTGAATTAAGAAACAAACTAGATTTGGCTTTGTGTTTTTTGGAGAACTGACTTGGGTGCTGGATTAAGTCAAACGTTACTACATTCCTCTTTGTAACGACAGAGGTAAAGATCCAGTAGTTAGAATCTGTCTAGCAGGTTAGCAGCCTTTTCTCATTCATACAAAATCAGCAAGTTTCAGTGAATTGGTTGTTTCAAAAAAATCTATTATTCTAAGTGAATTCAATGTTTTTGTACAATTCACAGTAGACAATTTAAGTGAAATATATAGATTTGCAGATATTGTAAAACCCTGAACAAAACATGAACTGATAAAATAAAGATGTTTGGGTGCTACCACTCCAATATACAACTTATAAACATATCTGGATGGAAATCTGATGCTCAGTACTTAAAACATGAATACATACCTCTTTATTGTCCCCAAAATGCCAATACTATCAGACCAATATCTCTCTAGGGGGTGTCCACCTGGCCAACATCCAGTGAAATTGCAGAGCGCCAAATTCAAAAACAGAAATACTCATTATAAAAATTAATGAAACATACAAGTGTGATACATCTGTTTAAAGATGAACTTCTTGTTAATCCAACCACGGTGTCATATTTCAAAAATACTTTACGGCAAAAGCAAAACATGCGATTATCTGAGAACAGCGCTCAGCAGACAAATCATTAAACAGTAACCAGCTTAGTAGACGAGTAACAAAAGTCAGAAATAACGATAAAATGAATCACTTATATTTGATGATCTTCTTTTGTTGGCGCGTTTTGTTCAGTAATCCACTGTCTCAAACAACATCCGGTGAAATTGCAGAGCGTGAAACTCAACAAAACAGAAATTCTCATAATAAACATACATAAAAGATACAAGTGTTATACATCAGCTTAAAGATAAACTTCTTGTTAATCCAACCGCTGTGTCAGATTTCAAAAAGGCTTTACGGCGAAAGCAAACCATGTGATTATCTGAGAACAGTGCCCAGCAGACAAATCATTACAAACAGTTAGCAGCCAAGAAGAGGAGTAACAAAAGTCAGAAATAGTGATAAAATGTATCACTTACCTTTGATGATCTTCATATGGTTGCACTCTGAAGACTCCATGTTACACAATAAATGTTTGTTTTGTTCGATAATGTCCCTCTTTATGTCCAAAAACCTCCGTTTTGTTGGTGCATTTTCTTCAGTAATCCAATGGAACAAAGCGCGTTCACAACAGACAGACGAAAAATCTAAAAAGTACCATAAAAGTTAGTAGAAACATGTCAAATGATGTTTATAATCAATCCTCAGATTGTTTTTGTCATAAATAATCGATCATATTTCAACCGGACAATAACTTCGTCAATAGAAAAGGAAAGGCACACTCCCGGTTACGCGCTGGACTCATGTCTGGAAATTTCCACTGTCCTCTCATTGAAAGTGGTTTCTCCCTCATTTTTCAGAGTAAAAGCCTGAAACAATGCCTAAAGACTGGCCACATGTAGTGGAAGCTATAGAGATCGTGAACTGGGTCATAAGTCTTTTGTATGGTGGATAGGCTTTCAATGGAAAAACAGCCATTTCAAAATAAAAGCATTTCCTGAATGGATTTTCCTCAGGTTTTTGCCTGCCATATCAGTTCTGTTATACTCACAGACATTATTTTAACAGTTTTGGAAACTTTAGAGTGTTTTCTATCCAAATCTACATGCATATCCTAGGTTCTGGACCTGAGTAGCAGGCAGTTTACTTTGGGCACTCTTTTCATTCAAAATTCCGAATGCTGCCCCCTACCCTAGTGAGGTTAACTCATGGGTTGTCTGGATTTCAGTCGCTCAGTGCGTATGTATTTCCTCATGCCTACATGGGTTTGACACTAGATGGGAGTGTAATACAAAATGGCTACTGTTATGTGGTGGGCCGTAGCAAGCTATCTGGTTTAGTTTTTGAGATGATTGAGAGCTCTCGAAGGAGGAACTTCTGAACACATTTTTTTTCAAAACGCCGTCGAGTACTAAACTGTAAACCAATCAAAACTCGTGTACGATCTCCGCCGCTTTGTAGCTCACAAATGACATTCCTTTGCTGTGATTTATTTATTTGATTAACTATGGTCTGTCACTTGTCTCACATGATCTATTCAGCTCTCCTGTGTCCTACTCCCAGAGAAAATGAATAATAGAATACACAAGGTGCAATTTCGGAATGGAATGTGGGTATGCAGACCCACCAGCCACTGTCCCCTCAAGATGAGTTAAATTTTTTTGTGGCTCAAAGTTGCCCATCCCTGGCATAGATGGTAAAGCTTTCATTTCTGGACTGTAAGATTGTGCCCTCAATGGCACTTGATTGGTAGGTTATACTATATTTACAGTGGCTTGCGAAAGTATTCACTCCCTTGGCATTTTTCCTATTTTGTTTGCCTTACAACCTGGAATTAAAATTCATTTGGGGGGGATTTGTATCATTTGATTTACACAACATGCCTACCACTTTGAAGATGCAAAATATTTTTTGTGAAACAAACAAGAAATAATACAAAAAAACTGAACTTGAGTGTGCAGAACTATTCACCCCCCCCGAAGTCAATACTTTGTAGAGTCACCTTTTGCAGCAATTACAGCTGCAAGTCTTTTGGGGTATGTCTCTATAAGCTTGGCACATCTAGCCACTGGGATTGTTGCCCATTCTTCAAGGCAAAACTGCTCCAGCTCCTTCAAGTTGGTTGGGTTCTGCTGGTGTACAGCAATCTTTAAGTCCTACTACAGATTTTCAATTGGATTGAGGTCTGGGATTTGACTAGGCCATTCCAAGACATTTAAATGTTTCCCCTTAAACCACTCAAGTGTTGCTTTAGCAGTATGCTTAGGGTCATTGTCCTGCTGGAAGGTGAACCTCCGTCGATGTCTCAAATCTGGAAGACTGAAAAAGGTTTCCCTCAAGAATTTCCCTGCATTTAGCGCCATCCATCATTCCTTCAATTCTGACCAGCTTCCCAGTCCCTGCCGATGGAAAAACATCCCCACAGCATGAGCTGCCACCACCATGCTTCACTGTGGGGATGGTGTTCTTGGGGTGATGGAAGGTGTTGGGTTTGCACCATACATAACGTTTTCCTTGATGGCCAAAAAGCTCAATTTTAGTCTCATCTGACCAGAGTACCTTTTTCCATATGTTTGGGGAGTCTCCCACATGCCTTTTGGCAAACACCAAACGTGTGTTCTTATTTTATTCTTTAAGCAATGGCTTTTTTCTGGCCACTCTTCCGTAAAGCCCAGCTCTATGGAGTGTATGGCTTAAAGTAGTCCTATAGACAGATACTCCAATCTCCGCTTTGCAGCTCCTTCAGGGTTATCTTTGGTCTCTTTGTTGCCTCTCTGATTAATGCCCTCCTTGCCTGGTCTGTGAGTGTTGGTGGGCGGCCCTCTCTTGGCAGGTTTGTTGTGGTGCCATATACTTTCCACTTTCTTTTTTAATTAATAGATTTAATGGTGCTCCGTGGGAAGTTTCTGATATTTTTCTATAACCCCACCCTGATCTGTACTTCTCCACAACTTTGTCCCTGACCTGTTTGGAAAACTCATTGGTCTTCATGGTGCTGCTTGCTTGGTGCTACCCCTTGCTTAGTGGTGTGGCAGACTTTGGGGCCTTTCAGAACAGGGGTGTGTGTGTGTGTGTGTGTGTGTGTGTGTGTGTGTGTGTGTGTGTGTATATATATATATATATATATATATATATATATATATATATATATATATATATATATATATATATATATATATATATATATATATATATACTGAGATCATGTGACACTTAGATTGCACACAGGTGGACTTTATTGAACTAATTATGTGACTTCTGAAGGTAATTGGTTTCACCAGATCTTATTTAGGGGCTTCATAGCAAAGGGGGTGAATACATATGCATGCACCACTTTTCCAGGTTTTTATTTTTTAGAATTTTTTGAAACAAGTTATTTTTTGTATTTCACTTCACCAATTTGGGCTATTTTGTGTATGTCCGTTACATGAAATCCAAATAAAAATCCATTTAAATTACAGGTTGTAATGCATCAAAATAGGAAAAACGCCAAGGGGGATGAATACTTTTGCAAGGCACTATAGTGTTAGGAAAGTTTATCTGTGATTTTATTTTCAATTTTGTCATTTTAGCAGAGCGACTTGCAGTGATGAGTGGATTTGATTTATTTTTTCCTGTACTGGTCCTCTGTGAGAATCAAACCCACAACCTTGGAGTTGCAAATGCCATGCTCCACCAACTGAGGCACAGGGGATGGATTATTTTTGGATGTCTAAGCTTTGACATTACCCCATTTGAAGTTGGCATTTCAAAATTATTAGGTATGGTTTAGGATAGGGACGTCCCAACGATTCTGGATTGCAGTAACCTTTTACTCATGGATGTTATTCTCATACAATGGCAGACAACCATGTTGTTTCCTCTTTTTGTGAGCATGCAATGTTCCTTGATTATGGAAGCTATAGAGGAAAGCTGGTGAATTATTGGCAATGCCCCTATACTACATTGCATTGGAGAAAGTGACAGCTTGAGATTGTTTTTGTTGATGTTATGATCAAAATACAATTGTGGCAAGAAATAAAGGATTTCTGATCTTCAGTGTTGGAAAAAGTATTCAATAGTCATACTTGAGTAAAAGTAAAGATACCTTAATAGAAAAGTACTCCAGTGAAAGTCACCCAGTAAAGTACTGCTTGAGTAAAAGTGAAAAAGTATTTGGTTTTAAATATACTTAAGTATCAAAAGTAAATGGAATTGCTCAAATATAACTATCAAAAGTAAAAGTATTAAACATTTCAACTTCTTTATATTAAGCAAACCAGACGGAACAACATTTTTTTTTTTTTTTAATGGATAGCCAGGGGCACACTCCAACATAATTTACAAATGAAGCATTTGTGTTTAGTGAATCCGCCAAATCAGAGGCAGTAGGGATGACCAGGGATGTTCTCTTAAGTGTGTGAATTGGGCCATTTTCCTGTCAAAATGTAACGAGTACTTTTGGGTGTCAGGGAAAATGTATGGAGTAAAAAGTACATTATTTTCTTTAGGAATGTTGTGAAATAAAAGTTATCAAAAATATGAATAGTAAAGTACAGATACCCCAAAAAATTACTTAAGTAGTACTTTAAAGTATTTTTACTTAATTACTTTACACCACTGCTGATCTTGTACTTACTCTTGCAAATGTACTGATCCTGTGTTTTATACCCAGCCCAATTATACAGACCTTTAAACATTAAAATAGATTAGCTGAAAATGACTTATGGAATTATGTGACCTTGTTCATTCTTTTGTTGGTTGCTGCTCACAAAAAAATAAAGTACCACTGTTGGATTGATCAAAAGTAGTCATAGCTGGTGATGCTTATCAATTACAAAACAATATGTATTTGACCCTAACATGCTGCAAGCTTTGGATTTGTAGTTGAATGTTTTTTCCAAGACATGCCCTTCGGTTGACCTCACAAGTAAAAAAATTAATCAAAAATAACTGCACAATTATTCTCCTGTATTCAAACACCTTGCCAAATGCAGGTGTATAGTTTCCAGTGTTGTTGATCATTAATGAGTTCATTGTATTACCCTCTGGTGAGTTTACAATTTGTCCTCAGGGTAGCAAATTAGATGTCACTGTTCTAAATAGGATAGTATGGGAGACAAGGATTGTCAATTACATCCCTTTTAAAACAATAGTTAATACCATTATGCAACAAGGCTTTGTTTTATATAAGGTGACAACACTGCCTACAATTTGGAACTGTATTGAATTGTTGTCCCTGTGCCAATATGTTTGTTTTTACATGCAAAAGTGATTGCTTTTGATAAGCCCTCATCTGCCTATATTATATTTTTATGGAAAATAGATGTTTCTGAACTAAACTGTTGTTCTGCGCCTGAGAAAGGCAGTTAACCCACTGTTCCCCGGGCGCTGAAGACATGGATGTCGATTAAGGCAGCCCCCCATACCTCTCTGATTCAGAGGCAGTGGCGGACTGGCCGTCGGGAGCACCGGGACATTTCCAGGTGGCCTGAGGGTCGTTTTGGCCTACGGTGAATAGTCAACTTGACCAGTGATAATATAGCAATCAGGAATGAGTTGACGGAGAACGCATCAGGCCCAACTCTCACTCTCTCGCTGCAGTGTCCCCGTGCCAAAAATGACATCAGCTCTCTCCGTGACGCACATAGCAACCGTCTACCTGCTTCTCTACTGATAACATTTTAGACAAGTCGCATGGCGAAATGGGCGGTAAGGAAAGGTGGAGCAGAGGGGGAGAGAATTAAAAAAGAGAAAGGCCCTTGCCACAGACGCAGCTAAATGCTGCAAAACAAGCGACATGTTCGCTAGTAAGGGACCAGGTCAGTCAAAAACACTAGCTAAAACACACACACTGACACACACACGACACCCAGCATGGCTAATAATAGTGACAACGGCCAGTAGGCTAAACAGTTTGCACGTCTTAGGTCTTCGTGGAGGAATTATATCATAGCAATGAGTGCAACATGGTGATCATAATATGACATTGAAGGCAATATATTTCAACTAGTAAAAAGTAGTAAACCTAGACTTATGGACTTGCTAGCATTCGGTCATGACTCATGCCACATAAGCTAGGGAAAATGCACATACACTGTACAGCGAAACAGGCTACAGTAACGTAACCATAATACATCCATGAATGTAACACAGTAGCCTGTGTGACAGCACAGGCAATGACAAAGATCATTAGCGCCATTAGTACCAGCATTACAAGTTACTACAATGATATACAGCTCTGGGGGAAAATTAAGAGACCACTCCAAATTGAGACAACTCTTAATTTTTACCAGAGCTGTATTAATGTAGCCTACTGGTACACTAATAATAGTGATGTATGATAATAGTATTTTCTTTGCAAAGGTGGAGAAGGAAGCAGCAGCAGCGCTAGAGCTTCAGGTGCTCCTGCAAAACTGGAGATGGTGGTCAGTACAGACTCAGAGCAGGAACCTTCAGGTACAACTTAAGAGCTCAAACCTAAACATGTAGGCTATAATTTTAGATTAATATGTGCTTTATTTATGAGATTATCAGTAGGACTGTAATCGGGGGGCATACAATCGATGACTGCACAAGTAATACAAGTTTAAGTTGAGGTTATTTACAATGTTAATCTCATTCTGCAGAGCAACCAGATGTGCAGAGAGCGAGAGAGAGAGGTTCAGTGGCCAGTACAGGGAAAATAAAAAGGGACAGGGAAAGCACTGAAAACCCATTTGATTATTTTGCCCATCCTCAGTCCAAGGATTTTGACTTATTTTTTCAGTACAAAACAAACCCCTCAAAGAGTCATTCCCAATGTATTCCACTCCAAAGATGACACAAACAGAAAATGGCTGACATACAATGAAGTAACTCACTCCTTGTTCTGCTCAGTATGTCTTGCATTCGCAAAACCTTCAGCCAGTGATAGTGCATTTGTCAAAGGAGGCATGCAGGCCTGGAAACATGCCCATCAGAGAGTATAGGAACATGAGAGAAGCAAGACCCATAAAGAAAGTGCAGAAACCTTTTTCCTCAGAGCCAGCAAAGCAGACATCCGTACCCTTCTGAGTGATAAGTAAATGTCAGTTCAACGAAACCAGGTCAGAAAGAGGAGGCAGGTCATGGAACGTGTGATTGATGTAGATAAAGTTATTGGTAAATGTGGGCTTAGGTACAGAGGACACAGACACGAAGCTGCATATAACTTGGAAAACATGGCCGTCAATCATGGCAAGTTTCTTGAGCTTATATTGTTGCTAAGCAAATATGATGCCTGCCTACAAGAGCATGTTAGTGATTGCATTGAGAAGAGCAAGAAGCAGATGGGAAGTAAAGGAAGAGGGTCCTTGGTAACTATGATGTCCAAAACAACAGCATATAAAGTCATTGAAGTCATCATAATGTTGATTCTGCAGACAATTGTTGTTGAAGTGAGAAAGGCAGGGATGTTCTCAATACAAATGGACACAACACAGGATTTAAGATCCAAAGACCAGTGTGCAGTAGTTCTGCAATTATGTCACTGATGTTGTCCATGAGAGACTCATTGAGGTTATTGACTTTGAGTTATGAACTGGACAGTACTTTGTGGACCTTGTGAAACAGACCCTTGAGAAGATGGACATAGGTATCAAACAGTGTGTTGGTAATGCAACAGACGGAGCAGCTAATATGCAGGGACAATACAGGGGCTTCTCTGCATTGCTCACAGGAGAGTTTCCTAACCAAGTACACATATGGTGTTACTCACATGTTCTCAACCTTGTGCTAACTGACACCACTGGGGTTGTTGTGGCAAGTGAATTCCTTTTCTCACTACTGAATGACATTGCAGTGTTCGTTCGAGAATCCTACAAGCGCATGAAGCTATGGGAGGAAACCAGTGAGGACAGGAGACACAGACGGCTTGATGTAATTGGTGAAACACGCTGTTGGGCCAAAGACGAGGCCTTGAGGAAAGTATTTGGAAGCTTTGCAAAGCCTGACCGTACACTTTACACAGATGTGGTCATCACTATGGAAAGAATTGAAAAGTATGTGACAATAAAACCTGACATCCGAAGCAAGGCCCAAGGGTGCAAGGATGCTCTCCTAAAGTATGAAACCATACTTACAGCTGAGGTTTTTCTCAGGATTTTTGAGCAGACGTCCCCTCTCTCTAAATACTTGCAAACAAGTGGCATGGATATCGTAACAGCACAGCACTTGGTGACTGGAACGGAGGATAACCTGAGAAAGTGTGCCCGAGACTTTGAGGGTGTGAAGAGGGCAGCAGACGACTTTGTTGAGTGGGCCAATGGCATTCTGGAGGAGCAGCAGGACTGTGATGCCGAAGCTCAGACTGCTCTCCCAGAGAAGAGAACAAAAAAAAAAGAAGAGAACCAGGTGAGTTGGCAGAAGACGAGCCCATTGCTAATGCAGACATGGATTACAAAATCAAGATCCACAATGTGGTACCGGACACTGTTGTTGAAAGTATTCACTGCCGTTATGCAGCAAATGCAGTGCTGTGTGCAGATGTCTCCTGCATGAATCCGAAGCATTTTCCTGACATCAGAGAAAAAGGCATTCCAAAGACAGCCATGAAGGAGCTCAGCAAATGCTTACTGGAATTTGATGAACATGCCACTGTTGAGACATTGCAGGCTGAACTGATCAGCCTTGCACAACAGTGAGAAAGACTGAAACAGTCAGCATTGGAGGAGTACAACACCAGGGCCGCCGCCGCCAGTGATGAATCGGGGGAAGGCTTTGAGGATCCTGATGAAAGGAGTTGGTGAGCAGACGTTGTTCCACATGTAAAAACTGCCCGATATGCTGCTAACTTCTCCTGTCTCAGTACAATCTGCTCACAGATGCGTATCACATCATTGGTTGGGATACAAGTTCCTCCTCACCCTAGCCATCACTCAGGTGGCTTGTGAGAGGACCTTCTCCACCCTGAAATTTGTGAAGAACCGCCTAAGAACCTCCCTCACTCGAGAACCTTGAAGCGTTCCTTTTGATGGCAACAGAGAAGGAGATTCTTATGGGACTTGACAAAGATGACATCATTGACAAGATGGGAGAGAGCAGTGCGCTGCCTACTGGTTTACTAGTGGTAATTACTTACTGGTTACTCTGAAGTAGCTATACTATGACTCTTCCTTAACAGGTTGACAAGGGTGAAATACAATTTGTTGTGAGTTAAAGCTTTTGTACAAAGGCATGTTTTTTGGACTTTCATATTATACTTGCAGTTATGTAGCCAATGTTCAATTTTATTGACTCAGTGTATAGATGTGTTTATTTTTGTGCTATTTGCTTTATGGACAGCAGTGAGTGACCATTGTAATCTACATTTTTTTGAAGAGAAGTGCTTTTTGACTTTTGTATTATACTTACTTACATTGTTGTAGCTTATGTTCAAGTTTAGTGAATGTGTGTGCGTGACGTTTTTTTATACTTTTGATATACTTGATGCTTGAATATAAAGATAATCATTTTAACAGTTGAGCTAACTCTATATCTCATTATCTTTTTAAAAAGTGTAGGCTAATTGTTTTGTGTCTAGCCTTATACATTTGTATGTGGTATGATTGGTGTATTCCTAGTGAGTTTTTGAGGGTGCACCCATAACATAACTTAAACTCAGTGTTCAGGTAGGCTACTTGTTTGTCAGTCCCAAATGTTTGTATTTTGTAATGTGGATAACTTTCTTCCCAGATGAACATAGTTGCCAAATTGATAACTAGTTTGGTAGCCGTTACATCAACACATAGGGTTAGCCTACACAATTAGCGGTCTGGTGGTTTGCGTGAACAGGGTGGCCTGGGATGGAGTCAAATTCCCGGCCTGAATTATTGTTTCAGTCCGCCCGTGTTCAGAGGGGTTGGGTTAATGCGGAAGACACAATTTCAGTTAAAGGCATTCAGTTGTACAACTGACTAGGTATCCCCTTTCTGTTTTTGCCTGTTCACGTCGAACTGAGCCGTTTTGTTTTTATATATATTCAATTTTTTTTAAATTTCCGCACAGGGCGTGACGTGCAAGGACTTGCTAGTTCACTACGTGAGGAACAACTAGAGGACGACGACGACTAACTTGTCGATGGTGTAGCAAGAGAGTCGAGATAAGATCAAATATTTGACAAATAGTGTAATTGACAGTATATCTGTGACAGACCAAAATCATTTTGAAAATGAAAGTGCTGTGGGGTTTAGGTGCCCTCCTATTGTGCTTGAACCGAGCCAATGCCCAGACAGGTAAGATATTTAACGTTAGCTAGGTAACGTTACTGTATAGAGTGTGCGAACTGGCTAACGTTAGCGGTTTTCAATTGTTGATTTAACGTTACAGTTCAACGTCATGTGTTTTCCAAACAGTCAACCTCAACAAAAAAATCCATCTCGCTATAACGTTAAATGTAGCTAACGTTAGCTTGGAAGCATAAGAGTAAGAGGGTGGTCACAACGTTCCAGGCACAGAACATGATTGATGGATAATTTTACTTGTTTTAGCCTGGCAACGTTAACTATGTAAATAAGATATATTTCTGACAAAGATGTGATGCTTTGCATCAATATTCATACTATATTAGTTATACGAAATAACTAGTAAATATAAACGCATAACGTTAGTGATAGCTAAAAATCAGTTACGTGTAGGTAACGTTAGCTAGCTGAAATAGTTGGCTAACGTTTCATTTTGTTAAGTATTATTAATGTCCGTTTGTCAGAACTAAAATCAGTGACGTGTAGGTCTCGTTTTAAAAAGGCAAGTGTCAATATTTAGTTACTACTAGTATTTACCAGCTAGCTTGCAAGTTTTTGACCAGATCCCCCACCATGACCACCACCAGCCAATGGAGTTGCCTTTGTTTAGTTCTTCATAAACCAGCCAATGTTTTGTTGAGTGTATACATGAGCAGACTAACCAGTTGTCTACCAAGGCTGTAATCTTTCATGTTTGAAGTCTCAGCTAGTTTTTTGAGAGTCAAAGCTCTGCCTGTGCATCTGGCTTGTTAGCTGCGATCTTTTAAACCGGTGTAGACCAGTTTGCCTACTTGAGTCATTAGAGGTTAGCTGCTCTGTCATAGATGTCCAGTTTAGAGGATGAAAAAGGTAAGATTGTTTTACCTCCATATGTCAACCTTTCAATGGAGATAAATAACACAATTATTTAAATGTGGTACAACATAGTGGTAATTGCTTTAATGTGTTTGTGTAACCGATGTGAAATGGCTAGTTAGTTAGCAGTGGTGCGCGCTAATAGCGTTTCAATCAGTGACGTCACTCGCTCTGAGACTTGAAGTAGGGTTTCCCCTTGCGTTGCAAGGGCCGCGGCTTTTGTGGCGCGATGGCTAACGATGCTTCGTGGGGTGTCAGTTGTTGATGTGTGCAAGGGTCTCTGGTTCGAGCCCGGGTTGGGGCGAAGAGAGGGACGGAACCTACACTGTTACATTTGGACCCCATGAAGATTGGGATCCCTAATAAATACAAATACCACATCTCAATTAAATTCACCACAAATATTATATTTATATGGTTACAATACCAATGTATTTACATGTATTATATAAAACGTTTCAAACAAGCAAGAACCCATGTGTTTGCAAGCTTGTTTTTAGCAGAGACTGCAAGAAAATGTAATGATCTTAACACAATGAGTCCCACTGTAACACCAGCACTTTTTGGACTTCTAAATCCCTTTAAAAATGGTTTGCTACAGACTTTTGAGTTGTACCATTGTATTTGTCTAGTTCTTCTGCATCTGTAGATACGGTAGATTAGTGTGTGTGATTCACTGGGGCTGAGCAAGAGCAACGTTTGTGACAACGGGATGGAATAGTTTGAGCTACAAACTCTGTTCACAAGCTACACAAGTTGTTAGAAGTCAACCCTCATTTAGCTATTTGATTTTGGATTTTAAGATCCCTTCGGGTATAATATATATATATATATATATATATATATATATATATATAATTTGATGGAACATTAAAATCAGCCTTATTGCTATTAGCCCATTGAAACACATTCAATAACAGATTCATACATGGAAAACAGTCCCCCCCCCAAAATAATTCTATAGGAAGTTTGTTTTGATGTGTCTGTCATATCTGAGAGATATAAGAAAGATCACAGAATTTTTTACACATTTTACCCAATTTTTTGGGGCACTAATCTACTTCCATATATACTTCCAAATTTATTTTTTAACTGGTACTGGACTACCTTCAGGAGAGTTTTGTGGGCGTCGTAGAGCAAGACAACTGATGTACACTATATGTACAAATGTATTTGGACATTTCTTCAAATGACTGGATTCGGCTATTTCAGCCACACCTGTTGCTGACAGGTGTATAAAATCGAGCACACAGCCATGCAATCTACATAAACAAACATTGGTCGTAGAATGGCCTTACTGAAGAGATTAGTGACTTTCAACGTGGCACCATCATAGGATGCCACATTTCCTTCATATTTCTGCCCTGCTAGAGCTGCCCCGGCCAACTGTAAGTGCTGTTATTTTGAAGAACAAATGTCTCGGAGCAACAACGGCTCAGCCGCAAAGTGGTATGCCACACAAGCGCACACAACTGGACCGCCGAGTGCTGAAGTATGTAAAAATCGTATGTCCTTGGTTGCAACACTTACCACGGAGTTCCGAACTGGCTCTGGAAGCAACGTCAGCACAATAACTGTTTGTCGCGAGCTTCATGAGTGGGTTTCCATAGCCAAGGAGCCGCACACAAGCCTAAGATCACCATGTGCAATTCCAAGCTTCGGATGGAGTGGTGTAAAGCTCACCGCCATTGGACTCTGAAGCAGTGGAAACGCCTTCTCTGGGGTGATGAATCACACTTCACCATCTGGCTGTCCGACGGACGAATCTGGGTTTGGCGGATGCCAGGAGAGCACTACCTGCCCGAATGCATTGTGCCAACTGTAAAGTTTGGTGGAGGAGGAATAATGGTCTGGGGCTGTTTTTCATGGTTCGGGCTAGGCCCCTTAGTTCCAGTGAAGGGAAATCTTAACGCTACAGCATACAATGACATTCTAGATTAATTCTGTGCTTCCAACTTTGTGGCAACAGTTTGGGGAAGGCCTTTTCCTGTTTCAGCATGACAATGCCCCCGTGCACAAAGCAAGGTCCATACAGAAATGGTTTGTTGAGATCGGTGTGGAAGAACTTGATTGCACAGAGCCCTGACCTCAACTCCATGAAACACCTTTGGGATGAATTGGAACGCAGACTGTGAGCCAGGCCTAATCACCCAAAACATCAGTGCCTGATCTCACTATTGCTCTTGTGGCTGAATGGAAGAAAGTCCCCGCAGCAATGTTCCAACTACTAGTGGAAAACCTTCCCAGAAGAGTGGAGGCTGTTATAGCAGCGAAGGGGGGGACCAACTCTATTAATTCCCATGATTTTGGAATAAGAAGTTCGACAAGCAGGTGTCCACATACTTTTGGTCATGTAAGACTCACCTTTCCGTAGGGGAGGTTATATTAGTGTTTAGCCCAAACTGTTCGGACGCTACAGACAGAAATTGGCAGATCGGCTGTACCGACTACAGACGAGTCGCGTGACGCTTGTGGGGGACGTAGAGCAAAATCACTGACGTGTGAGTCTCACGTTTCCATAGAGTGGACATTGTAGTGTCCGAACAAACTAACGTTTTCATGAGCAGACCGATTGCATTCTGGAGAGCTGAGCGCTTGCATTCTGGAGAGAGATGTGCCTATAGGCTATCTTCGCAACACATCCCTCCCCTTCGTGTCTCATTTTTTAAATATTATACTCAAGGCTCATTATCTTCACACATTATAGATGCTTTTTCACCGACAGCCGCAACTCAATAATCAGCTAGGCCTTTTTCCACACGCACTGCCTATGAAAGACTTCCTCATATGCCATTTCTCTCCTGTTCTATTGGTTTTCATATCAACTTTCTTTCATTGTCCAGAAGCCAAAGACACAACACTATTCATATTAGCAACCCATCCTAGTTGTTGTCTTTAGTTTCCCCCTCTAAGTTTGGAACTGAGATTTTCCTCTCTGTCATATACCGCTTGCATCAGGTGCTCTGTTTAGAATGGTGTTTTCTTGCTAATTGCATTTTGGCAAGTGTTTGAAAATTACATTTTATTAGCTGCTTCATTACAGGAGTTGCATGCTCTGTTAAAGCGGCATATGTAATGTTTTGGGCAACCGACCAAATTCACACAGAAATTTCAGTTATACACTTAACAAAAATATAAACGCAACATGTAAAGTGTTGGTCTCATATTTCATGTGCTGAAATAAAAGATTCCAGAAATGTTTTGAAGCACAAAAAGTTTCTCTCAATTTGTGCACCAATTTGTTTGCATCAATTTGGCATGAAATAATTTGGTTAAAATGATGATACTCAAACTATTCCTTCTCTTATTCACGTGTCCTATTAACCTCTTCTGTTTCTTTCTTTCTGCCTTACTATCATCCCGTTGAATTGACGGATGTGCTCACACCAATCCCAACCCATCAATATAATTCTCAAATCAATCCACCCCTCCCCCATAATGGCCTGTTCCGTCGGCTTTATCAAGTCGTCCCTGTTCCAGATGAAGCTGATAGAGGACAGTGCAGAGCTGCTCTGTTCGATGACGGGGAACCCCATCCCCGAGGTGCAGTGGTGGTTCATAGAGGGCGAGGAGCACGAGACCATGACCCAGGTGTTTGATGGGGTGCGGGAGGACCGTGTCGGCCTCAACGCCACCTACATCCAGCTCCATTCACCTCTTAAACCTCACGCTCAATGACTGGCACGTAAGAGTGCCGCGCTTCCAACGATCCTGACCGCAACAAGCTGAAGAAGGCACCCAAAGTCAAGTGGATCCGCTCACAGGCTAATGTTATAGTCTTTGAATGTGAGTGAGTGCTGGTGGTGGGAGGCCCTGTGTACAGCCAGGCAGCGTCACCCTGTAGAGAGGACAGAGAGTGGTCCAGCTCCTGTCCTACACCCTCTCCTGCCCTCTGCCCTGTCTCACCCAGACTCCCCTACTCCCCTCACTGAGCTCCTGTCATGCGTGGCCGAGCCTCTCCTTAGACGCGTCCTACCTGCCGTAGCACTACCCTCAATCTGATGCCTCTTTCCTAGGCCAATGTCAAAGCTTAGGGAATTGTTTAAATAAATTAATTAGCAAAATATTTTTCATATGGATAATACTGGTTAGAAGGTCTGAAACCTGCAAATGGCTGCATCATAAAAAATATATATTATTTAAGGGGTCAGTTTATGGTGTGTTTAGATTCTTGTTGGCTTTCATTCTCTATTTTGCTGTTCTGTCCAAGGATTAGAATGTGTAATAATTGATACAAACATTGGCACTGTCCTGTGTTGTTTACACTCTTTAGACCTGTTTAGGCTCTTTAGGAGTACTAAATGATCTACAGAAGACCCCAACCCAGCTTTGTAATGCTTCTCAACCATAGGCCATCTTTCTGCCTTGTGGTCCAGTATTATTTGACACAAGTTGTTAATTTCGCTACCCTAAACCAAACCAAAATATCCTCTTATTTGTTCCTCTTCTCTGTCAGTGGAACACCAACCTGCCATACCTCACCTTGCTGGTTGCTTCTTCTGCTTGTGTTTTTACAAGCATTTACAAGCATGGTCTCCTCCTAGATTAACTTCTCAGTCTAACTCCTCTTAACCCTCCTATCTTGAACTATTGGTTCAGACCGAGCTCTCCATTTAGGTGTCTTCCCATGTGTGATCTGCCCCCTTCTTGGAAAGCTCTGTTCTGCCATTTTATATTGTGTTGTTTTTGGCTTGAAGTGTGATAGTTGATGAAAGTAATACCATTTGATCAGCTAGGCTAGACCTTATCAGTTTTTTCTATGAAGTTTAGGCTAAAGGATAGTAAAGCAATGTCGAGCCCTGAACAGTGTCTCCAATAGATTGCCATTTGTCCAGTAAACCCTATAAATTCCTCTAGCCTAAATAACCACAGATGTATCTAGTGCCTTTTTAGTTACCCTCAACTATTTTAGCAATGTCCTGTACTAGAAAAGACATACAATAATTAGTTACACTTGGCCTTTCCTCATGGTACTATGGTAAACTGTAATGGTCAGTGTATAGGCCTACTTGATGTGTTTATATCAAAGGATGGCTTTTTAATATATTCACTTTGTGTGCGTCTACAGATCCCTTAATTGAAGCTCAACCTATGGAGGTATACAACCAGACCTCTGCCGTCCTCTCATGCAAACTGACCCACCCCCCGTCCACAGTCAAAGGCTACTACTGGATGAGGAACGGCAAAGTGATCGAGTCATCCAAGCATAACTCGCCAACTCTCTACACCGAGCACACGTAAGTTCCAGGAAGGCAGAGTGTGTCGGCATGTTTTATCTGCATGTTTGATCCACCAGATGGACGTGACTCGATTTACCTGCCACTGAAGCTCAGCCTGTTGGGGCAGCATCTTTTGCAAAGTGACTTCATGACTGGGATGTGTAGATGCCATTGTTTGAGCGAAGTCTGTTGTACTATGTCTATGTTTCCTATCTTTAGAAGTTACCTTTTAGTTTTTGTTTTTTCCTTTAGCTTGGCTAACATCGATTCCCATTCCGGTGGATTGTATGAGTGTGTCTTCCTTTCTGAGCCCGAGGTAAAGACAACCATTGAAGTCAAAAGTAAGTAATCCTTTTAAGTTTCTTCTACTGACATGCTCTGCTAGTTAATTTTAGCGCACTTTGAGTATCTGAAGGCTGCAATAGGCCTATATTACCAATTGGTTTAGAAAACTGCAGATGCTGGTGTTTTGGATAAATAGAGCATATTGGCTATCATCCCATAAATACCTGCCTCCCTGTGTTTGTCACTAGCTGCTCCCCATGTCTCTGCATACAAACGCTCTGAGCATGGTAACGAGAAGGACAAGGGTGTGCTGGTGTGTGTTAGTTATGGATACCCACTGCCCACTGACTGGAAGTGGTACAAACTGGAGGGAGAAGATAAGACGGTATGCTTTAGCAAACTTTACATAATTGATACACATTAGGCTTAACAAAATTGGTTTCACTGAGCTGGAATAAACCCTGCTGCTGGACTAAACTGAGTGATTGAACTCAGTTTCAACCATGCTGCAGTTATTTTCCAATTTTAGGAATCATTGACTTAAATCAGTATCTTGATTGAAGCCACAGTAATTCCACACGTAGTAGTACTTGCCAAAGGGGTCTGCCCTAGAAAATAGAAAAATATTGAAATCTGGAAATTGGTGTTGAATGACTTTACTCTCTGTCTGGCATTCTCAGGCCATCACCAACGGTACCGACAGGTATGAGATCAAGAGCACCCCCAACAGGACCACCCTGACCATTGACGACCTGGACATCACCATGGACATAGGCGACTACATTTGCTACGGCACGAGCGAGGTCGGCTCGACCTCCGACAAGGTCCACCTGCGCGTCCGCAGCCGGCTGGCCGCCCTCTGGCCCTTCCTGGGCGTAGTGGCCGAGGTCATCATCCTGGTCAGCATAATCTTCATCTATGAGAAGAGGAGAAAGCCTGATGAGATCAACGACGGTAATTAGACACACCCGCAGAGAAAGGCAGAAAGGAAGTACTCTTGTTTTGCCATTAATCTATGTTTTCTGAAGGGCTAAAGTAGCATACCTGGTCAAGTCCATATGATTTGACTGTGAGTGTCTGCTGCCCCCGACTGGCAGAACAGTCTCTCAGTTGCAGATGCACTGTCATTCTACAAAGATTTCTGTGCATTCATTACCTGCCATTTTAATGAAATCTCTATAGTTAGCATTTTTTTATTGTTTGGATACAGGAGGTTTACTATTATTGGTGTGGTCTTGATTTAGTTTACAGGTATGTTTTCCACTCTTGATTTTAGTAGTTCCATTCGATCTAAAGCAATTTGTTTTCTATTAGAACCTTTTTTTATTTTTTCATTTTTTATTTCTCTGTTCGCTGCTGCTTTTGCGTTTTGGTAAGTGATCAAAACCACATGTCAGATTGAAGTGGTTGACCTGAGATGACAGTAACTGAGAAGCTATGGGAGTCTGAATCCACTGCTTTCATAGTCGCCACTTGTATAAGAATGTATCTAATAAGGAACTCTTTCACTGGCCTTGCTTTCCTACATTGGACCAACCTGGGCTAAATTTGAATGACATTTTCAGACTGCAAAAATGTTGCTCTGTTTTTATGACCACAAATCAATGTTTTTTTTAATCATGCCAGCAAAATGGACATAAGTAATGTGAGGGAGGAATTAGGTCTAATGTCATGGTTTGATATGTTGGAAACGCCTCAGGAATTGGGGTTTTAAAGGTACACACAAAAGTATGACATCATACACAGGGCGGCAACTTGCTGCTTACATACATCAACAACAAATATTGATCAGTAAGCAGCCTGGCCAGTTATGTCATATTGCTGTGTATACCTTTTTAATATTTGGTCTTGCGTGCATCTGCATCTTGATCTCCATGCATGATGAGTAATTTCAGCTATTTATAATAGGGATATCATGTTGATCATGTTGATCTCATTCGTTGCCTGAGGGCACCTACTCTTTCCTGAGAGTACTGTTTGATCTGCAGTATGCCTGTATGCTTTTGTCTATAACCATTTTCTGTGTTGACATCACTAAAACGTATTTTTTTCTGCATGATTTTGAGCGATGTTCAGAACAGATTGATACCATATTGTTTATCAGGAACAGAGTTAGGATACAGTGAAGGTAGATTTGTCATAACTCTTGCTGTTTTATCTTTTTTAAATTTGATTGTGATGAAGTTTATTTGATTATTGTAGATCTATGGCAGTGGGCGCTTGTTTTTTTTCATTGAGTCATTCAATTGAAAGGCCTACTTAAAGAAATGCTTAGAACTTTGTCACGCTTTCTTTCATTGTCTGTCGAAAATTGTCTTTTTCATGCCTTTCTCTCATTGGGAGAATATTTCTCACACCCAGACTGTCTCAAACAAATTCAGCTATTGAATGCTCTTCATCTTTTCTTTTGTCCCTGTGTTGCTGTATAGATGACGACTCAGGATCTGCTCCCCTGTAAGTACACATTTCACACTGACATAAAAAAATATATATTTAATTTCTCACCCAAGGAAATAGTGTTATTTTCTGAATGTGCTATAATGTTCGGAGTGGAAAATGTATTTCAGGAAGAGCAATGCTAACACAGATCACAAGAACAAGGACGTCAGGCAAAGGAACTCCAACTGAGAGAAGATGAGAGGTGCGTATGACAGCTTTTGAATCAATCCACTTGACAGGATGAGCCCATTTCAAATGAATTTATTCTGATTGCAAAATCAAAGCAGTAAAACTCCTGTAGAGGTTAGCTCTCATCAATCTAATTGTCAATCTAATTGTCAATCCTATCTTTGTCTACTGACAGATATCCTGATGATGACCTTCCAGGATGTATGAGGGGCATTGGGTTGTTGAGTGTTACGTAATATAGTGCACCCTGTGATTTTTAAACAACTTTTCAGTGTTAATGTCTTGAGAAATGTACTGAATTTGTGTGTGTGTGTGTGTGTGTGTGTGTGTGTGTGTGTGTGTAAAATATATGTATGTATATGTGTGTTACATACATACACACACACACACACACACACACACACACACAAGTATGTGTGTGTGTAATTTAATAAAATAAAATTATATATATATATATATATGTGTGTAAATTATTTTGCCAGGAAGTAAGTAAGCAAGCAAGTATATTTAACACTGTCAACTGTACCAAATTGCAGAATATTAATAAAGTTATTTGATTTGAAGAGATGTGGTCTATTGTGTTAACTGTTGAATAAGATGTAAATGTTTCATATTTCCACAAGGCCACATAATGCTGAAGGCCATTCCACAAGTAAAGCTATAAAGATATTTTCCAAAGTGCCCTGGATGGTCTTAGGCAATTGGTTTGTACCACAGGAGGTTGGTGGCACCTTAATTGGGGAGGATGGGCTTGTGGTATGGCTGGAGCGTAATTAGTGGAATGGTATCAAACACTTGGTTTCCATGTGTTTGATGCAATTCCAATCGCGCCGTTCCAGCCATTATTATGAGCCGTCCTCCCCTCAGCAGCCTCCGCTGATTTGTACATCAAAGTGTCAGTCCTCTTAGGTGAATGGCATGACTTGAAGCTAAGCAAAAGGGACGGTGTGTGATGGGGCCGCACTCAAAAAGATGTGGCACAAAGTTTACTTCATTTTTTGGATTGTAACAAAATTATTTTCACTGCATCAGAGATGGCATACACAGACATTTCAGCTTTGCAGACTTCTTCAGTGTGGGACAACTTCAGGCCCACTGGCTAGAACCCTCAAACTCAACTCTGGACCTAGAAGCCAGTTCCACTGTATCTTTGTTCCCCTCTAATCAGGGACTAATTTAGACCTGGGACACCAGGTGTGTGCAATTATTAGGTAGAACAGAAAACCAGCAGGCTCCGGATCTAAGGAACTTATCATCTGCAGTAAAGGTAACTCTGGGTCTTCTTTTCCTGTGGTGATCCTCATGAGAGCCAGTTTCATCATAGCGCTTGATGGTTTTTTCGACTGCACTTGAAAGGAACTTTCAAAGTTCTTGAAATGTTCCGCATTGGCTGACCTTCATGTCTTAAAGTAATGATGGACTGTTGTTTCTCTTTGCTTATATGAGCTGTTCTTGCCATAATATGGACTTGGTCTTTTACCAAATAGGGCTATCTTCTGTATACCACCCCTACCTTGTCACAACACAACTGATTGGCTAAAACGCATTAAGAAGGAAAGAAATTCCACAAATGAACTTTTAACAAGGCAAACCTGTTAATAATTGAAATGCATTCCAGGTGACTACCTCATGAAGCTTGTTGAGAGAATGCCAAGTGTGTGCAAAGCTGTCATCAAGGCAAAGGTTGGCTACTTTGAAGAATCTCAAATATAAAATATTTGTATTTGTTTAACAGTTTTTTGGTTACTACATGATTCCGTATGTGTTATTTCATATTTTTGATTGCTTCACTATTATTCTATAATGTAGAAAATGGTACAAATAAAGAAAAACCCTGGAATGAGTCGGTGTCCAAACTTTTGACTGGTACTGTATATCATTGAGTTAATAACGCTGCATACAAACATGGTCTCTTTTTTTGTTTGCTTGAGTAAGGCAGCTCAAAAATACAGGTGTTTCAGCCTAGCTCATTGCATTCTGTGGTGGTGGGGCAAGCCAACAGTAAATACAGAGCATTGTGCCGTGATTGGCTCATTGTTCTCTCACTCATGGGGACACTACGTCACCACCAAGTCTAAGGGTAGATGTAGAAAATTCTAGCCCCTTGGGTGCTGCCATAGAGTTACATTAGAAGTGTCCATCCAAGAAGGCTCAAGGTAATTAATTGGCCACAGATAAAATGACATCAAATCCCGTTATATCTACAGTAGCTTTGATTGGACTGATTATGTCAACATCATACTTTCAAAATCTTCGCTAGCAGTCATCATCATGAATCAAGTCGACAATCTACTGGCAAATCCTTTTTAATCCTTGTCGTATGAAGAGAAATAATGAAGAGAAATTATAGATAAAACGTATCGGTGCTCATTGGCCATTGGACATAAACATTACACAACCAGTTGGAAATCGCAAATTCAACAATGAGTGGTTTTGAAGGAATCAGTGGCTAACTGCAAGCATCGCAAAGCAATCGTTAGCCTTCTATTCAGTGGGTTGGCTGTGGCTGTGTGGTCCCAAGTCTAAAATGTTCCTAGTTTAAAACTATAAACAGTCAACATTGACCATGCTGTCAATGAAGAAGGATTTGTGTCCCGCTCAAAACAGCTGTTAACTTGGAACTGCAAAATCTGACTTTAGTAAGTTCAAGTCAACTGGAAACTCTGGAAAAACGAGCTACGACTGAAAATACATTTTGAACGGTCATCCAACTCGGAATTGCAAATCGGGAACTCGGGCCTCTTTCTAGAGCTATGACCTGAAGATCACTGATGTCATCATGATTCAACATTTTTTTTTCTTCTTCGATTTCCCAGTTGCTTTGAAAGAACCATTAATCCAGAGAATGCCAGACTTTGATGACAAAGTTTGATGACAAAAAAATGACCGTTACGCCACCTTCCTGTTCAAGTGAGAACAGCACAACAAGGTGAGTCCAAAAATGTATTGTATGCTGCTGCATAAATGATGCAATATACCAGAGAGATATGCATACTGTAGCTAATAAATAAATGCTAAGTATATGTTGTGTAGTAAGCTGTTAGTAGCACAATATCAACCCAGAGCATATCGGACTGCGCGATATCAGCGCGATATCAACCCAGAGCATATCGGACTGCTTCTCTCTACCATATCACCGGATTCCTGCTGCTCAGGATCATTACACCGGATCATTACTCCGGATCATCGCAGCTAGCTAGCTGCAAATGAGTGGCTACTGTTAACTAATGCCTCTGTCCCGAAGCAAGCACCAGCTAGCCTTGAGCTAGCCTCGAGCTAGGTCCATATACCAGCTATTTCTAGGGCTACAATACTCCTTTGCCAATTGGCCGGACCCTTTATTGTCGACATGGAGCTCCGCCGATCCATCACGACTGGACTGCCAACGTGATCGCCCGATGTGGTCTCAACAGGCTATTCTGTTACGATGTCGCTGAAGAACCATCTACTATCCCCGGCCCGCTAGCTTTTCCGAACGCTGTGTCCCCTGCTCGCCTAGCGTAGTAGTGACTACCAAACGGCACCCTGACTCAGCTATTGCTGCTCTTTTGACCCTATGATGACTCGGCTACACAGCTGATGCCCCCTGGACTGTTTCAATAACACGGTAAACATTTTGTTTACCTGTCGGCCCCAGCCTCGAACTCAGGTCCTGTATGTACCTAACTGACCCGTCTGCCCATTCATCGCCATTTACCCATTGTTGTCTTAGTTCTCCTGATCAACAACTGTGATTGCTTTATGCCTCTCTCTAATGCCAATATGCCTTGTCTACTGCTGTCTTGGCTAGTACTTATTGTTTTATTTCACTGTAGAGCCCTCAGTCCCACTCAAAATGCCTTTGATAGCTCTTTTGTCCCACCCCACACACATGCAGAGACCTCACCTGGCTTAACTGGTGCTTCCAGAGATGAAACTTCTCTCATCGTCACTCAACACCTAGGTTTACCTCCACTGTACTCACATTCTACCATACCCTTGTCTCTACATTATGCCTTGAATCTATTCTTCCACACCCAGAAATCTGCTCCTTTTATTCTTTGTCCCAACGGACTAGACGACCAGTTCTTATAGCCTTTAGCCGTACCCTTATCCTACACCACCTCTGTTCCTCTGGTGATGTAAAGGTTAACCCAGGCCCTGTAGCCCCCAGTTCCACTCCTATTCCCCAGGCGCTATCATTTGTTGACTTCTGTAACCGTAAAAGCCTTGGTTTCATGCATGTTAACATCAGAAGCCTCCTCCCTAAGTTTGTTTTATTCACTGCTTTAGCACACTCCCCCAACCCTGATGTCCTAGCCGTGTCTGAATCCTAGCTTAGGAAGGCCACCAAAAATTCTGAAATTTCCATCCCCAACTACAATATGGTTAAATAAAGATTAAATAATTGTTGTTTTTTAAAGTAGCCCATGTGCCTTACCCTAATAATTTAGTCTATTTCCCCTCTTAATTTTGCCTAATGTTCTGACTTGGTGGTGCACATGTAGCCTTTAACCTGTTAATGAGAAATGTAATCATTTAATAATGTCATTTATTGCTTGCCTACATTTTACTCCCTCCTCTATGTTTAATATAACACACAAGACAATGGCCTTGCCGAAATCCCCCCTTTCTAATTTCCTTAATTTTGTAGCTAGAGTCAAATACTTTCCTTGGCACCCATCAGAGTCAAATACTTTCTATCGAACAAACCACGTCAGGATAGGCAACCGAAATTATTAATTAATGTATGTGTGTTATATTAAACATAGAGGAGGGAGTAAAATGTAGAAAAGCAATAAACATTTCAAAACAACTACTATTCGAATAAGACATGGGAGAGATTACGATTTTTGGCAAAGATAATTATTTATAGACTAATACACTTGAAACAAATAGCCAAACCGAAAACTGCAGACTTTACTAGTGCCTCCCCCGCGATCAAACCGACATAAAAAATAAAATGAAACGCAGCCTAACATGATCATAAATCTCAACTAGCAAGCAAATCGCAGCAATGAAGAATTGAGTGTTTGCGCGTTCACGCGAAGTGGGGAGGTGGGAGTCTAGCAGGGGGGACATTTACGGCACAACACCGGCTCCGTTGTTGGCGGAGGTGACAGGAACAGTGGAAGTATGAAGATGAAGACATTTACACCAGGAGGGGGAGCAGCGTCAACAAGAACTCAAGAACTCAAACAACAATGAGCTGTGGCTCATGCAAGGAGAGGAGTCCGCACCTAGTGTTCCTACACGCGCCCCAAACTGTGCTCTGTTATGCCAGGGAGATGCTGCTGGCCGTGGAGCCTCAGACTACAGGGCTGAACAGGACTCAGCCACAGGAACAGCGCTAACCGGGTTGGCTACTGGTTGGACAGGTGAAGTTGGACAGGTGAAGGCATTACCGGTATGATATGCAAGAAAAACGGAGATTGCAGGAGGGACCCCAACATTTCTGGGAGCCTGTCCTCCATCATATTTTAGGCAGGAGAAGCAGACAGGAGGAATAGTTGAACCCGACGACGGGAAAAGGCAATCTAGATGTAATTCAAGAGTCGCCAGCATGGACGGTTCTATTACCTCAGCGGGGTCCTTAGCACAGGGGCAAGGGACCGAGGTGGCCGGGGAAACAGCTGGCACTGTGAAAAAGGACCCCCGAGTTTCCTTCTCAAATGCCCCTAGTAGAAAAGCATCGTCCTCTGTGCAGAACCAACAGAAGATTAATTCTCTCTCATGTTTTAAATCTGAGGATATATCCCAGATTGTGACAGATGATGGGGAACCACATGACAATCGGACATACATGCAGCGGCAATTTAGTTCCATGCTTCAGCCTGGAGTTAATAAATTTTCACTGCGTATGTTTGGGAGCCAAAAAGCTGTTGAAAAGGAACAACAGCGCGTCAAATCGGCCGGTAATTGGATTATTCATCCATACAGCGATTTCAGGTAAGTGTAAAGTGCCACTGAGGTTGGGCGCAAATTGGTCATCCATGGGCTGAACAAGTATAATAATTTAACCAAGACACATAACTTTAATTTAAATCACCATTAACCAAATTGATATTACGCATTGGAAGTAAACTATGGAGGAAAGTTGAATGTTCAGATTTGTTGACATCCATCTTTTGCTGTCAGTGAGGTCAGCAGCTTTTCATCAGTAATTTATTGCCACTAAATGCAAATCTGAAATTATAGACCAAAGAAATATTGTCAGAACACCGAATCTAAAACCTGAAAAAGTCGTTTACACATTCTCCTCATCATTGCGCAGTTTTGATAGATTTCTGTCTAATGACCTTTTCCATGATGGAACATAGTTGGTTTAGGGACGCGTGTTGTGTACTGCTGAAAACTTAGTAGTTAACATACAAAGGAAAGGCCTATTTATAGTAATGTCTCACGTTTGTAATGAATAGTCAGGGACTTCCAGTGATGCCTCCTGCATAAATCAGCTGACCAAAAATTATTTGTTGGTGGTGAAGTTACATGGTAAACATAATATAAAATTATTATTTAGGCAGGTAGCCTAGTGTTTAGAGCGTTGGGCATGTAACCGAAAGGTTGCTACATCGAATCCCAGAGCTGACAAGGTAAAAAAAACGGTCCTTCTGCCCCTGAACAAGGCAGTTAACCCACTGTTCCTAGGCCGTCATTGTAAATACTAATTTGTTCTTAACTGACTTGCCTAGTTAAATAAAATATTAAAGCTGCAATATGGAACTTTTTGGGGACCAGATCAAATTCACATAGAAAAGTGAGTTATAGATCTGTCATTCTCATTGAAAGCAAGACTAAGAAGCAGTGGATCTATTCTATGTGAGCTATTTCCATGCTTCCCGTTCTTAAGTTTCATTTTTGAGTCTTTTACTTTCGGTTTTGTACACCAGCTTCAAATAGCTGAAAATACAATATTTTTGGTTATGAAAAATATATTTCACAGCGGTTTAGATGGTACAATGATTATCTACACTATCCTTGCTTGTTTTGTCACATCAACTGAAATTAGCAAGCAGGAAACGGAGGAACGATTTCTGCATAGTGCATCTTTAAATACACATTAAACAGTAAAACAGATTCATGAAATAATTGTCCTATAGTTCCTTTATGAAATGCTTTATTGGCAATTTATTAAGCATGCTTTCAGTTTATTTTTATAACATTTTATTTAACCTTTATTTAACTAAGCAAGTCAGTGGGTAGGCTTTTCTATTATAACACATTTTGTTAAATTCCCTTATCGTGTCTGATTGATTACAGCGTTGTACACAGAAATCAGATTTTTTTCTTCTTCACATAACTTGATCAATTGAGTACCACAGTATGAACCATAATACCCATAAAACCTAGCTGTAAAACCTGAAAATGGTTCCAATCGTTTTTCCACCATTCATTTCTCCATAGGGGAATTTCAAACTACTTCATAAGGTCTGGGTTTTGTGTAGGCTTATCCCGGCATGACGTTTTGATAACCTCGCAAATCTCTCTCGGACAAGGTAACTTTAATCAGTATATTCTTATGTAATTACTCTCCAAAAATAAAATGCTAATTAGCCGCTAATGTGGCTATCATACAGAACTACACATCCTGTTTCAAGCTTTGACGTAATCACTCAAGGCGCAGGGTGGAAAGAACCTCCACATTTCTCTATGCAAACTCTCATCCACAAGTAACCTAGCAAGTAGATATTACAGCCTTTCTAGTTTCTCGTGTAAATAAGTGATATTGTGTATTTCTTGTGTGTATTCTTGTTTAGCATTTTTCAAATTACCTAGCTACCGTAGCATTTTTTCATTACTAGAATTTTTTTAATTACCCTGGCCTTTTTAGCTAACTAGCTAACCTTAGGTCTCTCCGTCGATCAGAAGCAAGGATGGTTCTGTGCTCTGTACCCGGATTGTAACCAGTAACGTTACTTAGATAAGAACACGTGTATTTGATCGTTTTCCGTCCTCTGAGTGAGAGGCATCGCTGGAGCTGTGTGATAAGGTAAGCCCTGTTTGCTAGCTGCTAACAAGCTATTTTGGTCTGGTCAAAGAGCTGTGGTTAGCTAGATGCGTTTGAAAATTAGCTAGATAACTACCGACTGTAGTTACGTGTACAACACAATTTACTTTCCTTACAAGTAAAAAGAAAACCAACATAGGATAGCATAATGACTGTTTTGAACTTTTATTATTTACCTATTATTAAGTTCTTTGTGAGCTAGCCAGCTACATAACGTTAGCTCACAGTTTGTGTAGTCATACTTTTTCACTTGGTGACATGCTAGCTAACGTTAGCCTACCAGGGCAGATATACAGCTAGCTAAATATCGCCTGGTGAGCTAGGTAGTTAGGCACCTTGGTTGGCTAGTTACCTACATTAGCTAACGTTAGCTAGGTAACATTGCACCATATCTCACCGTGGTGTAGTGGGACTTTACGAATAAGCGGTGACATGTTAAATCAAATCAAATCAGATTTGATTTGTCACATGCACCGAATACAACAGGTGTAGACCTTACCGTAAAATGCTTACTTACAAGCTCTTAACCAACAATGCAGTTTTAAGAAAATAGAGTTAAGAAAATATTTACTAAATAAACTAAAGTTAAAAGTGAAAAATAAAAAAAGTAACACAATAAAATAACAATAATGAGGCTATATACAGGGGGTACAGAGTCAATGTGCGGGGGTACAGTTTAGTCGAGGTAATTTGTACATGTACTTAGTGACTATGCATAGATAATTAACAGCGAGTAGCAGCAGTGTAAAAACAAAGGGGGGGTCAATGCAAATAGTCCGGGTGGCCATTTGATTAATTCTGAAGCAGTCTTATGGCTTGGGGTAGAAGATGTTAAGGAGCCTTTTGGACCTAGACTTGGCGCTCCGGTACCGCTTGTCGTGTGGTAGCAGAGAGAACAGTCTATGACTTGGGTGACTGGGGTCTTTTACATTTTTTGGGGCCTTCCTCTGACACCGCTGAGTATATAGGTCCTGGATGGCAGGAAGCTTGGCCCAATGATGTACTGGGCTGTACGCACTACCCTCTGTAGCGCCCAGGGTTGGGTAGGTTACTTTCTAAATGTAATCCATTACAATTACTACTTACCTGTCCAAAATTGTAATCAGTAACGTAACTTTTGGATTACCCAAACTCAGTAACGTAACTTGATCACATTCAGGTACTTTTAGATTACTTTCCCCTTAAGAGGCATTAGAAGAAGACAAAACTGTACAGTTGAAGTCGGAAGTTTACATACACCTTAGCCAAATACATTTAATCTCAGTTTTTCACAATTCCTGACATTTAATCCAAGTACAAATTCCCAATCTTAGGTCAGTTAGGATCACCACTTTATTTGAAGAATGTGAAATCTCAGAATAGTAGTAGAGACAATGATTTATTTCAGCTTTAATTTCTATCATCACATTCCCAGTGGGTCAGAAGTTTACATACACTCAATTTGTATTTGGTAGTATTGCCTTTAAATTGTTTAACTTGGGTCAAACGTTTCGGGTAGCCTTCCACAAGCTTCCCACAATAAGTTGGGTGAATTTTGGCCCATTCCTCCAGACAGAGTTGGTGTAACTGAGTCAGGTTTGTAGGCCTCCTTGCTCGCATATGCTTTTTCAGTTCTGCCAACAAATTTTCTATGGGTTTGAGGTCAGGGCTTTGTGATGGCCACTCCAATACCTTGACTTTGTTGTCCTTAAGCCATTTTGCCACAACTTTGGATGTATGCTTGGGGTTATTGTCCATTTGGAAGACGCATTCGCAATCAAGCTTTAACTTCCTGACTGATGTCTTGAGATGTTGCTTCAATATATCCACATCATTTTCCTCCCTCATGAGCCATCTATTTTGTGAAGTGCACCAGTCCCTCCTGCAGCAAAGCACCCCCACAACATGATGCTGCCACCCCTGTGCTTCACGGTTGGGATGGTGTTCTTCGGCTTGCAAGCCTCCCTCTTTTTCTCCCAAACATAACGATGGTCATTATGCCCAAACAGTTCTATTTTTGTTTCATCAGACCAGAGGACATTTCTCCAAAAAGTACGATCTTTGTCCCCATGTGCAGTTGCAAGCCGTAGTCTGGCCTTTTCATGGCGGTTTTGGAGCAGTGGCTTCTTCCTTGCTGAGTGGCCTTTCAGGTTATGTCGATATAGGACTCGTTTTCCTGTTGATATAGATAGTTTTGTACCTTTTTCGTCCAGCATCTTCACAAGGTCCTTTGCTGTTGTTCTGGGATTGATTTGCACTTTTCGCACCAAAGTACGTTCATCTCTAGGAGACAGAACGCGTCTCCTTCCTGAGCGGTATGATGGCTGCATGGTCCCATGGTGTTTATACTTGCGTACTATTGTTTGTACAGATGAACGTGGTACCTTCAGGCATTTGGAAATTGCTCCCAAGGATGAACCAGACTTGTGGAGGTCTAAAAAATCTTTCTGAGGTCTTGGCTGATTTCTTTTGATTTCCCCATGATGTCAAGCAAAGAGGCACTGAGTTTGAAGGTAGGCCTTGAAATACATCCACAGGTACACCTCCAATTGACTCAAATTATGTAATTTAGCCTATCAGAAGCTTCTAAAGCCATGACATAATTTTCTGGAATTTTCCAAGCTGTTTAAAGGCGCAGTCAACTTAGTGTATGTGTAACTTCTGACCCACTGGAATTGTGATACAGTGAGTTATAAGTGAAATAATCTGTCTGTAAACAGTTGTTGGAAAAGCACACACAAAGTAGATGTCCTAACCAACTTGCCAAAACTATAGTTTGATAGCAAGAAATTTGTGGAGTGGTTGAAAACGAGTTTTAATGACTCCAACCTAAGTGTATGTAAACTACCGACTTCAACTGTATGCTGCCAATTGAACGACATCTATTGCAGGATAAATCAATGTTAAAGTTTACATAGCTGACCATATATAGATGTTACATTTTATTTTTTATGTTGGATATGTAGGCTTCTTCTAACCCATTGCTTTCTACTACATACAATAATATGAATAAATTATATCTTTACATTAAAAACCAAAGTCTATCATAATTCCAGTCATTTCAATAAATGTTATACCCCATGATCTTCAAGAATAGGACTTGGAAATATGGAACTATAGATTAGCCAAATTGTTTTTACCTGAGCATAACCCCAAAACTAAGGACTTATTAGCCAGCCCTACTCTGTTGTTTATGATTTTGTTGTCATGGAGGACTGATTGGGGCTCATTGATTCGAGATGAAAAAAAAAATGCTGCGCTCATGGACTGGCATGCTTTGAGCGCTGCTAAAAAGTGCTATTTACATGTGAAAAATGTATGTCATATGCTGCATTTGCTATAGGCCTATTGTTTACCTTTTTGTTGGTGACACTTTGATATCTTGATAATATGCAGCTGTTTAAAGGGAAAATCAACAGATGAAAAAATAACAAAATTGTTGGACCTCTGTTTTGGTAAAAAGCTGAGGGATAGGCCTGGAGAAATGTAACCACTCTCAGATTAATAGACAGAGCTATGCATTTAAAGACTGACCATCCATGATAGCAAAATGATTGTTTTAACCATGTTATGAGGGTATACAGTGTTTGTTTACATTTACAATGTTTACAAACATTGGAGAAAAACAAGCTTATATTTTGGGTTCTCATGGAGTGTGACAGTTATAAGTTATGTTCTTCAAGAATCAAATGATATACAGTACCAGTCAAAAGTTTGGACACACCTACTCATTCAAGGGTTTTTCTTTATTTTTGACTATTTGCTACATTTCTACATAATAACTATGAAATAACACATATGATATCATGTAGTAACCCAAAAAGTGTTAAACAAATCAAAATATATTTTATATTTGAGATTCTTCAAAGTAGCTGATGACAGCTTTGTACACTCTTGGCATTCTCTCAGCCAGCTTCTCCTGGAATGCTTTTTCAACAGTTTTGAAGGAGTTCCCACATATGCTGAGCACTTGTTGGCTGCTTTTCCATCACTCTGCAGTCCAACTCATCCCAAACCATCTCAGATGGGTTGAGGTTGGGTGATTGTGGAGGCCAGGTCATCTGATGCAGCACTTCATCACTCTCGTTCTTGGTCAAATAGCACTTACACAGCCTGGAGGTGTGTTGGGTTATTGTCCTGTTGAAAAACAAATGATAATCCCACTAAGCGCAAACCAGATGAGATGGTGTATCGCTGCATAATGCTGTGGTAGCCATGCTGGTTAAGTGTGCGTTGAATTCTAAATAAATCACAGACAGTGTCACCAGCAAAGCACCCCCACACAATCCCACCTCCTCCTCCATGCTTCATGGTGGGAACCACACATGCGGAGATAATCCTTTCACCTACTCTTCGTTTCACAATGACACGGCGGTTGGAACCAAAAATCTCAAATTTGGACTCATCAGACAGATTTCCACAGGGTTAATGTCTATTGCTCGTGTTTCTTGGCCCAAGCAAATCTCTTATTCTTATTGGTGTCCATTAGTAGTAGTTTCTTTGTTCCTTGTTTGTCAACAGTTGATGTTGAGATGTGTCTGTTACTTGAACTCTGTGAAGCATTTATTTGGGCTGCAATCTGAGGTGCAGAAATTCTAATGAATTTATCATCTGTCTCTGCTAGGTAAAGCTTCGCCTTATCTCAGCTCACTGGTCACCATAGCAGCACCCACTCATAGCACGCGCTCCAGCAGGTATATCTCACTGGTCAATCTAGAAGAAAAAGAAACGCACACCTATTAAGGCGAGGTGCTGGCTAGCGGAGTAGAAAACTTGAAAATAAGGGAGAGCCGCACACTCTAGGAGCTCAGATGCAAAAATGTAATATCCAACGTTTCGACAGCCAAGCTGTCTTCATCAGGGTATCATCACAAACACTGCGAGATGACTCGTTTATATAGTGTCAGAAGACACACAGGTGTCTTTAATCATGGCCAAATGTGGCCTAATATCATTGGTTAACTCTGAAATATAAAAATGGCAAACAAAGAACATACAAAAGAACAAATGGATAGCATACGATCATAGATACATTTTAGACTACACAAGCTTACAAACAATTACAATGGCAAAGTCACAAAAATCACAAGAATGGCTTCAAATCAAAGTCTAGATTGAGACCGAAGGGAGCAAGGGTCTTTAAATTAAAGATCCAGGCAGCCTCTCGTTTTAACAATAAATTATCAAGGTCACCCCCTCTCCTAGGGAGGGTGACATGTTCGATGCCAATATAACGCAGAGACCAAATCGAGTGGTTTGCTTCCATAAAGTGGGCCGCAACTGGGTAAGCCAAGTTTTTGCACCTAATGGTGCTACGATGCTCTGAGATACGTACTTTTAATTCACGCTTTGTTTTACCCACATCATTTTTACCACAAGGACAAGTTATAAGATAAATAACTGCCTTAGTGGAGCACGTGATAACACCTTTGATTGGGATCGATTTCCCTGTTTGTGGGTGTTTGAAGGATTTACATTTATAAGTGCCATTGCATTGAGCACAGCCATTACACTTGTAATTTCCATCCAGTAGGTGCGCAAATAGACGTTGTTCAGGAATATCTTGGGGTGGAAAATCAGAGTGTACCAATTGGTCTCTGAGATTTCTGCCCCGCGAGAATACGACCAAGGGAAGGTCCGAAAACACATTACCGAGACTATCATCGGATTTTAGAATGTGCCAATGTTTGAGAACGATTCCCTTAATTTGTTCAGAGCACTTTGAATAGCGGGTAGTTAGAACACAAGAATGCGTCTTTTTGTGAGACTGACCTTGAAAAAGGTCATGTCTCGTTTTGAATTTTCTCAATGGCAATATTAATCTGATCATTTTTGTACCCCCTCTCGTTGAACTTTCTGTGCGTCTCAGCCATATTTCTGTCGAAATCAGATTGTTTTTTACAAATTCTTTTGATTCGACAGAATTGGCTGTAGGGCAAACTATTTTTCAAGGGAAGTGGGTGACAACTATCAGCCCTCAACAAACTGTTACGATCAGTAGGTTTCCTGTAAAGATCAGTATATAGATCATTGGTCACCCCCAAAGCCAATTCCTCCTTTGGTCGTCTTTCTTTCCAGTTCTCTGCTGCCAATGACTGGAACGAACTGCAAAAATCACTGAAGCTGGAGACTCATATCTCCCTCACTAGCTTTAAGCACTAACTGTCAGAGCAGCTCACAGATCACTGCACATATAATGTAATATAGCCCATCCAACTACCTCATCCCCATACTGTATTTATTTATTTATCTTGCACCCCAGTATCTCTACTTGCACATTCATCTTCACATGAATCACTCCAGTGTTTAATTGGTATATTGTAATTACTTCGCCACCATGGCCTATTTATTGCCTTACCTCCCTTATCTTACCTCATTTGCACACACTGTGTATAGATTTTTTTCTACTGTATTATTGACTGTATGTTTGTTTATTCCATGTGTAACTCTGTGTTGTTGTATGTGTCGAACTGCTTTGCTTTATTCTTGGCCAGGTCGCAGTTGTAAATGAGAACTTGTTTTCAACTAGCCTACCTGGTTAAATAAAGGTTAAATAAAAAAAATATATAAAAAAATCTGCAGCAGAGGTAACTCTGGGTCTTCCTTACCTGTGGCGGTCCTCATGAGAGCCAGTTTCATCATGGCGCTTGATGGTTTTTGCGACTGCACTTGAAGAAACTTTCAAAGTTCTTGAAATTTTCTGCATTGACTGACCTTCATGTCTTAAAGTAATGATAGACTGTCATTTAGCAACTACAGATTACCCCTTTAAATCTATCAAAAGTGTGCGAGTTTGAGCATGTGTCCATTAGGCCTATAGATTTTTTTTATCAGCGTATATTACATTGGCTGGGATCTGCACTATGCAGCTGTTGCAAGAGCGCATTTTTCACTGGCTGTCCACTGGTTTCAAAAACAATGATTGATAAGCAGCTTAAACTTCTTGAATTCAACCATTATTGGGTTCAAATACACATTTAGATTTGTGAACCACAATCCACAACAACCACAATCCATAAGTCGCAAATAGCTAAATGAGGGAGCAGCAGTGTGATTCACATAAATGCGCTATGTAGATATCAATAATAAGTGATGTCTGTATCGCCGTAGACTACATCACTGCTGTCATCCTTACCTCCAAGCATTTATTGAAGTTGGATAATCTTTGGATGCCGACAGCAGTCGCACCATTGGAAGACATACCTTGGACTGTAGCCTACAAAAGCCTATTGCTGTGCTTTTCCCGCGATCGATCAAACACATTTGGTGTGTCATCATAGTGGTCTCTGTCTTGTGGTCAGACTCGCTCAGGTGGAACAAACTTAAACTTTCGTATTTTTTCAATGCTGATTAGAATGTAATTGAGAAAACAGAAAAGTGTCAAAGATGTTTTTTCCGCAAACATCCATTCTGAATTTATAAGTAATCCTTGAAGTAATCATCTAGTTTTTCCAAAGTATCTGTAATCTGATTACAATATTTTTGCTGGTAACGTAATGGATTACAGTTACCGTTTTTTTTGTTGTAATCCCTTACATGCAACATGTAATCCATTACTCCCTAACCCTGTTAGCGTCTTATGGTCAGATGCCGAGCAGTTGCCATACCAGGCGGTGATGCAACTGATCAGGATGCACTTGATGGTGCAGCTGTATAACTTTTTGAGGATCTAGGTACCCATGCCAAATCTTTTCAGTCTCCTGAGGGGGAAAAGGCGTTGTCGTGCCATCTTCATGACTTTCTTGGTGTGTTTGGACAATGATAGTTTGTTGGTGATGTGGACACCAAGGAACTTGAAAATCTCGACCTGCTCCACTTCAGCTCCATCGACATGAATGGGGTTGTGTTCGGCCCTCCTTTTCCTGTAGTCCCCTTTTCCTGTAGTCTCCTTTGTCTTGTTCACGTTAAGGGAGAGGTTGTTTTCCTGGCACCACACAGTCCCTGGCCACTAGGAGTGCCGCTTCTGGATGAGCATTTTCTTGTTTGCTTACGGCTTTAAACAGCTCGTTGAGTAAGGTCTTAGTGCCAGCGTCGGTTTGTGGTGGTAAATAGATGGCTACGAAAAATATAGATGAAATCTCTCTTGGTAGATAGTGAGGTACTATACCTCGAGACTACCTTAATATTAGACATCACACACCAACTGTTTTTGACAAATAGACACCCCCCCCCCACCCCTCGTCTTACCAGATGTAGCTGTTCTGTCCTGCCGATGCACGGAAAACCCAGCCAACTGTATATTATCCGTGTTGTCATTCAGCCATGATTTTAATGTCCCGTTGGTAGGATAGTCATCCAGTTTATTCACCAGTGACTGCACGTTGGCTAATAGAATGGATGGTGGAGGTGGATTACCTACTCGCCAACGAATTCTCACAAGGCACCCTGATCTCCGCCCCCTGTATTTACTTATTTTCTTCATATGAATGACAGGGATTTGGGCCTTGCCTGGGAGCAACATTACTTATATCCTTTGCGTCGGACTCATTAAAGAACAAATCTTCATCCAGTTCGAGGTGAGTAATCGCTGTTCTGATATCCTGAAGTTCTTTTTGGTCATAATAGATGGTAGCATCAACATGATGTACAAACTAAGTTACAAACAATGTGAAAAAACACACAAAATAGCACAATTGGTTAAGAGTCCGTAAAACGGCAGCCATCCCCTCCGGCGCCATTCTTCTGAATTAGCGAATGTGCCTAACGTTAGTGATTAGCGCTAACTAGCTAACATTATTTAACATTAATTACCATGTCACCACAGGGAAAAGTGTGACTACATGAACGGTGACCTAACGTTAACTAGCTGGCTAACAAAGGACTTGTGGGCTCAATGCTTTCCCATACAAATCACAAAACGGTTTTGTTCCACGAGTGCATTTGTTGTACAAAACTAATCAAATGACCTGTGAACAGTTATACATGTCAACAGGGATGGAAATTAAACTAGCCCGAGGATAGTACTTTTCAGACTGGGCTAGTAGACAATGTGCCAAACTAGCCTGACACAACAGTGAAATGGCTAGTAGAAAATGTGCAAAACTTTACAAACATCGCATGCCACAGATTTAGGACCTGAATGTTACCCGGGCTAGTAGAAAATTGTGGTCTGCTGGCCAGTGCCCAAAATCCTGATTTTCCATCCCTGCATGTCAGTCCCTTTCAGATGATCCCCCTATCACTGTTTATCCAACCTCAGTGACCTCACAGCTGAGGGTTTTAACTTCTCTCTTGAGAATTAGAATCAGAAGTACAGTCATATAGCTCATCACAATACTAAACCTCTTCGGGCAAATAGTACCCTAGACTGTCCTGATCATCTAGTTGAGCATTCCAGATAATTACTCCATCCCAGCAGAAATGTCCCATTCACATTGTAGGATTTTAGATGTGCAGATAGATGAAAGCCCAGTCCATTTTACAGTTACTATAGTCAAGTGTAGGTCTGTGGGTTATGGAATTTTAATATAGATTTGACCATTTTAGTAATTAACTTAGCTAGCTAGTAAAAGTAACATTTTTTTTCAGATTGGTGGACCGGAAACCTAGTGGCAACAATCAGGTCTGTATCTGTCATTTTCTGGTGGGAAAGAAATGGCTCTGTATTTACCAGAAAAGGTAGCTCATCTTCCAATGCAGAAGAGAAAGATCCAGACTGTTGATTGGGAAAAAAGAACAAACAATGAGGCATGAGGATTGGGTGTTGAGGGACCACTTGTCACATTGTCCAAGGTGGGTTTGTGTTATGATAAACAATGCATTTTCTGTCCAGATAAAGATGTTGATACGGCATTGAGAAAGACCCACCACTGACCAAATGTCTCTTTGTTTTCCAGTCCAAAAGGAGTGCATCCCTTGTGCCATCTAGTGCACGGGCATCCTTTGCCAGTGTGATCCGAGTACAAGTGTCAAGTTGTAGAGACTACAACAGATCGAGCCTGTGGACAGACAGGTCAGTAACTCAGTAACTCATCAAATATGATACAATATTGTGTAAAACATAGAATTCATAAATGCATCCACATTTTGACTTTATGTCCCCTTTTCCCCTTGTTTTAGACACGAGGAGTGACATGCGTAACACCAGGCTCACCCCATGAGAAGCAGTGCATGATCAACACCATCCTCAGCAAGGAGATCACGCTCTCTAACTCTGGGGGTAAGACATAATTTAAACATCACAACTATAAATTCCCACTGTGCCGATGATAAAATGCAATATGAATTGTGTCGTACTACTGAATGAAACTGTGAGGAGATGCACTCAGACCAGCCTTTGTGATTGAACTTACATTAACTACATTACTATAGTTGGCTGCTTTGAGCAACACTTGAATGTAATATAACCTATTCTATGAGCCTATTGTTTGTGTTTGATCTTTATTCATTGTTCACTTGTTTTTCAACAATGTCAGGTATAGGCAGGGATGACTGGAGCCTTCAGCTAGTAAGACACAGGGAGTAAGAAATTATTTGAATATCACAGATATAAATTCCCACTGTGCCCATGATCAAATTAACTACATTACTTTAGTTGGCTGCTTTGAACAAAACTTGTATTTAATATTCTATCGCGTTTCAGGTATGCGCCAGATGCAGACAGTGTCGAAGAAACAAAAGTTTATTTCTAGTACAGGGGCAGGCAAACGACAGGTCAAAGGGAGGCAGTGGTCAGTAACCCAGAGAGGGTGCAAAAGGTCCAGAACGCCAGGCAATCGCAGGGTCGGGGCAGGCAGGGGTCAATAGTCCAGTGAGGTGGGGCAAGGTATAGAATGGCACGCAGGCTCAGGGTCAGGGCAGGCAGAATGGTCAATACCGTGAAGGACTAGAAAACAGGAGCAAGAACAAACAGGAGCAGGGAACAAACACTGGTTGGTTTCACGAAACAAAATGAACTGGCAACAGACAAACAGAGAACACAGTGATAAATACACAGGGGATAATGGGGAAGATGGGTGACACCTGGAGGTTGGTGGAGACAAGCACAAAGACAGGTGAAACAGATCAGGGTGTGACAATAACCTATTCTGGGAGCCTAGTGTGTCTGTATGAACTATGTGAAATAATTTTGGACCATTGGCTTCCCTGAAAACAGTTGCTGACAAGCGGAGCAATAGGAGTCTGTCAGAGGTTGTCACGCTGGATGGGGATGGTGATGGAGGCTTTGTGGTTCACACAATGAAGAAGCAGATGTCCCTTCCAATGATGTGGAGTTGACCTTGGACCTGGTGTCAGTAAGGATGGTCTTCACAGAGGCAGTAAGACCCTCCTTCCTTGATATAGGAATCCTTCGACTTCACTGTCTTTTCAATGGTAAGGTCCCTTGCACCATAGGGACACTTGACCTCCAACACAGCTGTGGTGCCCACCAGACCATCCGGTGAGACACCCAGAATCCCAGACTCCGTGAACCAAAGCACTGACTCCTGCACATCCATCCCTGTAGCCATTTTAAATGCCTTGATGCCCTCCCCTTTGTTGCCCCACTTTACAGACACCCATCCAACGACTGTGATCTGAGGACCCTTTTTAGCAGTGATGGAGTAACATGCTTGGCCCTAACCACTGCTCCATAATTGCTGGCTGTCTACCTCATCTTCTCATGGTGTGTCAGTTGGGGTTGGTGCACTGTCGAACTGTTGCCTGCCATATAGCTTTCGGCTGCTTCACCAACAGCACCATGCCAACCAGGATGCCTGCTTGCCCAAGGTGCCTTTGTTTTTTAAAAACAATTTCCAGTACAGACAGGGATGACAGGGAGGGTAGCAGTTGTTCTGGCTCAGGTTCAAGGAGACATGCCATTCCACTGAACCTGCCCCAGAGACGGTTCCTTAGCCACTGAAGATCCTCCTCTGTGGGCTCTCAGGACAGAGGGTTGTAGTCTTCGGCCAGGTACAGGTCCTCCACTGACTGCACCTGGTTGTGCATGGCTGACTTCCTCCACTTGCATTCCACATCCGTACGGCCGATATTGTGACCTGCCAAAATAGGCTGCATGGCTACCTGTATGAGCTCCACGGAGGCATAAAGAGAATCACCTGGTCACCAAGAGACCTGCCAAGAGGGAAGATGTTAAGTGCCACATGCCTTTCAATTCATGAATTTGAACACCTTGAAATACATTTGTTGTAAGAAATGTGTTGTATAAATAAAGTTTGATTTGAATGATGACATTATAGCTGTAGAATATTTAATATACTGTAATTTTCACGAGGACCAGTGCCGTTTTTTCCCCTTTTTTTAACTTTGAATTGACAACATTCTGGAACTGTGTTATCACTCATTTAAGTCTTGTATCCGGGGTAATCTGGTTAATGATTTTATAATTGATTAAGTGTCTCTTTCTTTGTAGAATGTTGACAGCTGTATAGAACACATTGTATTGCTAAGATTCTCAAATTTGATAGCTACACTCCGACACAGGATAAACTTTATCTCTCATATTGGCCCTGACCAAACCAATAAGTTGCCCCTCACTATAGCTGCACTTCTCCACATGGTATCAAGGCTCAGGAGAAGACCCAGATGCAGACAGTTTCGAAGTAACAAAAGTTTAAAACAAAAACAGGGGGGCAGGCAAACGACAGGTCAAGGGCAGGCAGAGGTCAACAATCCAGATCAGAGTCCGAAACAGGAGACAAAGGGCTGTGAGACATAGGTTTAACTTTTTAGTGACAGGAAATTTATATGAATGACATTCCCAAATTAAACTGCCTGCTACTCGGGCCCAGAAGGTAGGATATGCATATTATTCGTAGATTTGGATAGAAAACACTCACTGGATAGAAAACACTTATTAGTAGATTAGGATAGAAAACTGTTTGAATGATGTCTGTGAGTATAACAGAACTCATATGGCAGGGAAAAACTTGAGAAAAAAAATGCAACCAGGAAGTGGTTTGTAGTTTTTTCAACTGATTGCCTTTCCAAACTACAGTGTCTGTGGGGTCATTTTGCACTTCCTAAAGCTTCCACTAGATGTCAACAGTCTTTAGAACCTTGTTTCATGCTTCTACTGTTACTGGGCAGAGAATAAGAGCTGTCTCAAGCCTGGGACCAGTGAGTTGTTTACTGCGCACTCACACAGGCGCGCCGCTCCTTCTTTTTCCTCTGTAATGAATACGCTATTGTCCAGTTGGAATATTATTGAAGATTTATGTTAAAAAGACCCTAACCTCTTGGGGCTAGGTGGGACGCTAGCGTGCCACCCGTGGTGCACTCCATCAACAGCAGGTGCATTTCAAGAGCGGCAAATTTGAATCCAAATAAATGTCAAAATTCAAATTTTTCAAAAATACAACTATTTTACACCATTTGAAAGATAAACATCTCCTTAATCTAACCACGTTTTACGATTTCAAAAAGGTTTTACGGCGAAAGCATAAATTTAGAGTATGTTAGGACAGTACATTTACAAGAGTTGTGTGTAATGTTTTGTCAAGTCAAAGACAGGGTCACCAAAACCATAAAACCAGCTAAAATGATGCACTAACCTTTTACAATCTCCATCAGATGACACTCCTAGGACATTATGTTAGACAATGCATGCATTTTTAGTTCTATCAAGTTCATATTTATATCCAAAAACAGCGTTTTACTATGGCATTGATGTTGAGGAAATCGTTTCCCTCCAATAACCGGCAGTCAAGTCAGCGTCACAAATTAAATAATTAAAATTAGAAAACATTGGTAAAATATTATATTGTCATTTAAAGAATTATAGATTTACATCTCTTGAACTCAATCAACTTGCCAGATTTAAAAATAACCTTACTGGGAAATCACACTTTGCAATAATCTGAGCACTGCGCCCAGAAAAATACGCGTTGCGATACAGACTAGACGTCATGTTGGGGAGATCTAAAATCGAAAATACTATGTAAATAATCCATTACCTTTGATTCTCTTCATCAGATGTCACTTCCAGGTATCACAGGTCCATAACGAATGTAGTTTTGTTCAAAAAAGCTCATCATTTATGTCCAAAAATCTCCGTCTCGTTAGCACATGATGTAAGCCAGCCGGACTTCTCGTCATGAACGAGGGGAAAAAATATATTTCCGTTCGTTCAAACATGTCCGTTGTATAGCATAAATCATTAGGGCCTTTTTTAACCAGAACATGAATAATATTCAAGGTGGACGAATGCATACTCTTTTATAACGTATTGGAACGAGGGTACCCAACATGAACTCGCGCGCCAGGTGTCTAATGGGACATCATCGTTCCATGGCTCTTGTTCGGTCAGATCTCCCTCCAGAAGACTCAAAACACTTTGTAAAGGCTGGTGACATCTAGTGGAAGCAATAGGAAGTGCCAAAATATTCCTAAGCCCCTGTGTTTTTCAATGGGATAGGTTTAAAGTCAATACAACACATCAGGTATCCACTTCCTGTCAGAAAATGTCTCAGGGTTTTGCCTGCCAAATGAGTTCTGTTATACTCACAGACACCATTCAAACAGTTTTAGAAACTTTAGAGTGTTTTCTATCCATATATAATAAGTATATGCATATTCTAGTTACTGGGTAGGATTAGTAACCAGATTAAATCGGGTACATTTTTTTTATCCAGACGTGCAAATGCTGCCCCCTAGACCCAACAGGCTAAGGATTGATTGTAAACATCGTTTGACATGTTTCTACGAATGGTAATGGAACTATTTGACTTTTCGTCTCGGATTTTGCGCTCGCGCATTATGCCTTTGGATTAGTGATCTGAACGCGTGAACAAAACGGAGGTATTTGGACATAAATATGGAGTTTATCGAACAAAACAAACATTTCTTGTGGAAGTGGGAGTCCTGGGAGTGCATTCCAATGAAGATCAGCAAAGGTAAGTGAAGATTTATAATACTATTTCTGAGTTTAGCTGACTCCAGAACTTGGCGGGTAACTGTATAGCTTGCTTTGATGGCTGAGCTCTGTACTCAGAATATTTAACAATGTGCTTTCGCCGTAAAGCTATTTTGAAATCTGACACAGCGGTTGCATTAACCTGTTGGGTCTAGGGGGCAGCATTTGCACGTCTGGATAAAAAAAATGTACCCGATTTAATCTGGTTACTAATCCTACCCAGTAACTAGAATATGCATATACTTATTATATATGGATAGAAAACACTCTAAAGTTTCCAAAACTGTTTGAATGGTGTCTGTGAGTATAACAGAACTCATTTGGCAGGCAAAACCCTGAGACATTTTCTGACAGGAAGTGGATACCTGATGTGTTGTATTGACTTTAAACCTATCCCATTGAAAAACACAGGGGTTTAGGAATATTTTGGCACTTCCTATTGCTTCCACTAGATGTCACCAGCCTTTACAAAGTGTTTTGAGTCTTCTGGAGGGAGATCTGACCGAACAAGAGCCATGGAACGGTGATGTCCCATTAGACACCTGGCGCGCTAGTTCATGTTGGGTACCCTCGTTCCAATACGTTATAAAAGAGTATGCATTCGTCCACCTTGAATATTATTCATGTTCTGGTTAAAAAAGGCCCTAATGATTTATGCTATACAACGTTTGACATGTTTGAACGAACGGAAATATATTTTTTCCCCTCGTTCATGACGAGAAGTCCGGCTGGCTTACATCATGTGCTAACGAGACGGAGATTTTTGGACATAAATGATGAGCTTTTTTGAACAAAACTACATTCGTTATGGACCTGTGATACCTGGAAGTGACATCTGATGAAGAGAATCAAAGGTAATGGATTATTTACATAGTATTTTCGATTTTAGATCTCCCCAACATGACGTCTAGTCTGTATTGCAACGCGTATTTTTCTGGGCGCAGTGCTCAGATTATTGCAAAGTGTGATTTCCCAGTAAGGTTATTTTTAAATCTGGCAAGTTGATTGCGTTCAAGAGATGTAAATCTATAATTCTTTAAATGACAATATAATATTTTACCAATGTTTTCTAATTTTAATTATTTAATTTCTGACGCTGACTTGACTGCCGGTTATTGGAGGGAAACGATTTCCTCAACATCAATGCCATAGTAAAACGCTGTTTTTGGATATAAAAATGAACTTGATAGAACTAAAAATGCATGCATTGTCTAACATAATGTCCTAGGAGTGTCATCTGATGGAGATTGTAAAAGGTTAGTGCATCATTTTAGCTGGTTTTATGGTTTTGGTGACCCTGTCTTTGACTTGACAAAACATTACACACAACTCTTGTAAATGTACTGTCCTAACATACTCTAAATTTATGCTTTCGCCGTAAAACCTTTTTGAAATCGTAAAACGTGGTTAGATTAAGGAGATGTTTATCTTTCAAATGGTGTAACATAGTTGTATTTTTGAAAAATTTGAATTTTGACATTTATTTGGATTCAAATTTGCCGCTCTTGAAATGCACCTGCTGTTGATGGAGTGCACCACGGGTGGCACGCTAGCGTCCCACCTAGCCCCAAGAGGTTAAGGAGAAGTGTATCTATAATTCTTTCAATAACTGTTGTAAATTTTATCAACGTTTATGATAAGTTTTTTTGTAAATTGATGTGCTCATTCACCGGAAGTTTTAGGAGGCAAAACATTTCTGAACATCACGCGCCAATGTAAAATGGGGTTCATGGATATAAATATGAACTTTATCGAACAAAACATACATGTATTGTGTAACATTGAGTCCTGGGAGTGTCATCTGATGAAGATCATCAAAGGTTAGTGATTCATTTTAGCTGTATTTCTGGTTTTTGTGACGCCTCTCCTTGCTTGGAAAATGGCTGTGTGGTTTTTCTTGTTTAGGCACTGTCCTAACATAATCTAATGTTATGCTTTCGCCGTAAAGCCTTTTTGAAATCGGACAATGTGGTTGGATTAATGAGAAGATTGTCTTTAAAATGGGATATAATAGTTGTATGTTTGAGAAATTTGAATTATGAGATTTTTGTTGTTTTGTATTTGCCGCCCTGCTATTTCACTGGCTGTTGGCAGTGTGTCCCGCGGGTGGGACGCTAGTGTCCCACATGTCCCAGAGAGGTTAATCCTAGACACATGAAAAGTGGGATGTATACGGAGGGTACGGGGCAACAGAAGACGAACAGCAGAGGGGGCTAATCATCGTGGAGATGGGTAAAGAGTCAGTTAAACAGGGGGAAAGTTTGCAGGACTCCACCCGGAGGGGCAGATCTCAAGTAGACAGCCATACCCTCTGCCCGAGACGACAGCGGGGAGCTGGTTGCTGCTTGTCGCCGATACCTTGAGGTAGTCTTGAGAAGAGCCAACTGGGCTCTCTTCCAGGTATGGCGACAGCGGCGGACAAACATCTGGCCCAGGGGTATGCCGGCCTCTTCCTCTTGCTCTGGGAAGAGCAGGGGATGGTGTTGCCCTCGAAAGGCGAGAGCCTGGGGGCAGAGCAGGGGAGGGTGTTGTGGTGGGCATATTCAACCCACACGAGTTGCTGGCTCCAGGTGGTGGGGTTGGTGGAGTCAAGGCAGCGATGAGTGGTCTCCAGGTCTTGATTGGCTTGCTCTGACTGGCCGTTGGACTGAGGGTGGAACCCGGAGGACAGGCTGGCCGACGACCTAATGAGTGTGCAGAAGTCCTTCCAGAACCGGGACTAGAACTGAGGACCCCGGTCGGAGACCATGTCCACCGGGAGTCCATGGATCCAGAAGACGTGCTGCACCATGAGCTGGGCCGTCTCTTTGGCAGAGGGTAGCTTGGGGAGAGGAATGTAATGGGAGGCTTTGGAAAACAGGTCCTCTACTGTCAGGATGGCAATGTTGCCATCAGACGGCGGGAGACCTGTGAAGAAATCCAGGGATATGTGAGACCAGGGACAGTGAGGGACAGGCAGTGGTTGAATGAGACCAGCTGAAGCTTGCCAAGGAGTCTTGTTCTGCACACAGATCGTGCAGGCAGCGATGAACGCGGAGACGTCCGGAACCATGGTAGGCCACCAAAAGCGTTGCCGCACAAAGGCCAGGGTCCGATGGGAGCCCGGGTGGTAGACAAGCCTGGAGGAGTGGGCCCACTCCAGGAGCGAGGGGCAGACAGCATCAGGATCAAATATCCGGTTTTCTGCCCCCCCCCCCCCCCCCCGGGGTTTGGCTGGGAACGTTGTGCCTCACGGACCTGCTTCTCTATTCCCCAGCTGAGTAAGGTTGGTCTCGGGGTCCGAGGGTGTAGCCGCGGGGCTATAGTGGCATGGCAGCGCATCCGGCTTGATATTCTTGGATCCCTGTTGGTAGGAGAGGGAGAAGTTAACCTCTATGTGACCGGCGGGACGAATTCGTCCCACCTACGTAACATCCACTGCCAGCCTGTGGCGCGATTTTCAAAATCTTCAAAATCCTATTACTTCAATTTCTCAAACATATGACTATTTTACAGCCATTTAAAGATAAGACTCTCGTTAATCTAACCACACTGTCCGATTTCAAAAAGGCTTTACAACGAAAGCAAAACATTAGATTATGTCAGCAGAGTACCAAGCCAGAAATAATCAGACACCCATTTTTCAAGCCAGCATATAATGTCACCAAAACCCAGAAGACAGCTAAATGCAGCACTCACCTTTGATGATCTTCATCAGATGACAACCCTAGGACATTATGTTATACAATACATGCATGTTTTGTTCAATCAAGTTCATATTTATATCAAAAACCAGCTTTTTACATTAGCATGTGACGTTCAGAACTAGCATACCCCCCGCAAACTTACGGGGAATTCGCTAACATTTTACTAAATTACTCACGATAAACGTTCACAAAAAGCATAACAATTATTTTAAGAATTATAGATACAGACCTCCTCTATGCACTCGATATGTCCGATTTTAAAATAGCTTTTTGGTGAAAGCACATTTTGCAATATTCTAAGTATATAGCCCAGGCATCACGGGCTCGCTATTTAGACACCCGGCAAGTTTAGCACTCACCATAATCATATTTACTATTATAAAAGTTTGACTACCTTTTGTTGTCTTCGTCAGAATGCACACCCAGGACGTCTACTTCAATAACAAATGTTGGTTTGGTCCAAAATAATCCATCGTTATATCCGAATAGCGGCGTTTTGTTCGTGCGTTCCAGACACTATCCGAAATAGTAAAGAAGTGTCGCGCGCTTGGCGCAATTCCTGACAATAAAATTCAAAGTATTCAATTGCCGTACGTCGAAGCATGTCAACCGCTGTTTAAAATCAATTTTTACGTCATTTTTCTCGTAGAAAAGCGGTAAAATTCCGACAGGGAATCTCCTTTTCGGCAAACAGAGGAAAAAATCCCAAAGGCGGGGGCGGTCGGGGTCACGCGCATAAGCTAGTGTCTCTTGATGGGCCACTTGAGAAAGGCGATAATGTGTTTCAGCCTGGGGCTGGAATGACGACATTCTCTTTTTTCCCGGGCTATGAGAGCCTATGGACGACGTGGGAAGTGTCACGTTAGAGCAGAGATCCTTAGTAAATGATAGAGATGGCAAAGAAGTTCCAGAAATGGTCAGACAGGCCACTTCCTGTAAAGGAATCTCTCAGGTTTTGACCTGCCATTTGAGTTCTGTTATACTCACAGACACCATTCAAACAGTTTTAGAAAATTTAGGGTGTTTTCTATCCATATGTAATAAGTATATGCATATTCTAGTTACTGAGTAGGAGTGGTAACCAGATTAAATCGGGTATGTTTTTTATCCAGCCGTGTCAATGCTGCCCCCTAGCCCTAACAGGTTAAACCAGGTGAAAAGCAGGGCCCACCTAGCTTGCCTGAATTGAGACGCTTGGCGGTGTGGAGATAGTTCAGGTTCTTGTGATCAGTCTAGACAATGAACGGATGTTCCGCCCCCTCCGACCAGTGTCTCCACCCCTCCAACGCCATCTTCACTGCGAGAAACTCACGATCCCCCACATAGTAATTCCTCTCCATGGCGTTGAGGTGATGGGAGAAGAAGGCGCAGGGGTGTAACTTGAGGTCCAGGGCAGAACGCTGGGACAGGACAGCCCCCACTAAGACATCCAAAGCATTGGCCTCCACCACGAACTAACGGGACGGTCAGGAGGAACCAATATGGGAGCTGTGGTGAAGCAGTGCTTGAGGTCCCGTAACGCCCGGTCAGCAGCTGGGGACCACGTGAACGGAACCTTGGGAGAGGTGAGTGCAGACAGCGGGGAAGCCAGGGTGCTGTAGCCCAAGATAAAGTGGCGATAAAAGTTGGCAAAATTCCAGGAAACGTTACACGCTGCACTCTGGACGTAGGCTGGTGCCAATCCACCACCGCTCTCACCTTCCCGGGATCTATCTGTACATTCCCTGCAGTGATGATGTAACAAAGGAAGGGGATGGTAGAGCGATGCAATTCACATTTCTCCTATTTCACAAAAAGCTGGTTCTCCAGAGGCACTGGAAGACCTGTCGGACATGGAGCACGTGTTCTTGGGCTGAGTGGGAGAAAACGAGGATGTCGTCGAGGTAGACAAAGACGAACCGGTTCAACATGTCGCGGAGAACGTCATTAACCAGGGCTTGGAACACAGCTGGGGCATTGGTAAGGCCGAATGGCATGACCAGATATTTGTAATGACCGCTGGCCATTTTGAAGGCAGTCTTCCACTTGTCCCCTCCCTGAATCCGCACCAGATGGTAGGTGTTCCGCAGGTCAACTTGGAGAAAACGGTGGCCCCCTGGAGTGGCTCAAAGGCTGAGGCGAAGAGTGGTAGCGGGAAGCGGTTATTCACTGTGATGTCATTGAGGCACGGGTGCAGGGTTTTGTCCTACTTCTCCACAAAGTAGAACCCTGCGCCGGCAGGGGAGGCAGAAGGACGGATACACCCTGCAGCTACGGAGTCCTCGATGTAGTTCTCCATAGCCTTGGTCTCCGGACCCAACAGAGAGTACAGTCGTCCCCATGGCGGGGTGGTGCCAGGGAGAAGGTCGATCCCGCAGTCATAGGGTTGATGCGGAGGAAGTTGTCATGACGTGGCCCTCTTTGGGTTTTCTATGTACCATCCCCCTACCTCCCCCTACTCAGGCCCTGTGAGAGAGGTCGTAAATTCCTAAGAAAATGTCCCGCCTCATGGCCACAGTATACAGACAGTGTTTTCATAGAGAGACAAAGGAATTCTTCCACCTCACAGGACTGGAGAACCGAACGACATTTATGTTCTGGAGAAGGTATAAAAGATTGTTGAAGAATCCAGCTACAAACTGGTCCGTTTGGTACAATTTTGTGAAACTCCTGAGAGACAATACGGCCACATTACCATGGCTCGGTTTATATAATAGCCTCAGTTGTGAGACTTATATCTAATGGTTGTATAAAATGAATGAATAAGGATGGAACTGTTTGTGAAATTGTGTAAGTGTGATTTTGGACTGTTTAAACTGTTATGGCTAGGGGGCAGTATTTTCACGGCCGGATAAAAAACGTACCCGATTTAATCTGATTATTACTCCTGTCCAGAAACTAGAATATGCATATAATTATTGGCTTTGGATAGAAAACACCCTAAAGTTTCTAAAACTGTTTGAATGGTGTCTGTGAGTATAACAGAACTCATATGGCAGGCAAAAACCTGAGAAGATTCCATACAGGAAGTGACCTGTCTGACAAGTTCTTGTTCATCTTGGCTCTTTTTATTGAAGACTGAGGATCTTTGCTGTAACGTGACACTTCCTACGGCTCCCATAGGCTCTCAGAACCCGGGAAAAAGCTGAATGATATCGAGGCAGCCTCTGGCTGAAACACATTATCGCCTTTGGTAAGTGGCCGATCAGAGGACAATGGGCTTAGGCGCGTGCACGAGTCGACCCCATGTTTTATTTTCTTTCGTCTTTTTACCTAAACGCAGATTCCCGGTCGGAATATTATCGCTTTTCTACGAGAAAAATGGCATAAAAATTTATTTTAAACAGCGGTTGACATGCTTCGAAGTACGGTAATGGAATTTTTTGGTCACGAAATGCGTCGTGCTCATCACCCTTCTTTACCATTCGGATAGTGTCTTGAACGCACGAACAAAACGCCGCTATTTGGATATAACAATGGATTATTTGGGACCAAACCAACATTTGTTATTGAAGTAGAAGTCCTGGGAGTGCATTCTGACGAAGAACAGCAAAGGTAATAACATTTTTCTCATAGTAAATCTGACTTTGGTGAGTGCTAAACTTGCTGGGTGTCTAAATAGCTAGCCCTGTGATGCCGGGCTATCTACTGAGAATATTGAAAAATGTGCTTTCACCGAAAAGCTATTTTAAAATCGGACATAGCGAGTGCATAGAGGAGTTCTGTATCTATAATTCTTAAAATAATTGTTATGTTTTTTGTGAACGTTTATCGTGAGTAATTTAGTAAATTCACCGGAAGTATGCTAGTTCTGAACGTCACATGCTAATGTAAAAAGCTGGTTTTTGATATAAATATGAACTTGATTGAACAAAACATGCATGTATTGTATAACATAATGTCCTAGGGGTGTCATCTGATGAAGATCATCAAAGGTTAGTGCTGCATTTAGCTGTGGTTTGGATTTATGTGACACTATATGCTAGCTTGAAAAATGGGTGTCTGTTTATTTCTGGCTGGGTACTCTGCTGACATAATCTAATGTTTTGCTTTCGTTGTAAAGCCTTTTTGAAATCGGACAGTGTGGTTAGATAAAGGAGAGTCTTGTCTTTAAAATGGTGTAAAATAGTCATATGTTTGATAAATGGAAGTTTTTGTATTTTTGAGGAATTTGTAATTCGCGCCACGCCCATCATTGGCTATTGGAGCAGGTGTTCCGCTAGCAGAACGTCTAGATGTAAGAGGTTAATGAAGGAAACTCAAATTCCCTTTGGAGTCTTAACTACGCCCTTGGCACGCCCCCAGGGACACAGACAGGACCTGGCGTCATGAATCAGCCTTTTCTATGTTCCCAATATAAACCCCACCCAGATTTTCTATCACCACACCAGCTTACCTCGAGAAGAGATGGCCAAGGTTTGACCATGCATTCCTCGTTCTGAACTTTAACCATACCACGTGGTTAAACTCTTAGACTATCGATACAGACAGAATAATAACAAGTCTTTGATATTAATTACTAGTCTGCAGTTAGGAATTCGGTATCATTGAACACGTAGACCAACGAAACATCCGTCCTATAACAACATTAATGAATGTCACTTTGAAATATCCATTCTAACCGAGAGGGAGAGAGAGAGCGAGAGCGCGGAAAACTCTCCAACAAAGATCCCGACAACACACTGAGCGTAAATATATATATTGATTGCAATTGTTCCCGAATGAGTGAGCGTTCATGTGCAAAGGATTAGCATTTCAATTGTTAACCTGTTGGGGCTACAGGTTAGCAATGAACCCCGAGTCGGGATTGCTAACAAGGCTGGAAATTCAAAACATCAAAAATCTAATAATTTCAATTTCTCAAACAATCAACTATTTTACACAATTTAAAAGATAAACATCTCCTTAATCTAACCACATTGTTCGATTTTCAAAGAGGCTTTACGGCAAAAGCATAAAGTTAGATTATGTTAGGACAGTACATAGCCACAAAAGTACAAACATCCATTTTCAATTCAAGGTCAGGCGTCACCAAAAGCAGAAACCAGCTAGAATTATGCACTAACCTTTGTCAATCTCCATCAGATGACACTCCTAGGACATTATGTTATACAATACATGCATTTTTTGTTCCATCAAGTTCATATTTATATCCAAAAACAGCATTTTACAGTAGCGTGAAATTCAGATTTTTTTCTTCTCTGAAATGCTTCCGGTGAACATAACAAAATTACTATTCGACAACATTGGTAAATTATAATATTGTCATTCAAAGAATAATATATTATCATATCGTAATTGCTACCGAATGGCCAGATCTCAAAATAACTTTACTGGGAAATCACATTTTGCAATAAACGGGGTGCTATGCTAAGAACAACAGGCTATGCTATACAGTTAGCATCATCTAAAATCGATAATAACATTGTAAATACCCCCTTACCTTTGATTATCTCCATCAGAAGGCAGGATCCCAGGTCCGGAAGGCATTCCAGGTCCGGAACAAATGTGGTTTCTTTTGACAAAGTTCATAATTTATGTCCAAATAACACCAAGTACTTAGCGTTCATTATGCTCCCACAAAACGTGGTTGGGGGGCTGGTAAAATCACGCCGAAAAGCTAAAAAAAAACTAGTAAATAATCTATTTATGTTCGTTCAAACATGTCAAATGTTGTTTAGCATTAATCTTTTGGTCCATTTTTAACGTTAAACATCAGTAATATTTTCACACAACCTATCCTATGTCTAGATAAAAAATGATGACAAACTCACGTTTCTCAGATTTATGCGCAGGCGCAAAAAAATGAAGTGATGACATGTCAACTTCCTTGGATTCTAATTTGCTCTCTGTTTATCATAGACGCTTCAAACAACTTTATAAAGATCGCTGACATCTAGTGGAAGCCGTAGGTGTTGTGAAATGAATCCTTTCTCACTATGGTATCTATAAAACAATGACACTAAATAGTACAGTCACATTTTTTTTTGATCTATTTTTCAAAGGTTTTTGCCTGCAATATGAGTTTTGTTATACTTACAGACACCATTCAAACTGTTTTAGAAAATTCAGAGTGTTTTCTATCCGAATGTGTTAATAATATGCATATCCTAGCTTCTGAGTTGGTGTAGGAGGCAGTTAAAAATGGGCACATATTTTTTTCAAAATGTCTCAATACTGCCCCCGAGCCCCAACAGGTTAATATTTATCAACTCTGTAGTGCCTTCTCAGCTGACCCACACTCCCCTTTTGTCTAACAAGCCGCCATAGCCCACTATGGCACATTCCTTTATCATTTCTTTGTAACGATACATTTACATTTTAGTCATTTAGCAGATGCTCTTATCCAGAGCAACTTACAGTAGTGAATGCATACATTTCATACCATTTCATGCATTTAAAAAAAAAAAATGTACTGGCCCCCGTGGGAATCGAACCCACAACCCTGGCGTTGTACACACCAGCGGGGCACCCTGCTCTACCAACTGAGCCACAGGGAAGACTGTTTGTTATGCATTTCTGTGAATTACTTAGATTAGTAAATAAATGATTTTAAGACAATTGATGTCATAGTGAAGACTGGGTTCGTGCAGATAACCAACAATTTACGACGTTTGGAATGAGACTGACGTGAGGTAAATTAACACATCATTAATCAGAGGACTCATAGATCAGATATTATAATATCTGAAAGTTATATTAGGAAAATTATAACTTTGTAATCTGAATATTTTCCTTGGTGCCTCGACCTCCTAGTTAATTACAGTTACACGATTAATCAGTTTAATCGCGTAATAATAATTACAGAGAGTTATTTGATAGACATGTCTTCAGTTTAATGATGCCAAAGACACGACATAAATGGAGCCCCCGTGCGAGGAATCTAAGATAGAATTGGACTTTGCTGTGGAATTCTATATATCAATTGTGCAAACAGAATTTTACAAACAGGCTGCTATCTATACGAATTGGTTGTGTGTGTATTCCCATTGGAACAAGCTATTTTGAGAGCCTCCGGTCGTATGTCGATAGCAATGAGGGATAAATTCCAGATTTAGTCAGTTTGGCCAAACGGCACTATGGTTCCCTGACACTCGTAGGTTGATGGGGGTGGTATTGTGGGTGACCCGGCCTATAGAGCGCCCATCCAGCACTCTGACATGCATGGGAATGGAGAGGGGCTCAGTGGGGATGCCCAGCTCGGACACCATGGTAGCGTCCATGAAACTCTCATCGGCCCCAGAGTCGATGAGTACGCAGAGAGATTTCGACTGGTTACCCCACAGCAACATGGCATGGAAAGGGGTGTGAGTAAGGGGAGAGGAAAAGTTCTCCTTATGGCCCACCAGAGTACTCGCCCCTACTGGTGGGCCTGGTCTTTTAGTGGACAGGAGGAAACATAATGACCAGTAGTCCCATAATACAGGCAACTCTTTGTGTGAAGCCGGTGTAGGCATTCGGCTGGGGACAGCCTAGCTTTGCCTAGTTGCATCGGCTCGGGAAGAGGTGAATTGGCAGACTTCGGAGACTCTCGGGGAACTCGAGTAGCCTCGGGTCCTCTCGGCCATGGATGACATCGGGGTCTTCCGGGATACCTCGGAAGCGAGGTGGAATCCTTGGGAGGGCGAGTGACCTCCTCCTTCCTACGTTACCGTAGCCTCCCATCGATCCGGATGGTCAAGGCAATGAGCGAGTAGAGATCCATCGGTAGTTAAACATACAAATTCTTCTATAAATCCACCCTTTGACTAAATATTACACACACAACATAAATGTATTTACAATACTGGTTTCTCAATGTCAGGGGTTAGTTCTATCACTACTTCCAGTTATAGCTCTTCATTTTCAAGATTTTCACAATAACCTTCACACGTCAGAACTAAGAACTAAGGAAAGTTTTATCCAATTGCAGATCATCAGGATTGAATTGGTCATCATCGTCCACCAGTCCTGGAGGCAGGTATTCTTGATTCCATTGGTCTGAGTTAGGAATTGGTCCATACCTCACCATCTGCTGGGTCACAGCATTCTCCAATGCCTTGCTCACCAAGCCTCGGACACAAGGAATAAAACAACAACCACATAATACGAGCATACCCATACAAGCAGTAGCAGGCCCCAAGATGGTACCTACTATGGTTTTCCATTTGCCAAACATTTCATCACATCACCCTGTCACAGATGTATTAACCCCTGAGTTCTCAGCCCATTCTTCACTTAGAGCGGTCAACCCTGCCAGAGCTTTTGTAACCATCCCATCAGGTGCTGTATTATTTGGGATGAAAGTACAGCAATGGCCACCCACCATTCTACAGACTCCTCCCTTTTCTGCCAATAACATATCAAGAGCCAGCCTATTTTGCCAGGTCATAAGGGAGGTGGCAGATAATTGGTCAGAGATCAACCTTCACCGCACCTCTAGTCTGGCTCACAAATCGTTGTTGGTTGTAATATATGTAATTAATCCAATTCACATTTTTGTTTATAGTCACCCACCAAAAGAACGTAGTGGTAAAGCCTTCCCCTACTTGATTCATAGCTTTGTATTCATCTGGTACTCCCCTGGGGATGCCTATAGCGTCCAACCAGATAGGGCCATTCTCATCCTGGTCAAAATCCCTCCTGTTCCTAATTAGGCCTCTTATAACTGGCCTCTGATGACTAATTCTAACTGGTTGGACCAATAACACCGGGGCACAAGTACCTACCCACCTTTTTGGTAGTATCTGCCAGATACGTCCTTTGCTGGTACAAGCCCACCATACATCCCTTATAGGGGCTGTGAGGTTCAGAATTTTCTCCTGTGCTTCCGAACCTAAGTCAGTCACATTAACTACCATCTTACAGCCATTAAAATCACCTACATTCTGCCCCTCTCTGATTCCTATTTTGTAGGTCACTCGTCCTTGACGGTCGGTATGTTGGGTCGTTTCTCTTTTACTTCTTAGCAATGGTGGGGACGTAGTATAATTGGTGCTGGGAGGTGGTGGATCTGGATGTATCAGGAAAATTACCAAGACTATGATGCAGCTCAGGGTCCCCCATATTCCCAAAAAACGCCAACCCTCTCCTGCCCTTAGTCGGTCTGCTAGGTACCACCCCATACCCACACCTCTATGAGTGCACACAGTGATGATAAGTCAGGGTAGGGAATCTTCGTTAGGGAGGTAACCCCTGGGCCCTATTAGCACTCGGTTCTGCTCCCTAACTCTGTGTGTTTTCACCAGTGTTTGTATGTGTTCCTACCTTTTTGCAGTGTGTAACGTGGACCCAAGTAGCTCTCTCAGCTATTCTAATGGCAAAGGTGGTTACCAACAAAACCTGGTATGGACCTTCCCAACAGGACTGATTCCAGTTTTTTCTCCTCAGGGATTGGATCCACACCCAGTCTCCTGGTTGGATTGAATGATTCACCTTCTTCTGTAATTCACCTGTGGGACCCAAAAGCTTTGACATACGAGTATGGTTAACAAATAATCTTCTCCTGTGTTTTGCTAAGGTATGTTCTACTTCTATGACGGCTTGCTCCAGTCCTCCTAATTCGGGCATTCTATTTGGTCTATCAAACACTTTCTCGAATGGTGACAGTCCATTTTTATCTGGGGTTATCCTAATAGTCATTAATACTATTGGTAAGCACTGTACCCAATTTCTACCTGTGCTCATGTGTGTTTTCCTTAACCGTACTTTAATCGTATCACTCCTGTGTTCAATTAATCCTGCCGATTGTGGGTAATATGAACCGTATTTCTTTTCTTATTTAATGTTCAATTTCTGGCCTATACTATCTTCTACTTGCTTAGCAAAAAATGTAATCCATTGTCTAAAGAAATAGATTCTAGTAAACCAAATCTAGGGATAATATCTTGACCCAATGCTTTAGCTACCGTAATCATGTCCGCCAAGTAAGTTGGGAATGCTTCTACCCATTGAATATATTTATTATTGTTAAACACCACTTCTTTCCCTCTCTTCGGGATAGTTCAATGAAGTCCATTTCCAATTGTTGGAATGGATATTCTACCGGGGAATATTCCCCTGGTGGTGCTCTAAGTCTGCTCTGGTGATTGTTCTGTGCACAAATAACTTAACGTAATTTTTTTTAAAGTAGTTATCCCATAGGCCAGAAAGTATTTCCTAACTTGCTCTACCATCCCCCATGTTGACACATGGCTCTGCTCATGTGTCAATATTGCTGCATATCTAAACAGTGACTTTGGTAAGATTGATAAATTATCCTTATGTCAGACATTATCTTGTAAGATTGCCCCTTTCCTTTTCCACATGTCCAATTCTTTCTGGGGTGTTCGTTCTTGGCTATCCTGTAACAATTCTCTGTCAATTGTCCTATCTTTAAGATTTATCTGTGCTGCTTTGTATGGTTTTTAAGCTGCTTCCTTTGCTTCCTCGTCGGCCTTCCGATTTCCCTGACTGACAACATATGTTCCTTTGGTATGGGCCTCACACTTGTATATTGCTATTTTCTTAGGTAACAATACTGCCTCTAATAGGTCTAGAATCAATTTAGCATGTGTGATTTCCCATGCCTCAATTCTTCCTTGTGCTGTGAATACATGTACGGTATTAAATGCATACGCGCTGTCTGTATAGATAGTAACCTTTTTATCCTTTCCTTTGTCGCAGGCTCTGGTCAACACTACTATCTCGGCCTGCTGTACAGAATAATTTCTGGCCAATGGTTCAGCATCTAACACCTTAACCTCTATGGGCTAGGTGGGACGCAAGCGTCCCACCCGTGGTGCACTCCATTTACAGCAGGTGCATTTCAAGAGCGGCAAATTTGAATCCAAATAAATGTCAAAATTCAAATTTTTCAAACATACAACTATTTTACACCCTTTGAAAGATAGACATCTCCTTAATCTAACCACGTTTTACGATTTCAAAAAGGTTTTACGGCGAAAGCATAAATTTAGAGTATGTTAGGACAGTACATTTACAAGAGTTGTGTGTAATGTTGTGCCAATTCAAAGACAGGCGTCACCAAAACCATAAAATCAGCTAAAATTCTGCACTAACCTTTTACAATCTCCAACAGATGACACTCCTAGGACATTGTTAGACAATGCATGCATTTTTAGTTCTATCAAGTTCATATTTATATCCAAAAACAGCGTTTTACTGTGGCGTTGATGTTCAGGAAATCGTTTCCCTCCAATAACCGGCATTCAAGTCAGCACCACAAATTAAATAATTAAAATTAGAAAACATTGGTAAAATATTATATTGTCATTTAAAGAATTATAGATTTACATCTCTTGAACGCAATCAACTTGCCAGATTTAAAAATAACCTTACTGGGAAATCACACTTTGCAATAATCTGAGCACTGCGCCCAGAAAAATACGCGTTGCGATACAGACTAGCCGCCATGTTGGGGAGATCTAAAATCGAAAATACTATGTAAATAATCCATTACCTTTGATTCTCTTCATCAGATGTCACTTCCAGGTATCACAGGTCCATAACGAATGTAGTTTTGTTCAAAAAAGCTCATCATTTATGTCCAAAAATCTCCGTCTTGTTAGCACATGATCTAAGCCCGCCGGACTTCACTTCATGAACGAGGGGAAAAAATATATTTACGTTCGTTCAAACATGTCAAACGTTGTATAGCATAAATCATTAGGGCCTTTTTTAACCAGAACATGAATAATATTCAAGGTGGACGAATGCATTCTCTTTTATAACGTATTGGAACGAGGGTACCCAACATGAACTCGCGCGCCAGGTGTCTAATGGGCCATCATCGTTCCATGGCTCTTGTTCGGTCAGATCTCCCTCCAGAAGACTCAAAACACTTTGTAAAGGCTGGTGACATCTAGTGGAAGCAACAGGAAGTGCCAAAATATTCCTCAGCCCCTGTGTTTTTCAATGGCATAGGTTTAAAGGTAATACAACACATCAGGTATCCACTTCCTGTCAGAATCTGTCTCAGGGTTTTGCCTGCCAAATGAGTTCTGTTATACTCACAGACACCATTCAAACAGTTTTAGAAACTTTAGGGTGTTTTCTATCCATATATAATAAGTATATGCATATTCTAGTTACTGGGTAGGATTAGTAACCAGATTAAATCGGGTACATTTTTTTATCCAGCCGTGCAAATACTGCCCCCTAGCCCTAACAGGTTAATTTCTGAAACTGCATATCCAGTCGCATTTATACCATCTGGATGTTTTCATAAAGAATCATCCACAAACATGGTAATTTCTCCGTCTGGCAGAGACAAGTCCGTCAGATCGGATCTAAATAATACCACCTTCTCAGTTGCTTCAATACAATTGTGTGGTTCCCCATCACTTTCGATGGGCAACAAAGTTGCTGGATTTAGGGTAGTGCATCTCTCGATTGTAACGTTCAATTGTGCTAACAGAATAGCTATACACAACAAATATCTCACTAAAAAAATATAAAACATTTTTAATCATAATAATAATAAAAACGGCATGGGTTACTCTTAAAATCAACAATCGGTATAGTACTAACATGGCTTAACTTTGTACCGCCATAGAGGCTGCAATTGCTGCTTTCAAACAGACAGGCATGGCTTTAGCCACAGTGTCTAATTTACCTGAATAATAGGCCACCGGTCTCGCATTTCCCCCGTGATTAGCATATGTATGTATACATATATGTTGTATAGATATGTGTATATATACATATATATGTATGCACATATATGTTTTATCTGTACAAATGAAATCTCTCCATCGTGAGTCCACTGTATTTTATCTAACAATAACATGGGTTAATCATAAATCAGTCCCATCAATAATTTAATATATGTTGCATAGTGTGGGATCCATTATCTACAGTAATTTGCCATCCCTAAGAATTTCATCACGTTTCTTTTCATAATTAATTTTAACGCTTGTAAAAATCACTGTTTTCCTATCTCCATCTATTTCCCTGCCCTGTTGGCTTAACATATGTCCTAAATATTTAACCTAAGTATACCATAATTAAAACTTATTCTTGCTACTTTATAATCTTATTCAACTAAACCATTTTTTTTTTATAATATCAATTTTACAGCCTTGTTGTGTTAAATTTCACACAAAAATATAATCTACATACAACAACAGCTAACTACCTAAGGGAGAACAAAACTTGGCTAGGTTACTAAACATTACTTAAGCAAAAATAGTGGGACTTTCAAAATAACCTTATAACAATCTCTTATAAACCCACCTTTGCCCCAAAAATATAAATCCAAACCACCCCTAACTATCTGGGTGAACTAAAATTATCAATCACAGAGAAATATCTACTATCTAATTTTACCAAATTTAGGAGAGTACTAGAATCAGGGACGCAAGAAACTCTTAAAATAATAATTATATCTACTCCTTATAAGTCCAGCACCATTCTCCATCCCACTAAGGGTGGAGCCTTTCGGACTAAAAACATGGACAAGTTACAAAAATCATCTTCTCAAATAATAACATCATTATCCATGATTTAATTAAACATAGGTATCATCCCTAACAGTTACAGGTAAAACTCCTTTAATAAATCCCACATCTGCCACTCCTTTTAACCATAACATCTCCGGTATCCCTGTGTCTAGCTTGAAACTTTCGGTCAGTGATTCCATATCCCTCCTGAACCCTTTTACTCCAGTTTTTGGATGGACTATTCCTTCCACTGCTAGACTTTCTGGGCTCAGGGGAATGGGGGAGTCTAACCTTTTTCTGTCTCATCTCCATATCTCTGTCTCTCTCTCTCTCTCTCTCATTGTCTCTCTGCTCTCGCTCTCTCTCTGCTCTCGCTATCTCTCTTGCTCTCTCTGCTCTTGCTCTCTCTCTTGTTCTCTCTGTCTCTCTCTATCTTGCTCTCTCTCTCTCTCTCTCTCTTTCTCTCTCTCTCTCTCTCTATCTTGCTCTCTCTCTGCTCTCTCTCTTTCTTGTTCTCTCTGTCTCTCTCTATCTTGCTCTCTCTCTCTCTGCTCTTTTCCTGGTTTCAGATAAGCACTCCCTGGCTGTTTCTAACCCTTCTGCCTGTTGTTTTTCTACCTTATCCCCGAAGATCTTATGCATCTGTTTAATCATGGATTCGAGTTTGTCAACGTCTAGACGTCCTACAAAACCATACTTCTTCCTCCATTTCGGACCATAATATACATTCCTCTTATCCTTAGACTCCATATATCTCTCGTACCCGGTTAATCCTGGGACCTCCTTTGAGGTTTTACCGCCCATTATGAACAGTATGTTACTATCTCACGTTGACGGGTTTTACCTCTCCTTGTGTACTCCATATACCTCTAGTATTAAATGTCCCTTACAAATTGACTATTTTGTAGATACTTTTGTAATGAAACTTTCTCCACTAAGCCAAATAATTTTGCAAGTACAATTCACTTTTACCTCTCCTTGTGACCTCTTGACAGTTCGGTACTGTCTCAGCACAAAGTAGTTTAATTTTGGTAATGGCCTTAACTTCTAGTCAACAGCCAGTGGAATCGCGTGGCGCGAAATACAAATACCTCAAAAATGCTAGAACTTCAATTTCTCAAACATATGACTATTTTACACCATTTTAAAGACAAGACTCTCGTTAACCTGTTGGGGATAGGGGGCAGTATTTGCACGGCCGGATTAAAAACGTACCCGATTTAACCTGGTTACTACTCCTGCCCAGTAACTAGAATATGCATATAACTGTTTGATTTGGATAGAAAACACCCTAAAGTTTCTAAAACTGTTTGGATGGTGTCTGTGAGTATAACAGAACTCATTTGGCAGGCCAAAACCTGAGAAGATTCCAAACAGGAAGCGCTCTCTCTGACTATTTCTTGGCCTTCTTGATCATCTCTAACCAAAACAGGGGATCTCTGGCATAACGTGACATTTTCTAACGCTCCCATAGGCTCTCAGAAGGCGCCAGAACGATGAATGGTGGCTTTGCAGGCCCTGGCTGAAAAACATTAGCGCATTTGGATAGTGGTCGATCTGAGGACAATGAGACTGGAGGCGCGTGCACGAGCCGACACCATGTTTACTTTTTCTCTCTTTGAACGAAAACAACGACTCCCAGTCGGAATATTATCGCTTTTTTACGAGAAAAATCGCATAAAAATAGATTTTAAACAGCGTTTGACATGCTTCGAAGTACGGTAATGGAATATTTTGAAATTTTTGGTCACGAAACGCGTCGGGCGCATCACCCTTCTTTACCCTTCGGATAGTGTCTTGAACGCACGAACAAAATGCTGCTATTTGGATATAACTATGGATTATTTGGAACCAAACCAACATTTGTTATTGAAGTAGAAGTCCTGGGAGTGCTTTCTGACGAAGAACAGCAAAGGTAATCAAACTTTTCTAATAGTAAATCGGAGTTTGGTGAGTACCACACTTGGTGGGTGTCAAAATAGCTAGCCTGTGATGGCCGGGCTATCTACTCAGAATATTGCAAAATGTGCTTTCACCGAAAAGCTATTTTAAAATCGGACATAGCGAGTGCATAAAGGAGTTCTGTATCTATAATTCTTAAAATAATTGTTATGTTTTTTGTGAACGTTTATCGTGAGTAATTTATTAAATTCACCGGAAGTGTTCGGTGGGAATACTAGTCACATGCTAGTCACATGCTAATGTAAAAGCTGTTTTTTGATATAAATATGAACTTGATTGAACAAAACATGCATGTATAGTATAACATAATGTCCTAGGATTGTCATCTGATAAAGATCATCAAAGGTTAGTGCTGCATTTAGCTGTGGTTTGGGTTTATGTGACATTATATGCTAGCTTGAAAAATGGGTGTCTGATTATTTCTGGCTGGGTACTCTGCTGACATAATCTAATGTTTTGCTTTCGTTGTAAAGCCTTTTTGAAATCGGACAGTGTGGTTAGATTAACGAGAGTCTTATCTTTAAAATGGTGTAAAATAGTCATATGTTTGAGAAATTGAAGTAATAGCATTTCTAAGGTATTTGAATAACGCGCCACGGGATTCCACTGGCTGTTACGTAGGTGGGATGAAATCGTCCCACTGCCCTAGAGAAGTTAATCCTTGTCATATGAAGAGAAATAATGAAGAGAAATTATAGATAAAACGTATCGGTGCTCAATGGCAATTGGACATAAACATTACACAACAAGTTGGAAATCACAAATTCAACAATGAGTGGTTTGGAAGGAATGAGAAGCTAACTGCAAGCATTGCGAAGCAATCGCTAGCCTGCTATTCAGTGAAGTGGCTGTGTGGGCCCAACTTTGGGTTTAAGGGTCTCTTTTCCAAACTTAAAATGATAAAGATTCAACATTGGCCATGCTGTCAATTCAGCATGATTTCTGCCACGCTCTAAACAACTGTTAACTCGGAACTGGGAAACCTGACTTCAGTGAGTACACTGCCAAAAATAATTACACAGCCATTTTCAAAACAAGCATATATGTCACAAAAACCAAAACCACAGCTAAATGCAGCACTAACCTTTGATGATCTTCATCAGATGACACTCCTATGACATTATGTTATACAATCAAGTTCATATCTATATCAAAAACCAGCTTTTTACATTAGCATGTGATGTTCAGAACTAGCATACCCACCGAAAACTTCCTGTGAATTTACTAAATTACTCATGATAAACATTCACAAAATACATAACAATTATTTTAAGAATTAATGATACAGAACTCCTCTATGCACTCGATATGTCCGATTTTAAAATAGCTTTTCGGTGAAAGCACATTTTGCAATATTCTAAGTACATAGCCCAGCCATCACGGGCTAGCTATTTAGACACCTGGCAAGTTTAGCCTTCACCAAAATCAGATTTACTATTACAAAAGTTTGATTACCTTTTGTTGTCTTCGTCAGAATGCACTCCCAGGACTGCTACTTCAATAACAAATGTTGGTTTGGTCCAAAATAATCCATCGTTATATCCGAATAGCGGCGTTTTGTTCGTGCGTTCCAGAAACTATCCGAAATGGTAAATCAGGGTCGCGCGCATGGCGCAATTCGTGACAAAAAAATTCTAAATATTCCATTCCCCGACCGGGAATCTCCTTTTCGGTAAACAGAGGAAAAATCACAAAGACGGGGGCGGCCAGTGCACGCGCCTAAGCCCACAGTCCCTTGATCGGCCACTTGAGAAAGGCGATAATGTGTTTCAGCCTGGGGCTGGAATGACGACATTCAGGTTTTTCCCGGGCTCTGAGAGCCTATTGGAGCCGTGGAAAGTGTCACGTTACCGCAGAGATCCTTTGTAATGTAATGAGATGTCAAAGAAAGACAATAAATGGTCAGACAGGCCACTTCCTGTAAAGGAATCTCTCAGGTTTTGACCTGCCATTTGAGTTCTGTTATACTCACAGACACCATTCAAACAGTTTTAGAAACTTTGGAGTGTTTTCTATCCAAAGCTAATAATTATATGCATATTCTAGTTTCTGGGCAGGAGTAATAATCAAATTAAATCGGGTACGTTTTTTATCCAGCCGTGAAAATACTGCCCCCTAGCCATAACAGGTTAAATGTATTTGGCTCAGGTGTATGTAAACTTCCGACTTCAACTCTAAGTATTCAGACCCTTTGCTATGAGACTCAAAGTTGAGCTCAGGTGCATTCTGTTTCCATTGATCATCTTTGTGATGTTTCTTCAACTTAAGGTCCCACAGCTGACAGTGCATGTCAGAGCAAAAACCAAGCCATGGGGTCAAAGGAATTGTCCGTAGAGCTCCGAGAAAGGATTGTGTTGAGGCACAGATCTGGGAAAGGGTGCAAAAGTTTTGCAGCATTGAAGGTCCCCAAGATTACAATGGCCTCCATCATTATTAAATGGAAGAAGTTTGGAACCACCAAGACTTTTCCTAGAGCTGGCCCGCCTGGCCAAACTGAACAATCAGGGGAGAAGAGCCTTGGTCAGGGGGGTGACCAAGAACCCGATGGTCACTCTGACAGAGCTCTAGAGTTCCTCTGTGGAGATGGGAGAACCTTCCAGAAGGACAACCATCTCTGCAGCACTCCACCAATCAGGCCTTTGTGGTAGAGTGCCCAGATGGAAGCCCCTCCTCAGGAAAAGGCACATGAAAGCCTGCTGGGAGTTTGCCAAAAGGCATCTAAACGCTCTCAGAACATGAAAACAAGATTCCCTGGTCTGATGAAACCAAGATTGAACTGTTTGGCCTGAATGGCAATTGTCATGTCTGGAGGAAACCTGGCACCATCCATATGGTAAAGCATGTTGGTGGCAGCATCATACTGCGGGGATATTTTTCAGCGGCAGGGACTGGGAGACTAGTCATAATCAAGGCAAAGATGAACGGAGCAAAGTACAGAGAGATCCTTGATGAAAACCTGCTCCAGAGCGCTCAGGACCTCAGACGTGGGCGACTGTTCACCTTCCAACAGGACAACGACCCTAAGCACACAGCCAAGACAACGCAGGAGTGGCTTCAGAACAAGTCTCTGAATGTCCTTGAGTGGCCCAGCCAGAGCCCGGACTTGAACTCGATCGAACATCTCTGGAGAGACCTGAAAATCGCTGTGCAGCAACGCTCCCCATCCAACCTGACAATGCTTGCGAGGATCTGCAGAGAAGAATGGGAGAAAATTCCCAAATACAGGTGTGCCAAGCTTGTAGTGTCATACTCAAAAGACTCTGCTGTAATCACTGACAAAGTTGCTTCAACAAAGTACTGAGTAAAGGGTCTGAATACTTAGGTAAATGTGTTATTCCGTTTTTATTTTTTAAAATACATTTGCAAAAATGTCTTTATGCATGAAAACATCGGATGGACGGATGGCAGAGCCAAAGATAGTACAGCCCAAAATATTTTTTTCTAACGCAGATAGTCATTGGTGGCAGAGACATGGATGTTTAATGTATGCGGAAGCAGAGCGAGGAGAGCCAGATAGACGGATTCCTTAGTGATTTGTATTTTCCACGGTTATTGTTGCAAACACAATTATTTTGGATGTAGCAGTAGGGCTAGCTAGCTAACTAATGTCGATAGCCAGATTAGCATCTGCATTCAAATTATTTAAATAATATTTTTAACACGACCTCAGAACGCAATTAGCTCCACTTGTATAGTATAAACTATGATATTGTATTTGGTAGGCATGTGTTCCGCACACTATCAAAATTTGTTTAGTTTTTATTTCCAAAGACTATGAGTGGGGCTTTTCTATTGCTAATTCGTAGGCTACTGATTCAATATTTATTTCAAAAGGCACACACTAATTATACAGTTCTTAAATGTGATACTTAGAGTATTCATTATTATGCATAGCTTATTGAAGGCAATTAGCTATATTAGCATGATTTGTTGAAGAGCTAAGAAAGTGTAAATTCATTGGTCTGGCTAGGTTCACCAAGTGTACAGTTGAGGACGCAGCTATTCCAGGAATTTCTAAGAAAGCGAAGCCACCTGGCTTCATAACTCATGAAGCCGATGCAGTAAAAGACACTAATCTGATCGTGTCAATTAATTTAATGTCTGTATCGGCAAGTATCCCCACGAATGACATGTTAACAAAGACATAAACAATTGACACAGTGATGAACTTGTGATCATTGCAAAATGTGTTGTTTACTCAGGAATTCGTCAGCTAATGTTGTTAGCATACTAGCTAGTGGTTAGTGGCTAGCTAGCTAGCTAAAGGGCTGCTCGCTCACTAGCTGTTGTGACAGTAGACTTTTCGTTTTTAGCCTGTATTACATGTCGACAGTTAAAAGACATTAACCTGCTAGTTATGTTATTTACTAATTATGAATTTCATGTCCAAATGTTGCTTCATATGTAAGTGCTATTTTGGAGTTTGTAGCTATATGAACTAATCATTTCTGCTAGCTAACTACCATAGTAACTGAAGTGGTTTATCTTTATGAATAGCTAGCCCAATAATATCTGGGGACTGCAGCAACTACAAGCCGTGCCCACTACACGCTGTGCCCACTGCCATTGTGGGTACTTGTAACAGTACGACACCCATTAGCATTACATCGTTACAGGCCGCGCCCACCAGCATTAGCTAGCAAGGTTATACATATATCTGCTGGAGCCAGACCCTATTGAACCCAACTCTCGCACCGCACAACTTGGTGGGCGGTGTGTGTAGTCGATCGTCACTACACTCTGCGCCCTACAAGCCATGCCCCCCAGTCTGCGGTCCACAGATAGACCCTACTCAGCTTGCCTAGTTATCTGTTTTCCATTTGTCTATGTAGCCAGTTGGCTCTTTGCTATACTAAATGTGTTATTGTTTTCTAACAAATGTCTCCAATTCATGAATGTTGGGGCAGTTACCCACTCAGTTAGGGTAGCATGTACTTTTCTAATAGTAGGGTATGAGAGAACTTTACAGTGATCACAACTGTAGTTACCATGTTGATAATTTTGCATTTGTCTAGCTACTGTTACCGACTTTAAAGTAGACCCACAACTTTTGTTTAGTCTGGACAATATTGCAAAACATGTTGATGCTTTCAGTATCACTGAAGGTGTTGACTCATACTGCTTTTTCTATTCCTTTGCATGGGTGAACGGGATGGATGCCACACACTAATAACTCAAGCTGAACTGGAAGAGGTGGCTGCAGCTATGGTCCATGTTGTATCTACAACTGTCTCCATACTGACAGGACAATACATACACTGCTTTGAAGGACCCTGCCCAACCCAAATGCTTCAAGTGGCACAATTACGTCAGAGGCTTGAACAAACACTTATAGCCGAACGCATTGCTAATACCATCCCAAAAACATTGCCATTCCCATGCTGTTTCATTCTGTGTATCTCAAATAAATGTCTGTGTGTGATACGTTGTGGTATTTTTTTCCCTGTGTTGACAGTTGCAGTGGTCAAAATAACAAGCATTACAAATGTATTTATACATTTTCTTTCTTTGATTTTGGTCTTGGTGCCAGTTCCCACATCTTAAGTTGTGTACTCTGTAGGGTTTTCTGTCTATATAATATTACTTGTTAATGAAATTAACTCATACGCTGTAAAATATAAAGTACCAGGTTTGGACACACCTACTCATTCCAGAGTTTTTATTTGGGATGGTGTGGGTGTGCTTTGCTGGTGACGCTGTCAGTGATTTATTTAGAATTCAAGACACATTTAACCAGCATGCTACCGCAGCATTCTGCAGCAATATGCCATCCCATCTGGTTTGTGCTTAGTGGGACTATCATGTGTTTTTCAACAGGACAATGACCCAACACACGTCCAGGCTGTGTAAGGGCTATTTGACGAAGAAGGAGAGTGATGGAGTGCTGCATCAGATGACCTGGCCTCCACAATCATCCGACATCAACCCAATTTAGATGTTTTGGGATGAGTTGGACCGCAGAGTGATGGAATAGCAGCCAACAAGTACTCAGCTGGTTGAGAGAATGCCGAGCGTGTGCAAAGCTGTCATCAAGGCAAAGGGTGGCTACTTTAAAGAATTTAAAATATAACATATTTTGATTTGTTGAAAAATGTTTTGGTTTCTACAGTATTCCATATGTGTTATTTCATAGTTTTGATGTCTTCACTATTATTCTGCAATGTAGAAAATAGTAAAAATAAAGAAAAACCCTTGAATGAGTAGGTGTGTCTAAACTTTTGACTGTTACTGTATATACAGTGAGCTCCAAAAGCTCCAAAAGTATTGAGACAGTGGCACATTTTTTATGTTTTTTTTAGCCTCTGTACTCCAGCACTTTGGATTTGAAAGTGCAGACTGGCAGCTTTAATTTGAGGGTATTTTCATCCATATCGGGTGAACTGTTTAAAAATTACAGAACTTTTTGTACATAGTTCCCCCATTTTAGGGGACCAATTCATTTATATGTGTATTAAAGTAGTCAAAAGTTTAGTATTTTGTCCCATATTCCTAGCATGCAATGATTACATCAAGGTTGTGACTCTACAAACGTGTTGGAGGCATTTGCTGTTTGTTTTGGTTTTGTTTCAGATTATTTTGTGCCTAATAGAAATTAATGGTAAATAATGTATTGTGTCATTTTGGAATCACTTTTATTGTAGATATGTTTCCAAACATTTCTATATGGATTCTGGATGTAACTCAATATTAGGAAGGTGTTCTTAATGTTTTGTACACTCAGTGTATATCACCTCACCTGCTTTGTCCTTATCCCTCACTATTCTCATCCCATTTTCACAGATCCCAAACAGGGGTGGATTGGGACATGAATCCGGCCCTGGCATTTTATCCACACCAACCCACATCACTGCATGTGCCCCCCCCCCCACGGCGGGCCATCAGCCATACACACACACCCCATACCCACACATACACCCTGACCCTACACACCCTACTTAGACACAGGCAAGAGTGCTGATGCATAACATTACATGTTGATATGTTATATGATCAAAACACATTTTTCTGTCGAACACATAGGGGGAGAGGAGGGTAGCTTGCTCATCAAAGCAGAAGGCCCCAGCGTGGGCACAGGCACAGGAGCAGACATTTTCATTACAGTAATCATGAGGATAATGCACTTTACTGTTTGACCCATGATTGTAGCCGCCCAAAATATATGATGTTTTGAGTGAGGTGACAATGTAGAATGTGTTCTATCTATGTTTATAGGCACACTTTCCGTATTTTTTTTACAATCCATGACCATAGCTGTTTAACCTGTTTGGGCTAGGGGGCAGTATTGAGAATTTTGGAAAAAATATGTGCCCATTTTTAACTGCCTCCTACACCAACTCAGAAGCTAGAATATGCATATTATTGTTCAGGTTTGGATAGAAAACACCCTAAAGTTTCTAAAACTGTTTGAATGGTGTCTGTGAGTATAACAGAACTCCTATGGCAGGCAAAAACCTGACAAGGTTTCATGCAGGAAGTGGCCTGTCTGACAAGGAGTCGTGCGTCTTGCATCTGTTTATTGAAGAGTAAGGATCTTAGCTGTAACGTGACAATTCCCAGGGCTCCAATAGGCTCTCAGAACCCGGGAAAAACCTGAACGATGACGAGACAGCCTCTGGCTGAAACAGATTATCGCCTTATCCAAGTGGCCGATCAGAGGACCATTGAATGAGGCGCGTGCACGATTCGCCCCCGTGGAGAAATTTCATTCGGCTGTTTAGCTTATTGCAGATTCCCGGTCGGAATATTATCGCTTTTCTACGAGATAAATGGCATAAAAATTGGTTTTAAACAGCGATTGACATGCTTCGAAGTACGGTAATGGAATATTTAGACATTTTTTGTCACGCCATGCGCCATGCGCGCGACCGTTATTTACCATTCGTATAGTGTCTAGAACGCACTAACAAAACAGAGGATATTTGGATATAACGATGGATTATTTGGGACCAAACCTACATTTGTTATTGAAGTAGAAGTCCTGGGAGTGCATTCTGACGAAGAACAGGAAAGGTAAGAACATTTTTCTTATAGGAAATAGGATTTTGGTGAAGGCTAATCTTGCCGGGTGTCTAAATAGCTGATGGCTGGGCTATGTACTTAGAATATTGCAAAATGTGCTTCATCCGAAAAGCTATTTTAAAATTGGACATATCGAGTGCATAGAGGAGTAATGTATCTATAATTCTTAAAATAATTGTTATGCTTTTTGTGAACGTTTATCGTGAGTAATTTAGCAAACTGTTAGTAAATTCCCCGGAAGTTTGCGGGGGGTATGCTTTTTCTGAACGTCACATGCTAATGTAAAAAGCTGTTTTTTGATATAAATATGAACTTGATTGAACAGACATGCATGTATTGTATAACATAATGTCCTAGGTGTGTCATCTGATGAAGATCATCAAAGGTTAGTGCTGCATTTAGCTGTGGTTTGGGTTTTTGTGACATTATATGCTAGCTTGAAAAATGGGTGTCTGATTATTTCTGGCTGGGCACTCTCCTGACATAATCTAATGTTTTGCTTTCGTTGTAAAGCCTTTTTGAAATCGGACAGTGTGGTTAGATTAAGGAGAGTCTTGTCTTTAAATAGCTGTAAAATAGTCATATGTTTGAGAAATTGAAGTAATAGTATTTCAAACGATTCAAAAATCGCGCCACTGAATTCAGGTGGCTGTTACGTAGGTGGGACAAATTCGTCCCGCCTTGCCCATAGAGGTTAACTGATGACAGAATCGGAGCTGGTCTCTTTTCTAATGCCGTGTTTTACGTTTAATGTGAGTTTGCTTGACCTCAGTTTAGCCTATCAGCAAACCCAACAAGCTCTCACATCAGAATTAAACGTTCATCCATGTTTCTCGTACAGAAAATGTTGAAGTTGTTCCAAACATCACATTTTGAAGTGTTTAAAGTTACATTTAGGCATTAACTCTGAATTCTTAAGGTTAGGCATTAAATCTGAATGTTTAAGTTAAGGATTAAGGTTTGGGATAGGTTTAAAATAAAAATCGGAAAAACAACTTTCTATTGCTGGATTCAGACGTGGATGGACCTCGAATACTGACTTGCATCATGGGTGACCTGGCTGAGAAAACCGGGCTGGCCCATCTTGATAGGGGGGCAGGCCGGCCATTTCCCATTGATCAGCCAAAGGCTCATTATAGATTTGATTAACAGAGAAATTGCACTCAAAAATGTTGTCTTTAAAATAGGCCCATGTCACCCTTTTCATTGTTTTATTTTTATATAAAAAAATATATTTTTGTGAGTGTCAATTTCGACCAGTCTACCCCCAAAAATGTTTTGTCTAGCCCATCTGGCATTTGACAGAATTGCCAGAAGGCCCGTCTGCCCCTGCTCCCAAATCAGATGCTTCTGTCTAAGACAGCCTCTCCCTCCTATGGTGACAGCTATTTTTAAGCCAACTGATAATCAGTGCCATTCTAAGAAGCTCCAGGATTTTTTATTTAGTCGATTCCAGATCTTGATGTGCCAAGAAAGAGTTAAGATATTATCTCTTCTAGTGGTTTTTATTAAGGTGAAGGATGAATTATGCTATTAAACAGCGCACCCTCCACTCTTTCCCTCTTTCCTAATCATGAACTCATCTTTTAGAGAAATAAAAATTACCCAAAGGGACTTACAATGACCCATAAGACTTCTTAGTGATGTAAATGTAAAGCATTACTGTTATGTCATGTTTGTAAGGTAGCGTACAGTTTTCAGGCTAGGTTCACATAGGGAGTAATATTTAGGATACGTTCTCATGAGGTCATTGTTGAGAAAATGGGGAGAAACAATGGTTTTACTCTAATATTACAGGCAGCTTTGATGAAACTGCTTTAAAACTATGTGTTGACATGTCAGTGGTGAGTTTGACTTTCTAGTAAACTTGACAGAGACACTTTCTTAATAGGGCACAACTTTATAGCCAAAGGAGATTACTCCGAACTGTGACTACTGCGAACATTGGGCTCCTGTGTTGTGACCTCTGAAAAGTCTTGATTGCAAATGTGATAGTCATGGTTTTGTAGAATGTGCACATTTGACAGTTAGCCTATAGCCATATGTTTGAGTTTCATTGCGGCCTGTTATGAAGTTATTAATTTTCCATTGACAGACAAAACTGTCAACATGACATAGCATACTGACACATAGTCTACTGTGCACCTGGTCTGGTGTTTAGACGGTGGCTCTCCCATATGGTCAAGCAATTTGGAAACTTTTCTGCAAAATGTATGGCATTTTTGTTACGTAGCCTACTGCAGCAACTTCCCGTTAGAATTATGATAGGCCTACATCTCATCACTCACACAGTCGAGTCATCAATGTTAGATTCCAATCTGGCAGGATCAGTCAGTCAAGACATTACTCAGCACCACACACCTATCAGTTACGCTCTTCCCAAGCATTAGACTCCCGAGACAGCAATATTGATATCCACTGATATTATTCTAGGTGCAATATTCAATGTTTTTTCAGTTTTGCTCTTCAATATTAATCCATCGTTTACCTCACACATGTTACTGTCAAATGTAATATTCCGTATTCCATACAGGCCTACTTGCCATTTAAAGTGTGACTATCTCAGGCTATAACTTAGCAGTCACAATAATTAAAATATGCTGATACTATCCTGTTTACACTTACACTATATATACAAAAGTATGTGGACTCCCTTGCTGACAGGTATATAAAATTGTGCAAACAGCCATGCAATCTCCATTGACAAACATTGTCAGCAGAACGGCCTTACTGAAGGGCTCAGTGACTTTCAACGTGGCACCGTCATAGGATGCAACCTTTCCAACAAGTCAGTTTGTCAAATTTCTGCCCTACTAAAGCTGCCCTGGTCAACTGTAAGTGCTGTTATTGTGAAGGGGAAGTCTAGGAGCAACAATGGCTCAGCCATGAAGTGGTAGGCCACACAGGCTCACAGAACGGGACCGCCAAGTGCTGAAGCACGTAGCGCCATAAAATCGTCTGTCCTCGGGTTGCCACACCCGCTCCCGAGTTCCAAACTGCCTTTGGAAGCAACGTCAGCACAATAACTGTTCGTCGGGACCTTCATGAAATGGGCTTCCATGGTCGAGCAGCCGCACAAAAGCCTAAGATGTATTTTACATTTTTTAAATGTTTTAATTAACCTTTATTTAACTAGGCAAGTCAGTTAAGAACAAATTCTTATTTACAATGACGGTGTACACCAGCCAAACCCGGACGACGCTGGGCCAATTTTACGCGGCCCTATGGGACTCCCAATCACGGCCTGTTGTGATACAGCCTGGATCACCATGTGCAATGCGAAGCATCGGCTGGAGTGGTGTAAAGCTCACCACCATTGGACTCTGGAGCTGTGGAAACGTCTTCTCTGGAGGGATGAATCACACTTCACCATCTGGCAGTCCAACGGACAAATCTGCATTTGGCGGATGCCAGGAGAACGCTGCCTGCCCGAATGCATAGTGACAACTGTAAAGTTTGGTGGAGGAAGTGGTGGTCTGGGGCTGTTTTTCATGGTTTCGGGTAGGCCCCTTAGTTCCAGTGAAGGGAAATCTTAATGCTACAGCATACAATGGCATTCTACACAATTCTGTACTTCAAAATTTGTGGCAATAGCCTTCCCTTTCCTGTTTTAGCATGAAAATGCCCCCATGCACAAAGCGAGGTCCGTACAGAAATGGTTTGTCGAGATCGGTGTGGAAGAACTTTACTGGCCTGTACAGAGCCCTGACCTCAACCCCATCAAACACCTTTGGGATGAATTGGAAGGCAGACTGCGAGCCAGGCCTAATTGCCCAACATCAGTGCTCGACCTCACTAATGCTCTTGTGGCTGAATGGAGCCAAGTCCCCATCTTGTGGAAAGCCTTCCCAGAAGAGTGGAGGCTGTTATAGCAGCAAAGGGGGAACCAACTCCATATTAATGCCCGTGATTTTGGAATGAGATGTTTGATGAGCAGTTGTCCAAATACTCTTGGTCATTTAGTATATGTCACCCTTTGTTCTTGTAGCAAGGATTTAGAATCAATTCACCATCCAGCGCTACTCTCATGAGACTCTCTCTCTTCTCGGCTCCCCTAGTTACAGTAAGCAGAGTGGGTACTTGTCCGATGGATAAAGCAACATCAGCATCTTTACTGACGTGATATGCACAGCAAACAGCAACAGAGAACATTTGCTCATAATGAAAACAGTGATACAACAGTTTCCACTTGCACTCAAACTCATGATATACCCCAGTGACTTACTGTACTTTTACTGTACTGTTATTACAATGAGTAATAGCCCATCAATTTGTACACTTTTGAATGCACGATTGAATTGTCAATTGATCTACATCATCATCCCTACAATAGAAGCCAACAGATGACTTTGATATGAATTCAATTAATATATTTGTGTGATTTTTTTTGTTTTGTTGTGATAACCAGTTGAGAGGGGGAAGGTGAATATTTTGTATAAGCTTCCATCTCCCCTGATTCAACAGTTGATGAAGAATGCCATTGTGGAAGTCAACTGTTTATACCTGAACCTTGAAGTTCAGGTTTCTTGAGTTCCTCCACCTTAACTGTCTCTCTGTCCCCTAACCTGCTTCTCCACTCTGCTCTCTAGGTTCTACTGGGATTTCACCATGCTGATGTTCATGGTGGGCAACCTCATCATCATCCCCGTGGGGATCACCTTCTTCAAGGACGAGACCACCGCACCCTGGATCATCTTCAACGTGGTCTCTGACACCTTCTTCCTCATGGACCTGGTCCTCAACTTCCGCACAGGCATCGTTTTAGAGGACAATACTGAGATCATCCTGGACCCCAAGAAGATCAAGAGGACATACCTGAAGACCTGGTTTTTGGTGGACTTTATCTCCTCCATCCCTGTGGATTATATCTTCTTGATCGTGGAGAAGGGGATCGACTCTGAGGTGTATAAAACAGCCAGAGCCCTGAGGATCGTGCGCTTTACCAAGATCCTCAGTCTGCTAAGGCTGCTCAGGCTGTCCAGGCTAATTCGCTATGTCCACCAATGGGAAGAGGTAAGCTGGGCTCTAGAATTTACTTTGTCCAATAGCAGGAGGAGATGGGATTTGCAATAATTTTCTATAATTTACACAGGCCAATAGACGTGTGGTTTGTTATTAAGCAACAAAAACGTTGTGTGCGCAAATTCAGGGCAAAACAACTATGAATTCAAAATAATTATTGACAACATGTAACATGCACAAGCATCATTTTCGTGACGTTGTCAGGCAACCCGTCTATGAGAGGCTACACACTATGGGTCAAGTACTTACATTGACCAATGGAAAGAGGGGGTAGGATGGACAAGGCATAGGCCAGAATCCCTTTTATAATACAATTTCAAGGCAGCAGTAGCAAGAATAAAACACAAGTGAGTCAGATTGAACATCATCAACCCATCCTATTTGTGGGAAGTGTTTTTCCAGTAATAGGCTAGTCTCACTATCACAGGCCTTCAACACTGTTGTCTCTGTATCTGAAGTGATGTATATCAGCAGGATGCTGAGATTCACAGCTTTGCTTTCTCAGCGGTCAGCATCACAGCATTGGGCCATGGAGCGCAGCCAGTCACATATAGCGACAACATGAAAGACAGTAGTTCATGTTCAAAGGAAAATAACATGAAAACAGCATACCCACAACAAAGACGGTTTTGAATGAATTCCTGTGATCAGCAGCTGTCCAGACAAGCAGTATGGCTTATTAATCACACAGTCTCGCTGTCTTCATGTATATTTCCTGTCTTAGATCAAAACCAAACATCCCATTTGATCAGCATGTGTGTTTATTGACTGTCTTGAATCTGAGGTGTGAATGTTAATGAGATGTGATTAAGTGTACTGCCTAATACATCACAGAGGAACTTCTAATGGTGTGTCTTCATAGACAAACAGCTCTAATACACATCTTTGACAGGAATAAGTAAAGTTTCCATTCTACACTGGATAATCTATTTATATTAAGGATACAGTGTATTTGAAAACTATTCAGACCCCTTCCCTTTTTCCACATTTTGTTACGTGACAGCCTTATTCTAAAATTGCTTAAATCATTTTTTATCCTCATTAATCTACACACAATACCTCAATAATGACAAAGCGAAAATAGGTTTTAAGAAATGTATATATACTGCTCAAAAAAAATAAAGGGAACACTTAAACAACACGTCCTAGATCTGAATGAAATAAATAATCTTATTAAATACTTTTTTCTTTACATAGTTGAATGTGCTGACAACAAAATCACACAAAAATAATCAATGGAAATCCAATTTATCAACCCATGGAGGTCTGGATTTGGAGTCACACTCAAAATTAAAGTGGAAAACCACACCACAGGCTGATCCAACTTTGATGTAATGTCCTTAAAACAAGTCAAAATGTGGCTCAGTAGTGTGTGTGGCCTCCACGTGCCTGAATGACCTCCCTACAACGCCTGGGCATGCTCCTGATGAGGTGGTGGATGGTCTCCTGAGGGATCTCCTCCCAGACCTGGACTAAAGCATCTGCCAACTCCTGGACAGTCTATGGTGCAACGTGGCGTTTATGGTTGGAGCGAGACATGATGTCCCAGATGTGCTCAATTGGATTCAGGTCTGAGGAACGGGCGGGCCAGTCCATAGCATCAATGCCTTCCTCTTGCAGGAACTGCTGACACACTCCAGCCACGAGGTCTAGCATTGTCTTGCATTAGGAGGAACCCAGGGCCAAACGCACCAGCATATGGTCTCATAAGGGGTCTGAGGATCTCATCTCGGTACTTAATGGCAGTCAGGCTACCTCTGGCGAGCACATGGAGGGCTGTGCGGCCCCCCAAAGAAATGCCACCCCACACCATGACTGACCCACCGCCAAACCGGTCATGCTGGAGGATGTTGCAGGCAGCAGAACGTTCTCCACGGCGTCTCCAGACTCTGTCACGTCTGTCACATGTGCTCAGTGTGAACCTGCTTTCATCTGTAAAGAGCACAGGGCGCCAGTGGCGAATTTGCCAATCTTGGTGTTCTCTGGCAAATGCCAAACGTCCTGCACGGTGTTGGGCTGTAAGCACAACACCCACCTGTGGACATCGGGCCCTCATACCACCCTCATGGATTGTGTTTCTGACCGTTTGAGCAGACACATGCACATTTGTGGCCTGCTGGAGGTCATTTTGCCGGGCTCTGGCAGTGCTTCTCCTGCTCCTCCTTGCACAAAGGCGGAGGTAGCGGTCCTGCTGCTGGGTTGTTGCCCTCCTACGGCCTCCTCCACGTCTCCTGATGTACTGGCCTGTCTCCTGGTAGCGCCTCCATGCTCTGGACACTACGGTGACAGACACAGCAAACCTTCTTGCCACAGCTCGCATTGATGTGCCATCCTGGATGAGCTGCACTACCTGAGCCACTTGTGTGGGTTGTAGACTCTGTCTTATGCTACCACTAGAGTGAAAGCACCGCCAGCATTCAAAAGTGACCAAAACATCAGCCAGGAAGCATAGGAACTGAGAAGTGGTCTGTGGTCCCCACCTGCAGAACCACTCCTTTATTGGGGGTGTCTTGCTAATTGCCTATAATTTCCACCTGTTGTCTATTCCATTTGCACAACAGCATGTAAAATTTATTGTCAATCAGTGTTGCTTCCTAAGTGGACAGTTTGATTTCACAGAAGTGTGATTGACTTGGAGTTACATTGTGTTGTTTAAGTGTTCCCTTTATTTTTTTGAGCAGTGTATATAAAAAACCACTTAAATACCTTATTTACATAAGTATAAGTCAGACCCTTTGCTATGAGACTCGAAATTGAGCTCAGGTGCATCCTGTTTCCATTGATCATCCTTGAGATGTTTCTACAACTTGATTGGAGTACACCCGTGGTAAATTCAATTGATTGTACATGATTTGGAAAGGCACAAACATGTCTATATAAGGTCCCACAGTTGACAGTGCATTTCAGAGCATAAAACCAAGCCATGAGGTTAAAGGAATTGTCCATAGAGCTCCGAGACAGGATTGTGTTGAGGCACAGATCTGGGGAAGTGTACCAAAAAATGTCTGCAGCATTGAAGGTCCCCAAGAACACAGTGGCCTCCATCATTCTTAAATGGAAGAAGTTTGGAACCACCAAGACTCTTCCTAGAGCCAGCCGGCCGGCCAAACTAAACAATCGGGGGAGAAGGGTCTTGGTCAGGGAGGTAACCAAGAACCCGATGGTCCCTCTGACAGAGCTCCAGAGTTCCTCTGTGGAGATGGGAGAGACATCCAGAAGGACAACCATCTCTGCAGCACCCCACCAATTATGCCTTTATGGAGTGGCCAGACGGAAGCCATTCCTCAGTAAAAGGCACATGACAGCCCTCTTGAAGTTTGCCAAAAGGCACCTAAAGGACTCTCAGACCATGAGAAACAAGATTCTCTGTTCTGATTGAACCAAGACTAAACTCTTTGGCCTGAACGCCAAGCATCACGTCTGGGGGAAACCTGGCACCAACACTACGGTGAAACATGGTGGTGGCAGCATCATGCTGTGGGGATGTTTTTCAGCGGCAGGGACTGGGAGACTAGTCAGGATCGAGGGAAAGATGAACGGAGCAAAGTACAGAGAGATCCTTGATGAAAACCTGCTCCAGAGCGCTCAGGACCTCAGACTGGGGTGAAGGTTCACCTTCCAACAGGACAACAGCAGTGCTTCTTCTCTGATTGATTTAGAGATTCAAGGGGCTATCATCGTTAAACAATATATAAGTGATTTTATTTAACCTTTATTTAATTGGCAAGACAGTTAAGAACAAATTCTTATTTACAATGACGTCCTACCAAAAGGCAAAAGGCCTCCGACGGGGCGGGAGCATGGATCATTTTGTATTTTTATTAAATAAAAATATAGGACAAAACACACATCACGACAAGAGAGACAATTCAACACTACATAAAGAAAAACCTAAGACAACAACATAGCATGGAAGCAACACATGACAACAACATGGTAGCAACACAACATGGCAGCAGCACAACATGGTAGCAGCACAAAACAGGGTACAAACATTATTGGGCACAGACAACAGCACAAAGGGCAAGAAGGTACAGTGAGAGAAAAAAGTATTTGATCCCCTGCTGATTTTGTACGTTTGCCCACTGACAAAGAAATGATCAGTCTATAATTTTAATGGTAGGTTTATTTGAACAGTGAGAGACAGAATAACAACAACAAAAATCCAGAAAAACGCATGTCAAAAATGTTATAAATTGATTTGCATTTTAATGAGGGAAATAAGTATTTGACCCCCTCTCAATCAAAAAGATTTCTGGCTCCCAGGTGTCTTTTATACAGGTAACGAGCTGAGATTAGGAGCACACTCTTAAAGGGAGTGCTCCTAATCTCAGTTTGTTACCTGTATAAAAGACACATGTCCACAGAAGCAATCAATCAATCAGATTCCAAACTCTCCACCATGGCCAAGACCAAAGAGCTCTCCAAGGATGTCAGGGACAAGATTGTAGACCTACACAAGGGTGGAATGGGCTACAAGATCATCGCCAAGCAGCTTGGTGAGAAGGGGACAACAGTTGGTGCGATTATTCGCAAATGGAAGAAACACAAAAGAACTGTCAATCTCCCTCGGCCTGGGGCTCCATGCAAGATCTCACCTCGTGGAGTTGCAATGATCATGAGAACGGTGAGGAATCAGCCCAGAACTGCACGGGAGGATCTTGTCAATGATTTCAAGGCAGCTGGGACCATAGTCACCAAGAAAACAATTGGTAACACACTACGCCATGAAGAACTGAAATCCTGCAGCGCCCGCAAGGTTCCCCTGCTCAAGAAAGCACATATACATGCCCGTCTGAAGTTTGCCAATGAACATCTGAACGATTCAGAGGACAACTGGGTGAAAGTTTTGTGGTCAGATGAGACCAAAATGGAGCTCTTTGGCATCAACGCAACTCGCCGTGTTTGGAGGAGGAGGAATGCTGCCTATGACCCCAAGAACACCATCCCCACCGTCAAACATGGAGGTGGAAACATTATGCTCTGGGGGTGTTTTTCCGCTAAGGGGACAGGACAACTTCACAGCATCAAAGGGACGATGGACGGGGCCATGTACCGTCAAATCTTGGGTGAGAACCTCCTTCCCTCAGCCAGGGCATTGAAAATGGGTCGTGGATGGGTATTCAAGCATGACAATGACCCAAAACACACAGGCAAGTTAACAAAGGAGTGGCTCAAGAAGAAGCACATTAACCTCTTGACGGTCGCCTAGGATAGGGGGCGCTACAGCGCTTTTTGAAAAGAATTCGTGCCCATTATAAACGGCCTACTACTCAAACTCAGAAGCTAGGATATGCATATAATTAATACTTGTGGATAGAAAACACCCTAAAGTTTCTAAAACTGTTTGAATGGTGTCTGTGAGTATAACAGAACTCATATGGCAGTCAAAACCCCGAGACAGATCGAAACAGGAAGTGGAATTCTGAATTGCGGACTCAACTTCATCTCGTTGCCTATAAATCACATCGTGAGCAATGGTTCATTGAGCACTTCCTATTGCTTCCACTAGATGTCCCCAGTCTTTACAAAGTGATTTGAGTCTCCTACTGTGAAAACTGACTGAATGACACGCTGTGGAACGTGGTCACATGAGGAGGGCCATCACCATTATGATGCCGGCGCCCCTGGCTACCCTCCCCTTTCGAAACGTTTATAAAGACAATGCAATCGTCCCCCTTGAATCTTATTGGAGCTCTGGTTGAAAAAGGCCCTAAAGATTTATGTTATACAACGTTTGACATGTTTGAACGAACCTAAATAAGAAAAAAATGCATTTTGTTGAAAGAGTAGCCCCGCGCACGTCGGAACTTTTGGTGCAGCCTTCAGAACGCGCTAACAAGAACAAGCTATTGGAACATAAAGGATTAACTTTTTCAAACGAAAATACATTTGTTGTGGACCTGGGATTCCTGGAAGTGCCTAAGGATGAAGATAATCAAAGGTAAGGGATTATTGACAATAGTATACAAGACTAGATTTGATATGCGATTGTTCCAAGATGGCGCTGACCTGTATTGCTAGCCTATTGTTCTGAGTATCGCATCCCCTTTTATCGCAAAGTGTGATTACCCAGTAAAGTTATTTTTAAATCTGGCATTTCAGGTGCTTTCAAGAGATATTCATCTATAAATCTTAGAATGACAATATTACATTTTAAAAATGTTTTCGAATAGTAATTTAGTAAATTGTAGTGCTGTTTCACCGGATGCATTTGAGGGAAAATAGTTAGTCAACGTTACGCGCCGATGTAAAATGCTGTTTTTATATATAAATATGAACTTTATCGAACAAAAGAATGCACGTATTGTGTAACATGATGTCCTAGGTGTGTCATCTGATGAAGATTGTCAAAGGTTAGTGCTGCATTTAGCTGTTTTTGGTTATTTATGATGCATGTGGTTGGTCGGAAAATGGCTATGTGGCTACTTTTACGATATACTCCTCTAACATAATCTAATGTTTTGCTTTTGCTGTAAAGCCTTTTTGAAATCGAACAACGTGGTTCGATTCAGGAGAGGTGTATCTACAAAACGATATCATTTGAAAAAAATATAAAAAATAAATAAATTAAATTGTGTTATGCTAATGGCGATAGGATTTTTCGCTGGATGTGAGCCCGACCAGGGGTTAAGGTCCTGGAGTGGCCTAGCCAGTCTCCAGACCTTAATCCAATAGAAAATCTATGGAGGGAGCTGAAGGTTCGAGTTGCCAAGAGTCAGCCTCGAAACCTTAATGACTTGGAGAAGATCTGCAAAGAGGAGTGGGACAAAATCCCTCCTGAGATGTGTGCAAACCTGGTGGCCAACTACAAGAAACGTCTGACCTCTGTGATTGCCCACAAGGGTTTTGCCACCAAGTACTAAGTCATGTTTTGCAGAGGGGTCAAATACTTATTTCCATCATTAAAATGCTAATCATTTTATAACATTTTTGACATGCGGTTTTCTGGATTTTTTGTTGTTGTTATTCTGTCTCTCACTGTTCAAATAAACCTACCATTAAAATTATAGACTGATCATTTCTTTGTCAGTGGGCAAACGTACAAAATCAGCAGGGGATCAAATAATTTTTTCCCTCACTGTAGAGACAACAATACATCACGCAAAGCAGCCACAACTGTCAGCAAGAATGTCCATGATTGAGTCTTTTAATGAAGAGATTGAGATTAAACTGTCCAGTTTGAATGTTTGTTGCAGCTCGTTCCAGTTGCTAGCTGCAGCGAACTGAAAAGATGAGCGACCCAAGGATGTTTGTGCTTTGGGGACCTTTAACAGAATGTGACCGGTAGAATGGGTGTTGTTTGTGAAGGATGACGGCTGCAGTAGATATCTCAGATGGGGGGAGTGAGGCCTATGAGGGTTTTATAAATAAGCATCAACCAGTTGGTCTTGCGACGGGTGTACAGAGATGACCAGTTTACAGAGGAGTATAGAGTGCAGTGATGTGTCTTATATGGAGCATTGGCGGTAAATCTGATGGCAAAATGGTAAAGAACATCTAGCCGCTCGAGAGCACCCTTACCTGCCGATCTATACATTTTGTCTCCGTAATCTAGCATGGGTAGGATGGTCATCTGAATCTGGGTTAGTTTGTCAGCTGGGGTAAAAGAGGAGAGATAGAGGAAACCAAGTCTAGATGTAACTTTTGCCTGCAGATTTTATATGTGCTGAGAGAAGGACAGTGTACCGTCTTGCCATACTCCCAAGTACTTGTATGAGGTGACTACCTCAAGCTCAAAACCCTCAGAGGTAGTAATCACACCTGTGGGGAGAGTGGCATTCTTCTTACCAAACCACATGACCTTAGCCTAGTGGTTAGAGCATTGGGCCACTAACCGAAAGGTTATCTGTCAATCTGTCATTCTGCCCCTGAGCAAGGCACTGTTCCCCGGGTGCCGAAGACATGGATGTCGATTAAGGCAGCCACCCTCACCTCTCTGATTCAGAGGGCTTGGGTTAAATGCGGAAGAGAAATTTCAGTTGAAGGCATTTAGTTGTACAACTGACTAGGTATCTCCCTTTCCTTTGTTTTGGAGGTGTTCAGAACAAGGTTAAGGGCTTAAGCTTAGCTTTGTTGTAGAGCATTTCACACAAAATCCGGAGAGGGGCCAGCTAAGTATAAGACTGTATCATCTGCATATAAATGGATGCGAGAGCTTCCTACTGCCTGAGCTATGTTGTTGATGTAAATTGAGAAGAGCGTGGGGCCTAGGATCGAGCCTTGGGGTACACCCATTGGTGACAGGCAGTGGCTGAGACAGCAGATGTTTTGACTTTATACACTGCACTCTTTGAGAGAGGTAGTTAGCAAACCAGGACAAAGAGCCCGCAGAGAAAATAATACTCCTTAGCTGGCCCACAAGAATGGAATGGTCTACTGTATCTAAAGCTTTGGCCAATTCAATAAAAATAGCAGCACAACAATGCTTAGAATCAAGGGCAATGGTGACATCATTGAGGACCTTTAAGGTTGCAGTGACACATCCATAACCTGAGCAGAAACCAGATTGCATACCAGAGAGAATACTATAGACATCAAGAAAGCCAGTCTGTTGATTATTGACAAGTTTTTCCAACACTTTTGATAAACAGGGCAAAATAGAAATAGGCCTATAACAGTTAGGATCAACTTGGTCTCCCCCTTTAAATAAAGGTCGAACCGTGGCTGCCTTCCAAGCAATGGGAACCTCCCCAGAGAGGAGAGACAAGTTGAAAAGGTCAGAGATAGGCTTGGCAATGATAGGGGCAGCAACCTTAAAGAAGAAAGGGTCTAAACCATCTGACCTAGATGTTTTTTTGGGGTCGTTTAAGGAGCTCCTTTAGCACCTTGGACTCAGTGACCGTCTGCAGGGAGAAACTTTTCAGCGGGGCAGTGGAAAAAGAGGGAGGAGCATTCGGGATGCTTCTTGTCAGTAACAACCACATTGTTGACTTTAAGGGACATGGGCAGCTGTGAAGATGAGGGTTTATTCTCCAGGTCTTTAACCGTTTTCCCGAAAGATCACGGTCGAACCAGTGGCTGAACCTGTCTTTAACCTCTCTAGGCTAGGCGGGACGAATTCGTCCCACCTACGTAACAGCCACTGCTATCCTGTGGCGCGATTTTCAAAACCTTAAAAATCCTATTACTTCAATTTCTCAAACATATGACTATTTTACAGCCATTTAAAGACAAGACTCTCGTTAATCTAACCACACTGTCCGATTTCAAAAAGGCTTTACAACGAAAGCAAAACATTAGATTATGTCAGCAGAGTACCAAGCCAGAAATAATCAGACACCCATTTTTCAAGCCAGCATATAATGTCACCAAAACCCAGAAGACAGCTAAATGCAGCACTCACCTTTGATGATCTTCATCAGATGACAACCCTAGGACATTATGTTATACAATACATGCATGTTTTGTTCAATCAAGTTCATATTTATATCAAAAACCAGCTTTTTACATTAGCATGTGACGTTCAGAACTAGCATACCCCCCGCAAACATCCGGGGAATTCGCTAACATTTTACTAAATTACTCACGATAAACGTTCACAAAAAGCATAACAATTATTTTAAGAATTATAGATACAGACCTCCTCTATGCACTCGATATGTCCGATTTTAAAATAGCTTTTTGGTGAAAGCACATTTTGCAATATTCTAAGTACATAGCCCAGGCATCACGGGCTCGCTATTTAGACACCCGGCAAGTTTAGCACTCACCATAATCATATTTACTATTATAAAAGTTTGATTACCTTTTGTTGTCTTCGTCAGAATACACACCCAGGACTGCTACTTCAATAACAAATGTTGGTTTGGTCCAAAATAATCCATCGTTATATCCGAATAGCGGCGTTTTGTTCGTGCGTTCCAGACACTATCCGAAATAGTAAAGAAGTGTCGCGCGTATGGCGCAATTCGTGACAATAAAATTCTAAGTATTCCATTACCGTACTTCGAAGCATGTCAACCGCTGTTTAAAATCAATTTTTACGACATTTTTCTCGTAGAAAAGCGATAATATTCCGACAGGGAATCTCCTTTTCGGCAAACAGAGGAAAAAATCCCAAAGGCGGGGGCGGTTGGGGTCACGCGCATAAGCCAGTGTCCCTTGATCGGCCACTTGAGAAAGGCGATAATGTGTTTCAGCCTGGGGCTGGAATGACGACATTCTGTTTTTTCCCGGGCTCTGAGCGCCTATGGACGACGTGGGAAGTGTCACGTTAGAGCAGAGATCCTTAGTAAATGATAGAGATGGAAAACAAGTTCAAGAAATGGTCAGACAGGCCACTTCCTGTAAAGGAATCTCTCAGGTTTTGACCTGCCATTTGAGTTCTGTTATACTCACAGACACCATTCAAACAGTTTTAGAAAATTTAGGGTGTTTTCTATCCATATGTAATAAGTATATGCATATTCTAGTTACTGGGTAGGAGTGGTAACCAGATTAAATCGGGTATGTTTTTTATCCAGCCGTGTCAATACTGCCCCCTAGCCCTAACAGGTTAATTCTCATTTTCTTTATGGTGGCGTGTTTGTTAACAATACCACTGAAAATGTAAAAAAAGAAGGTCCAAGCGTCTTCGACAGAGGGGATCAAGCTGATTCTATAGCAATTTACAGAAGTCAGGTCATGAAGGAAGGTTTGCTCATTAAAGTTGTTTACCAAGCGTCTATGACAAATCAAGACAGGTTGTTTCACTGAGCAGCCATTACGAACACAGGATGTAAAACAGTGATCATTACGGTCATTACAGAAAACATCAGACTGATACCTATCAGGATTATTTGTGAGGATAACATCAAGGAGAGTAGCCTTTTCTGGGTGTTTGTAGTCATACCATGTGGGATTGGTAATAATCTGAAAAAGATTCAGGGAGTCCCATTGCTTTAGGACTTGGTCAGGTGGTTTAAGCATGTCCCAGTTTAGGTCACCTAGCAGGACAAATCAATTGAGAGCTATTTGAAAGTTTAATGCTTAAAACCAGCAAATCAAATTGTTTGGGGACAGACTTGGTGGAGACAACCAAGCACTGAAGGTGATCCTTGGTAAAGATTGCCACTCCCCCACCTTTGGAAGGTCTGTCTTGCCGAAAAAAGTTATAACCAGAAAGGTTAACATCAGTATTCAAAACACTCTTCCTTAACCACGTCTCAGTAATGACCAACATATCTGGATTGGAGCTGTGAAACCACACTTTCAATTGATCCATTTTAGGTAATAAGCTTCTAGTGTTAACATGCCGATAACCCAGGCTTTTACAAGAGCAGAAATCAGTGAAGCAAATATCAGAGCACAAGTCAGAATTGGGTCTAGCAACAGTAGATGGGTCAGGGTGTACATGCACAATGTGAGAGAAAAATTATGTATTTACTTTTTCATTTGATATTAATGGTTAACAATGAATATTTAACTAATAGTAAGACATTTCTGTCCTACTAATGCTGTGTTTTTATGGTCTCCACTCTAGTTCCCTGCAGCTAATCTGGGCTGACAAATGAGTTAAAGACTGCATAGACAAGATGTGGTGGGTGTAACCGAGATAGAGATAGCCTGGAAGAGTTTTTAACAATCCCTCATTATCTCAAAATTATCCTTGCACATAAACTCTCTCTTTTCCTCCCTCTCTCTGTCACTATCATTGCCTCACTCTCCTCTACCCTGTACATGAAGCCAGAATGGGTTATTGGTAACAATGTTTTGGGAAACTAAGCCCGGGGGGTTAAGACAACAACACCCATGCAGATATTGACAGGATGAACCCAGAGTGGCTTATAATGCTCCAATCTGCATGGGAGGGGTAGAACCAGCCATGACTAAGCATTCTTAGTGTCAGCTATTACATTTACATTTACGTCATTTGGCAGACGCTCTTATCCAGAGTGACTTACAAATTGGTGCATTCACCTTGTGATATCCAGTGGAACAACCACTTTACAATAGTACATCTATATCTCTTTTTTTTTGGGGGGGGGGGGGGGGTTAGAAGGATTACTTTATCCTATCCCAGGTATTCCTTAAAGAGGTGGGGTTTCAGGTGTCTCCGGAATGTGGTGATTGACTCCGCTGTCCTGGCGTCGTGAGGTAGCTTGTTCCACCATTGGGGTGCCAGGGCAGCAAACAATTTTGACTGGGCTGAGCGGGAACTGTGCTTCCGCAGAGGTAGGGAGGCGAGCAGGACAGAGGTGGATGAACGCAGTGCCCTTCTTTGGGTGTAGGGACTGATCAGAGCCTGAAGGTACAGAGGTGCCGTTCCCCTCACAGCTCCGTAGGCAAGCACCATGGTCTTGTAGCAGATGCGAGCTTCAACTGGAAGCCAGTGGAGTGTGCGGAGGAGCGGGGTGACGTGAGAGAACTTGGGAAGGTTGAACACCAGACAGGCTGCGGCGTTCTGGTTGAGTTGTAGGGGTTTAATGGCACAGACAGGGAGCCCCGCCAGCAGCGAGTTGCAGTAATCCAGACGGGAGATGACAAGTGCCTGGATTAGGACCTGTGCCGCTTCCTGTGTAAGGCAGGGTCGTACTCTGCGAATGTTGTAGAGCATGAACCTACAGGATCGGGTCACCGCCTTGATGTTAGCGGAGAACGACAGGGTGTTGTCCAGGATCACGCGAAGGCTCTTAGCACTCTGGGAGGAGGACACAATGGAGTTGTCAACCGTGATGGCGAGATCATGGAAAGGGCAGTCCTTCCCCGGGAGGAAGCGCAGCTCCGTCTTGCCGAGGTTCAGCTTGAGGTGGTGATCCGTCATCCACACTGATATGTCTGCCAGACATGCAGAGATGCGATTCGCCACCTGGTTATCAGAAGGGGGAAAGGAGAAGATTAATTGTGTGTCGTCTGCGTAGCAATGATAGGAGAGACCATGTGAGGATATGAGAGACCAAGTGACTTGGTGTATAGTGAGAATAGGAGAGGGCCTAGAACTGAGCCCTGGGGGACACCAGTGGTGAGAGCACGTGGTGCGGAGACGGATTCTCGCCACGCCACCTGGTAGGAGCGACCTGTCAGGTAGGACGCAATCCAAGAGTGAGCCATGCCGGAGATGCCCAACTCGGAGAGGAGGATCTGATGGTTCACAGTATCAAAGGCAGCAGATAGGTCTAGAAGGATGAGAGCAGAGGAGAGAGAGTTAGCTTTAGCAGTGCGGAGAGCCTCTGTGACACAGAGAAGAGCAGTCTCAGTTGAATGACCAGTCTTGAAACCTGTCTGATTTGGATCAAGAAGGTCATTCTGAGAGAGATAGCAAGAGAGCTGGCCAAGGACGGCACGCTCAAGAGTTTTGGAGAGAAAAGAAAGAAGGGATACTGGTCTGTAGTTGTTGACATCGGAGGGATCGAGTGTAGGTTTTTTGAGAAGGGGTGCAACTCTCGCTCTCTTGAAGACGGAAGGGACGTAGCCAGCGGTCAATGATGAGTTGATGAGCGAGGTGAGGTAGGGGAGAAGGTCTCAGGATATGGTCTGGAGAAGAGAGGAGGGGATAGGGTCAAGCGGGCAGGTTGTTGGGCGGCCGGCCATCACAAGTCGCAAGATTTCATCTGGAGAGAGAGGGGAGAAAGAGGTCAAAGCATAGGGTAGAGCAATGTGAGTAGGACCAGCGGTGTCGTTTGACTTAACCTCTTACATCTAGATGTTCCGCTAGCGGAACACCTGCTCCAATATCCAATGATGGGCGTGGCGCGAAATACAAATTCCTCTAAAATCCGAAAACTTCCATTTTTCAAACATATGACTATTTTACAGCATTTTAAAGACAAGACTCTTGTTAATCTAACCACACTGTCCGATTTCAAAAAGGCTTTACAACGAAAGCAAAACATTAGATTATGTCAGCAGAGTACCCAGCCAGAAATAATCAGACACCCATTTTTCAAGCTAGCATATAATGTCACAAAAAACAAAACCACAGCTAAATGCAGCACTAACCTTTGATGATCTTCATCAGATGACAACCCTAGGACATTATGTTATACAATGCATGCATGTTTTGTTCAATCAAGTTCATATTTATATCAAAAACCAGCTTTTTTACATTAGCATGTGACGTTCAGAACTAGCATACCCCCCGCAAACATCCGGTGAATTTACTAAATTACTCACGATAAACGTTCACAAAAAACATAACAATTATTTTAAGAATTATAGATACAGAACTCCTCTATGCACTCGATATGTCCGATTTTAAAATAGCTTTTCGGTGAAAGCACATTTTGCAATATTCTCAGTAGATAGCCCAGCCATCACGGCTAGCCATTTAGACACCGACCAAGTTTAGCCCTGATCAAACTCCGATTTACTATTACAAAAGTTTCATTACCTTTGTTGTCTTCATCAGAATGCACTCCCAGGACTGCTACTTCAATAACAAATGTTGGTTTGGTCCAAAATATTCCATCGATATATCCAAATTGCGGCGTTTTGTTCGTGCGTTCCAAGACACTATCCGAAATGGTAAATCAGGGTCGCGAGCATGGCGCAATTCGTGAGAAAAGATTTCTAAATATTCCATTACTGTACTTCGAAGCATGTCAACCGCTGTTTAAAATCCATTTTTATGCCATTTTTCTCGTAAAAAAGCGATAATATTCCGACCGGGAATCTCCGTTTAGCTAAACAGAGGAAAGAAAACAAAGCTTTCGGTCGACGCGGGCACGAGCCTGAGTCTCACAGTACTGTAACCAGCCACTATCCAAACGCGCTACTTTGTTTCAGCCAGAGCCTGCAAAGCCACGATTCAGCATTTTGCCGCCTTCTGAGAGTCCATGTGAGCCGTAGAAAGTGTCACGTAAGAGCAGAGATCCCCTGTAATAGATAGAGATAATCAACAAGGCCAAGAAATGGTCAGACAGGGCACTTCCTGTACAGAATCTTCTCAGGTTTTGGCCTGCCAAATGAATTCTGTTATACTCACAGACACCATTCAAACAGTTTTAGAAACATTGGAGTGTTTTCTATCCAAAGCTAATAATTATATGCATATTCTAGTTTCTGGGCAGGAGTACTAATCAGATTAAATCGGGTACGTTTTTTATCCGTCCGTGAAAATACTGCCCCCTAGCCATAACAGGTTAACAAACGAGGATCGGATGTCGTCAACCTTCTTTTCAAAATGGTTGACGAAGTCATCCACAGAGAGGGGGAGGGGGGGAAGGGGGAGGAGGATTCAGGAGGGAGGAGAAGGTGGCAAAGAGCTTCCTAGGGTTAGAGGCAGATGCTTGGAATTTAGAGTGGTAGAAAGTGGCTTTAGCAGCAGAAACAGTGGAAGAAAATGTAGAGAGGAGGGAGTGAAAAGATGCCATGTCCACAGGGAGGCTAGTTTTCCTCCATTTCCGCTCGGCTGCCCGGAGCCCTGTTCTGTGAGCTTGCAATGAGTCGTCAAGCCACGGAGCAGGAGGGGAGGACCAAGCCGGCGGGGAGGATAGGGGACATAGAGTCAAAGGATGCAGAAAGGGAGGAGAGGAGGGTTGAGGAAGCAGAATCAGGAGATTGGTTGTATATAAAGAACTCTGCATTTCTGTATAGGTTAGACTCTTGGCCCAACGCCCAAGAGTGTTGGGTCGACCAGCCTCATTATTGCAATAATTAATCGATATTGAATAAAGATGATTGTTTGATGAAATGACAAAGTCTCTCTCACTTGATTAGAATATTCCACAACATCATTTCCAGATATCATCAACTGTAATTCAATCAAGGCATGGCAGAGGACAGGGAGCGCTCTGCAGTGTTGATTTATGACATTTGAATGTGCATTAGATGGCAACAAGATCATATTGTACAGCAATTTCATTAGGTGTTGATACAAAGCAGCATTTAAGTTCATGTACTTAAAAATGAATTTTCCTACTTTGCCCCAGATGGATTTGACTGCAGGGCACTCCCACATCATATGCAAGAATGTGCCTACCTGATTTAGGGGACACAGTGCACAGTTAGGAGTTGGGGCCAATTTCATGATTAAACTTTTCCTTGGTGTTAAATACAGTAAAATGTATAAATTGATGGTTTGGATTACGGATTTTTTCATATTCTGTTCCAGTTAAAGGGTTGTTCATATTCAATTAGATCTGTACCATACTTTTTTAATGGCTAGCTCAGAATATGAGCTTTCCAAAAGTTGTTTATATATTGGAGTCATCAGGCCAGACTACCTGGTCTGATGACTCCTTGCTGTACCCAGTCCACCTGGCCGTGCTGCTGCTCCAGTTTCAACTGTTCTGCCTGCGGCTATGGAACCCTGACCTGTTCACCAGATGTGCTACCTGTCCCAGACCTGCTGTTTTCAACTCACTAGAGACAGCAGGAGCGGTAAAGATACTCTGAATGATCGGCTATGAAAAGCCAACTGACATTTACTCCTGAGGTGCTGACCTGTTGCACCCATACATTTGATTGATTGATTGATATTATAGAGCTCATTCCTTTCAGGAGCTCAGATATTTTATTTATGAATCCCATCATTGGATGGTTCGGTAGTTGAGTTTCCCAAGGGACTCCATAGGCCAGCATAGCTTACATGACCAAAAGTGTGTGGACACCTCCTGGTTGAACATCTCATTCCAAAGTCATGGGTATTAATATGAAGTTGGTCGCTCCTTTGCTGCTATAAAAGCTTCTACTCTTCTGAGAATGTTTTCCACTAGATGTTGGAACATTGCTAAAGGGACTTGCTTCCATTCAGCCACAAGAGCATTAGTGAGGTCAGGCAGTGATGTTGGGCGATTAGGTCTGGCTCGCAGTCGTTCCAATTCATCCCAAAGGAGTTCAATGGTGTTGAGGTCAGGGCTCTATGCAGACCAGTCAAGTTCTTCCACACCGATCTCGACAAACCATTTCTGTATGGACCTCGCTTTGTGCACAGGGACATTGTCATGCTGAAACAGGAAAGGACCTTCCCCAAACTGTTGCCACAAAGTTGGAAGCACAGAATCGTCATTGTCTGCTGTAGCATTAAGATTTCCCTTCACTGGAACTAAGGGGCCTAGCCTGAACCATGAAAAACAGCCCCAGACCACCACTTCATCCACCAAACTTTACAGTTGGCTCTATGCATTCGGGCAGGCAGCGTTCTCAGATTTGTCAGCAATAGGTGTGGCTGAAATAGCCCAATCCACAAATTTGAGGGGGTGTCAAACTTCCTTTTGTATATATGGTGTATGTTGTAAATATAGAAAAAAAGTAGTTGCCTGGTAATGTGTATGTATCTTTCAAATCTTGGGATGTTCTCAAACCATTATTGTCCTTTATATTGGCAAGGGTATGGATTGCACATATGGACCATTGGGGGGATGCAAAAGGCCTCCCTCAAGGTTGCAAATCATTATTGTGTAATATTTCAGTATGGGCATGCCATTTTGATTCCCAGTTACATTGTTTTTTTAATTGTTTTTTAATGAACCCTAACCCAAATATAAATTGTGTGAGCAATAATAGGACCACAGCTTAGTTTACATTGTTTAAGGGATATACAGTATGGCTGAGGGTTTTGCATATGGTATTTTAATCATATTAATGAAATTGGAGCCAATACCCATATGTTCCAAGACAGACCAAGAGGTATGACCGTTCTAGTCTATCAAAAGCTTTTTCTGCATCAAGAGATACAGCCCAAGGAGCTGTTGTTTCTGATGAAGCATCTAAGATATGTAATAGTCGACAGAGGTTATCCGAGTATAAACACTTTGTAACCCGCTTTGGTCTGTGTGGCCTAATTTGGGTAAGTCTCGAGATGACAACATTTTGGAAAACAGTTTATTATCTGTATTTGTCTAAGATAGGGGGCGATAGTGAGAACACTGGGTGGTATCCTTACCTTTTTTTTCATAAAAGTGAAATTAGTGCTCTATTCACATCTCTCCCAAATTAACCTTTGTGAATGGCTATATTAATCATTTTGAGCAATAGTGGACCTAATTGATTCCAACATTTTAAATAGATCTCAGGAGGAATACCGTCCCATCCAGATGATTTGCCTTTATTCATGCTATCCAATCTCCTTTTTAATTCAATGAGAGAGATTTAGGCTCCCACCGAGGTGGCTTCCTCTGTTGCGAGAAGAAGAGTTCGTAATTATTTTAGAAAGGACCTAATCTGGCTTTGTGTGGATTTACAATCACAGGTGTACAGTTCTTTATAGAAGCTTGAGAATCTTTGATTGATGAATTTGGGTTCTGACAGTAATTCCCCTGTTTCAGATTCAATAGATTCAATCAGTTAATTGATCATTACTGCATAGCGTGTTGGCCAGTAAACAACTGGGACAATTACCATGGAAGTAATGGTTGAGTCTAACTTGATGGATGGCAAATTCTGCTCTCTGCCTTGTCAATAAATATGTTCTGTCTTGACTTTGGAAAGAGTAATAGTCACCTGGTCTGAAAAGAGTTTGTTGAGAATGCTCTAACACAGTTAACAACATTTCCATTATTTTTAATAAAACCTTTGGTAGCATCCCATAGTATCCAGGGGTCATCGACTTAATTTTTATTGATCATTATGAATGAATTTAGTCACATTTCAAATTGATCACAGAATGTTTGATTCTGTAATAATGAAATGTTGAAACGCCATCTTATGGCTCCTTTAGGAGTTCATAAATGTGAAGTTGTCAGTAGTAAGCGTAGTGGTCAGACAAGCTCATATGTTGAAGATAGAAATAGAGGTATAGATAATACTATGCAATTGATTCGTGAGAAAGATTCATGGCTGTTTGAGTAAAAAGTGCACTCTTTTGATTCAGGATTATGTGCTCACCAGGCATCAATAAGGTTGTAATCAGAGGGTATATAATGGAGAGCCTTGGTTGTAGTTGGTTTTATTACATTTATTTTGAATGTCCAAAATGGCATCCATGCCTTTCCCAATAACCAGATGGAATTCAGTTAATTCTAACAATATGCTGTACAGAGAATCAAGAAGCATAGGATCATATGAATTTGGAGTATACGCATTAATAAAGGCAATTTTCTTTCCATTATGGATACATTTAAGGAAATTGATTCTGCCATCTTTGTCTTCGCCTCTACCCAAGAAAGTTTATTACGTATCATTATGATTACAGCTTTAGATTTGTTTGGGGCTGATGAAAAAGCAGCAGTTTGTACAAATGGCTTTTTTTTTGGAGCTGGTGTGTTTCTTGGAGCATTGATATATAAACATTGTTTTTTCTTCAAACTGGAAACCACATATCCTGAGGCCGCATTTATTGTAGCTGGGGATTTTAACAAAGCAAATTTGAGGAAAACGCTACCGAAGTTCTATCAACACATTGACTGTAGTGCCCGTGCTGGAAAAACACTCAACCACTAATATTCTGTCTCCCGGGATGCCGACAATGCCCTCCCCTGCCCTTCCTTCAGCAAATCAGATCACAGTTCCATTTTGCTCCTCCCTTCCTATAGGCAGAAACTCAAACAGGAGGTACCCGTGCTAAGGTCTATTCAATGCTTCAAGATTGTTTTGATCATACGGACTGGGATATGTTCCAGGTAGCCTCGGATAATAACATTGATGTATACACAAACATGGTGACTGAGTTCATCAGGAAGTGTATAGGGGATGTTGTTCCCACTGTGACTATTAAAACCTACCCAAATCAGAAACCATGGATAGATGGCCGCATTTGTGCTAAACTGAAAGCGCAAACCACCGCATTTAACCATGACAAGGTGACTGGGAATATGGTCAAATACAAAGTGTGTAGTTATTCCCTCCATAAGGCAATCAAACAGGCAAAACGTCAGTACAGAGTCGCAATTCAACGGCTCAGACACGAGACGTATGTGGCAGGGTCTACAGACAATCACGGATTACAAAGGGAAAACCAGTCAGGTAGCAGAAACCGATTTCTTGCTCCCAGACAAACTTAACACCATCTTCACTGCTTTGAGGATAGCACAGTGCCATCAATGTGGCCCTCTCCCAAGGACTGTGGGCTCTCCTTCAATGTGTTCGACGTGAGTAAGACATTTAAGTGTGTTATCCCTCGCATGGCTGCCGTCCCATATGGCATCCCTAGCTGCATCCTCAGAGCATGCGCAGACCAGCTGGCTGGAGAATTTACAGACATATTCAATCTCTCCTTATTCCAGTCTGCTGGGATAAGGAAGCACTGAACTAACTTACTATCACCCTGTAGCACTCACTTCTGTCATCATGAAGTGCTTTGAGAGGCTAGTTAAGGATCAAATCACCTCTACCTTACCTTACCTGACACCCTAGACCCACTTCAATTTGCTTATCGCCCCAATAGATCCACAGACGATGAAACCACTATTGCACTGCACACTGCCCTACCCCATCTGGACAAGAGGAATACCAATGTAAGAATGCTGTTAATTGACTATAGCTCAGCCTTCAACACCATAGTACCCTCCAAGCTCATCATCGAGCTCGGGGCCCTGGGTCTGAACCCCGCCCTGTGCAACTGGGTCCTGGACTTTCTGATGGGCCACCCCCAAGTGGTGAAGGAAAAAACATCTCCCCTTCACTGATCCTCAACACTGGGGCCCCACAAGTGTGCGTACTCAGCCCCCTCCTGTACTCCCTGTTCACCCATGACTGTGTGGCCACACACATCTCCAACTCAATTATCAAGTTTGCAGACGACACAACCATAGTAGGCCTGATTACCAACAATGAAGAGACAGCCTACAGGGAGGAGGTGAGGGACCTGGCGGAGTGGTGCCAGGAAAATAACCTCTCCCTCAACGTCAACAAAATGAAGGAGATGATCGTGGACTTCAGGAAACAGCAGATGGAGCACGTGTCTATCCACATTGGAAAGGTGGAAAGGTTTCATTTCCTCAGTGTACACATCACTGACCATCTGAAATGGTCCACCCACACAGACAGTGTAGTGAAGAAGGCACAACAGCGCCTCTTCAACCTCAGGAGGCTGAAGAAATTTGGCTTGGCCCCTAAGACCCTTTTACAGATGCACAATTGAAAGCATCCTGTATGGCTGTATCACCGCCTGGTACGGCAACTGCACCGCCTGCAACCGCAGGGCTCTCCAGAGGGTGGTGCGCTCTGCCCAATGCATTACCGGGGGCACACTGCCTGCCCTCTAGGACACCCACAGCACCCGATGTCACAGGAAGGCCAAAAAGATCATCAAGCCACGGCCTGTTCACCCCACTATCATCCAGAAGGCGAGGTCAGTACAGGTGCACCAAAGCTGGGACCGAGACACTGAAAAACAGCTTCTATCTCAAGGCTATCATACTGTTAAATAGCCATCACTAGCCGGCTACCAACCGGTTACTCAACCCTGCACCTTAGAAGTTGCTGCCATATATACATAGACATGGAATCACTGGTCACTCTCCTGATTATGTTGTGTGTGGTACCATGTCATGTTTCAGAACACCTCAGGATGAATGTTTCAGTACACCTTAAATCTGTTCCAATACCCTCACAACCATGTGTTTCAATACTCCAGCAAAGTTAAGGTGCTGTCTCCTTTAACCTCTTACATCTAGACGTTCCGCTAGCGGAACACCTGCTCCAATATCCAATGATGGGCGTGGCGCGAAATACAAACTCCTCTAAAATCCGAAAACTTCCATTTTTCAAACATATGACTATTTTACAGCATTTTAAAGACAAGACTCTCGTTAATCTAACTACACTGTCCGATTTCAAAAAGGCTTTACAGCGAAAGCAAAACATTAGATTATGTCAGCAGAGTACCCAGCCAGAAATAATCAGACACCCATTTTTCAAGCTAGCATATAATGTCACAAAAAACAAAACCACAGCTAAATGCAGCACTAACCTTTGATGATCTTCATCAGATGACAACCCTAGGACATTATGTTATACAATACATGCATGTTTTGTTCAATCAAGTTCATATTTATATCAAAAAACAGCTTTTTTAAGTTAGCATGTGACGTTGAGAACTAGCATACCCCCCGCAAACATCCGGTGAATTTACTAAATTACTCACGATAAACGTTCACAAAAAACATAACAATTATTTTAAGAATTATAGATACAGAACTCCTCTATGCACTCGATATGTCCGATTTTAAAATAGCTTTTCGGTGAAAGCACATTTTGCAATATTCTCAGTAGATAGCCCAGCCATCACGGCTAGCCATTTAGACACCGACCAAGTTTAGCCCTGACCAAACTCCGATTTACTATTAGAAAAGTTTGATTACCTTTGGTGTTCTTCGTCAGAATGCACTCCCAGGACTGCTACTTCAATAACAAATGTTGGTTTGGTCCAAAATAATCCATCGTTATATCCAAATAGCGGCGTTTTGTTTGTGCGTTCAAGACACTATCCGAAGTGTAAATAAGGGTCACGAGCATGGCGCATTTCGTGACAAAAGATTTCTAAATATTCCATTACCGTACTTCGAAGCATGTCAACCGCTGTTTAAAATCAATTTTTATGCCATTTTTCTCGTAAAAAAGCGATAATATTCCGACCGGGAATCTGCGTTTAGGTAAACAGACGAAAGAAAACAAAGCATTCTGTCGACGCAGGCACGCGCCTGAGTCTCACAGTACTGTAACCAGCCACTACCCAAACGTGCTACTTTTTTTCAACCAGAGCCTGCAAAGCCACAATTCAGCTTTTTGCCGCCTTCTGAGAGCCCATGGGAGCCGTAGGAAGTGTCACGTAACAGCAGAGATCCTCTGTAATGGATAGAGATAATCAAGAAGGGCAAGAAATTGTCAGACAGGGCACTTCCTGCATGGAATCTTCTCAGGTTTTGGCCTGCCAAATGAGTTCTGTTATACTCACAGACACCATTCAAACAGTTTTAGAAACTTTGGAGTGTTTTCTATCCAAAGCGAATAATTATATGCATATTCTAGTTTCTGGGCAGGAGTAATAATCAGATTAAATCGGGTACGTTTTTTTATCCGGCTGTGAAAATACTGCCCCCTAGCCATAACAGGTTAACCTCTATGGGCTAGGTGGGACGCAAGCGTCCCACCCGTGGTGCACTCCATCAACAGCAGGTGCATTTCAAGAGCGGCAAATTTGAATCCAAATAAATGTCAAAATTCTAATTTTTCAAACATACAACTATTTTACACCCTTTGAAAGATAAACATCTCCTTAATCTAACCACGTTTTCCGATTTCAAAAAGGTTTTACGGCAAAAGCATACATTTAGAGTATGTTAGGACAGTACATTTACAAGAGTTGTGTGTAATGTTGTGCCAATTCAAAGACAGGCGTCACCAAAACCATAAAATCAGCTAAAATTATGCACTAACCTTTTACAATCTCCAACAGATGACACTCCTAGGACATTATGTTAGACAATGCATGGATTTTTAGTTCTATCAAGTTCATATTTATATCCAAAAACAGCGTTTTACTGTGGCGTTGAGGTTCAGGAAATCGTTTCCCTCCAATAACCGGCATTCAAGTCAGCACCACAAATTAAATAATTAAAATTAGAAAACATTGGTCAAATATTATATTGTCATTTAAAGAATTATAGATTTACATCTCTTGAACGCAATCAACTTGCCAGATTTAAAAATAACCTTACTGGGAAATCACACTTTGCAATAATCTGAGCACTGCGCCCAGAAAAATACGCGTTGCGATACAGACTAG